>NC_050482.2:1374478-1686978 GCF_012460135.2 Molothrus ater
GGGTGGAATGATGGATGGGCCGCGGGTTCGAGGGCCCGCTGGGGCCGCAAGCTCCAGTTCCTCCCTTTCCAAGGTCTCCCGAATTCCCCACGGCTCCCAGTATTCCCCATGGATTCTGACACTCCTCTCATTCCCCAGTTTCCATTTTGCCCGTTCCCATATGGCCAAGGAGCCACCTGATAAAATACAGGGTGGCCTATGTCAGGGCCTTGCAATTCCCCATGGCTCCCCCATTTCCAATGTTTTTCCACAATTCCCCATGGCTCCCTCTGTTCCCAGCATCTCCCTTGTTCCCATGGATTCTGACACCCCCTTTTTCCTCTATTTCCTGTCCTGTCCTTCCCCAAGGGGCTCAGGGAACCACCCCACAGAATATGGGGTTTGCCCATACAGAATATGGGGTTTGGTTTGGCCATCCAGAATATGGGGTTTGCCCACACAGCATATGGGGTTTGCCCATCCAAAATATGGGGTTTACCCATCCAGCATATGGGGTTTGCCTGTAGAGAATATGGGATTTGCCCATATAGCATATGGTTTGCCCATCCAGCATATGGGGTTTGCCCATGCAGCATATGGGTTTGCCCATGCAGCATATGGGGTTTGCCCATATGGAATATGGGGTTTGCCATCCCGAATATGGAGTTTGCCCATCCAGAATATGGAGTTTGCCCATCCAGAATCTGGGGTTTGCCCACCCAGAATATGGGTTTACCCATGGCAATCCCATTCAATCCAGGCAGGAATGTGGCAGCTGGCCAGGCCCCACAGCAGGAGTCATCACTCCGGATTTCCGCTGGGACATCACCAGAGCATTTCCCTGTGCCTCAGTTTCCCCAGCCGGATGATGACAGCACCAATGGGTGTCTCCCGAACTGCTGGGATTCCTGACGGTGTGGAACCTCCCCACCCCACATTCCTGACCCCGGCATCACCCCATAAATCTGCCCTGGTGCTTCCTCCCCCTGTGGGGAGGAGACACAGCCAAAGAATCCCAAAAAAGCTCCTCCATTTAATGCCCCAACATGCCCCGAGTTTGGCAGGGGCAGGAAGGTGACACCACCTGGGGGGGACTCAAATCCACACCCCACATTCCAGGGGGGAATTTGGCAGGGGAACAGGGTTCTGTTTGAGCAGAGCAGCTGGAAAACTTGGGATAAAGGATCCTGTATTTCCCAGACCACAAGGAAAAAAACAAGGATTTTACCATCATTTCTTGGAATGCTTCCATTCCATCTGTGAAACAGCAGCTTTGAAACACCAGGGATTATTCCAGGATGTCAGGGACTACAGCAGCACCCTGCTCCTTTTTGGAACACCTCAAGGCCACTCTTAGAGCACCCAAACCTTGGAATGGTTTGGGAAAATTCCTGAGGGAATTTTGGGGATCCTCTGAGCACTCCTCAGTCTGGAAATGAGGATGGAGGGGTTGTGGCTGGGCTTTCCCACCCTGGGATGGGAATATCATCCTCCCTGGACCGGGTGCATCCCATGATTTGTGGGGTGGTTCCCTGATCAGAGATGAGGGGGAGCCAGGAGAATCCATGGATAGGGAATGTAGGGAATAGAGGGAGCCAAAGGGAACTGCTGGAAACCACTGGAAATGGGGAAAGCAGAGTTCCAGGGAGATCTAAGGAATGGGGAAAGCTTGGGGGGCAGTTGGGGGATCTGTAGGTCCAGGCAGCTGGAAAAGGGGCTCTTCCCTGCCCATCCTTGTCCCTCTGGATTGGGGGTATCCCCATTTCCACCCCAACTCCCAGCCCAGCAGGGCCATGGGTGCAGCAGCCCCTCATTAGGGCCCCTAATTAGGGAAAGGAAGGGAACCCACCCAAATCCAGACCCTGCTGCTTCCCATGGGATCCCAAAACGGTGGATGCCAGGAGAAGCCCCCAGGTGGGGGCACAGGTGCACCCCCAAGCTTTGGGGTACAGGGAGAGCCAGGATCAGCCCTGACCAAGGCAGGCACTGCATTCCCAAGCACAGGGCAGCCAAATCCCAAAATCCATCCAAGGCCATGAGACAGGTGAAACCTCAGAGATGGGGCTGGGAAAATGGAGACAGGAGATCCTTTCCTCAAAAAAAAACCCCCAAAAGGAATGACAGATCCCTGTGCCTCCACCCACAGCACAGACCAGAGGGAGGAGATCCAACTGTGCCAGGTTGTCTGTGGAATCCCAGCCCTTCCCAAAGCCCTTTCCCCAATAACCTCAAGGATGGAGATGACACCATTCCCTTCCCAGCAGCCCAAACTCATTTCTTCCCAGGTTTTGGGAATCCCACCCTCCAACCAGAGGGATTCATCACCCCAAACTGGCCAACAGCAGAGGGACAGGGATTGAGGCAATGGAAAAACAAAATGTGGAGTGGGATGCACAGGGAGGCAGCGGGATGTTGATCCCAGAAGGACAAGAACCCTGAGGGATACAGGAACCACACCAGGTCCTGACCTCCTCCTGCCCTGGGAAAAAGCACCACACCAGCAGGAAGGAAAAAGAAAAAAAACAACAAAAATGAAATGTTTATTCCCACCTGGCGTCACTTCCTGGGGAGGTGCCAATGTCCCCTTGTCACCCCACGGGCCCACAGCACATCCCAGCCCCAGGCAGCCCTCGCAGGGAGGGAGGGACAGACACAGCAGCAGTTTGTGAAGGCTCCAGCAGGGCAGGCAGGGAGGGGATCCCAGCGTGGCTGGAGCTGCCTCGGGACACGGAGCTGCCCAGGAGCCACCAGAGCTGTGGGTGTGTCCCCCGTGGGTGTGTCCCCTGTGGGCGTGTCCCCTGTGGGTGTGTCCCTCTATGGGTGTGTCCCCTGTGGGTGTGTCCCCTGTGGGTGTGTCCCCTGTGGGTGTGTCCCCCTGTGGCTGTGTCCCCAGGGCTCAGGAGGAATTCATGCTCTCCCACTGGCGGAAAATGCGGAACACCTTGCAGGACTTCTCCGAGAGGCTCTGGAAAAGATGGGAACAGAGCAACAACAGCCACGGGTCAAGGCACTGGAGCAGGAGCTGCCATTGGCAAAGGGCACGAGGGGAAACTGCAGCAAAAACCACCCAAAATATCCCAGCTGGCTGCCAGGACAGCACTTGGCTCCTCATCTTCATGATCCCAGTTTGCCAGCAGAGAGGAGAACAAGGAGACTACGAGCAAGAAGCAGGAAGGGACCCCAAAAAGCAGAAAGGGACCCCAAAAAGCAGGAAGGGGCTCCATAAAGTAGGAAAGGACCCCAAAAGGCAGGAATGGAACCCAAAAAATATGAAGGGACCCCAAAAAGCAGGAAGGGACTCCATAAAACAGGAAGGGACTCCATAAAACAGAAAAAACAGGAAAGGACTCCAAAAAGCAGGAAGGGACCCCAAAAAGAAGGAATGGAACCCCAAAAGGCAGGAAGGGAACCTAAAAAGCAAGAAGGGGCTCCAAAAAAGCAGGAAGGGACCCAAAAAAGCAGAAAGGGAATCCAAAAAGCAAGAAAGGAACCCAAAAAGCGGGAAGGGAACCCAAAAAGCGGGAAAGGATCCCAAAAAGCAGGAATGGACTCCATAAAACAGGAAAGGACCCCAAAAGGCATGAAAGGAGCCCAAAAGCAGAGAGGGACCCCAAAAAGCAGGAAGGGAACCCAAAAAGCAGGAAGGGACCCCAAAAAGCAGGAAAGGATCCCAAAAAGCAGGAAAGGAGCCCAAAAAGCAGGAAAGGAGCCCAAAAAGCAGGAAAGGATCCCAAAAAGCAGGAAAGGAGCCCAAAAAGCAGAAAGTTTTCCATAAAACAGGAAAGGACCCCAAAAGGCATGAAAGGAGCCCAAAAGGCAGGAAGGGAACCCAAAAAAGCAGGAAAGGACTCCAAAATGCAGGAAATTATCCCAAAAAGCAGGAAAGGATGCCAAAATGGAGGAAGGGACCCCAAAAAGTAAGAAGGGAACCCAAAAAGCAGGAAGGGACCCCAAAAAGCAGGAAAGGATCCCAAAAAGCAGGAAAGGATCCCAAAAAGCAGGAAGAGACTCCAACCATCCCCTGTTCCAGCTGGGTCTGGTGCCTCTGACTTGTGACTGGCCCTGCTGGACCATCTGGAGCTTTCCTGGCACATGGCAGAACCACAGAGTCATGGAATGGTTTGGGATGGAAGGGACCCTAAAGATGAACCAGTTTTAAGCCCCTGCTGTGGGCAGGGACACCCCTAGGAGGGACCTGTTGGGGACACAAATCCCACGAAAGTGCCAGGACAAATGCTGAAGGGGGAATGCTCCACCTGAGCTCCAAGAGAGGCAGGAAGGAGCTGGCAGGAGGAATCCAAGTGGATCAAGAGATCCAGGGAGGCAGCAGCTGCTCCACAGCCACATGGGGAGGGAGTTGTGGCCTCAGCAAAGCTGGCACCCCAAGAGCCTGGAGCCAGGAGCTGGGATGGCTGCAGAGAGGAGCTCTGGGGACACTCTGGGGGAATGAAACCAGATCTTGGGCAGCACTGTTATTTATAGCAGCCCTGGGGCAGCTCCAGCACAGCCCAGCCTTGGATGGAGCCTGCCTGTGGGAATGCCAGGGCTCACGCTCTGCAGCTTGGTCCTTGTCACCTGGCTGGGATTGATCCCACCCAAAGCCCACCCATCCCAAATTTTTGCTGCCTGGACAAGTTGGGATACCCCAGACTCACCACTGGCTCCGTTTCGGGCACTGTGTCACATTTCTGGATGCCAAGGAGCCTCTTCAGCACCACCTCCCAGCCTGGCTCGGCCTTCCCAGGCTCCTTGTCTGTCTGGGATGCAGCGTCCTCCAGGGATTCCTGTCCCTCCCCAGTGCTGACCCAGGGACACCAATCACGGTGCTGAGAGCTGGGGTGAAAGAAGCTCCTCAAGGAAGCGTCCTGGGAAGCGAGGTGGTGGCAGAGAAGGGACACAACAACGGCATGCTTAGAGACACCAAGAAACCCTCTTTGTGCCCAAAGCCCTGAGCAGGGGCTGGCAACACTAATCCCTGGATGGGGGGAGCCCCCTGGCAGGGTCACTCACCGAGCTGCTGGAGGAGCAGAGCCGCGCGCGCTTGGCCCTGCGCACGGGGCTGGATGGCACCTCCATGGTGTCCCCCTGCCCCATGCTCCGGGTCACGGGGCGGCTCCTCAGGGCGGGCTGCTCACATCCAGCTCCCCCCTGTCCATGGAGCTGGGGGAGTCCCAGCCCCGGGGCCGGGCCAGGGCTGGGGACGGGCTCTTCTCGTGCTGCTGGGGGAAAACGGCGTCATGGAGCTCCTCTGCTCACCTTGTCCAGCTCCAACCCTCCTCAGCCCCCACAGGAGCCCTTCCCACCACAGATGTGTCCACTGGATGTGGGTGAGGGATCTGGAGCTCCTGGGGCTGGCCAAGTGTCCCTGCCCTGCCAGAGGGGGATGAGGGATGTCCATTGGATGTGGGTGAGGGATCTGAAGCACCTGGAGCTGCCAAGTGTCCCTGCCCTGCCCAGAGAGGGATGAAGGATGTCCATTGGATGTGGGTGAGGGATCTGGAGCTCCTGGGGCTGGCCAAGTGTCCCTGTCCAGAGAGGGATGAGGGATGTCCATAGGACATGGATGAGGGATCTGGAGCACCTGGAGCTGCCAAGTGTCCCTGCCCTGCCCAGAGGGGGATGAGGGATGTCCATTGGATGTGGGTGAGGGATTTGGAGCTCACTTCTCACCAAGGGGCCTTGTCCAGCTCCAATCCTCCTCAGGGACCCCAGAGGAGCCCTTCCTAGCACATGGAGTGTCCCTTGGATGTGGGTGAGGGATCTGGAGCTCCTGGAGCTGGCCAAGTGTCCCTGCCCTGCCCAGAGAGGGATGAAGGATGTCCATAGGACATGGATGAGGGATCTGGAGCTCCTGGAGCTGGCCAAGTGTCCCTGCCCTGCCCAGAGAGGGATGAAGGATGTCCATAGGACATGGATGAGGGATCTGGAGCTCCTGGAGCTGGCCAAGTGTCCCTGCCCTGCCCAGAGAGGGATGAGGGATGTCCATTGGATGTGGGTGAGGGATTTGGAGCTCCTCTGCTCACCAAGGGGCCTTGTCCAACCCCAATCCTCCTCAGGCACCCCACAGGAGCCCTTCCCAGCACACGGATGTGTCCCTTGGATGTGGGTGAGGGATCTGGAGCTCCTGGAGCTGCCAGGTGTCCCTGCCCAGAGCCCCCAGGATGTACCTGCTCGGATGCTGGGTCCTGGCTCCGTGTCAGCATCCTGCGAGGGGAGGTGGGCACGGGCGGGAAGCGCTCGGGAGCAGCCGGGGTGGTGCTGCTGGAGCCACAGGAATCCAGCTCTGGAGCTGCAGCAGATTCCAGCTGGTGGAAGCCCCACAGCCCCACCTTCCTCATGCAGCGGGAGCAGGTGATCACCGCGAGGTTCATGGAGCCCGAGGCAGCGCTGCAGGGACAGAGCCAAGTCATGGGATCCTCACGGGATCCTCACGGGATCCTTGTGGAATCCTCATGGGATCCTCACGGGATCCTCACGGGATCCTTGTGGAATCCTCATGGGATCCTCACAGGATCCTCACGGGATCCTCACAGGATCCTCACGGGATCCTTGTGGAATCCTCACAGGATCCTCACAGGATCCTCACGGGATCCTCACGGGATCCTCACGGGATCCTTGTGGAATCCTCACGGGATCCTCATGGGATCTTCATGAGAGCCTCATGGAACCGTCATGGAATCCTCATGGCATCCTCATGGGATCCTCGTGGAATCCTCATGGGATCCTCATGAAACCCTCATGGCATCCTCAAAGGATCCTCATGGAACCCTCATGGGATCCTCATGGAATCCTCACAGAATCCTCATGGGAATCCTTGTGGGATCCTCATAGGGTCATCATGGAACCCTCATAGGATCCTCATGGGATCCTCACAGAATCCTCATGGGAATCCTCATGGGATCCTCATGGGATCATCAAGGAATCCTCGTGGGATTCTCCTGGGATCCTTATGGGATCCTCACAGGACTCTCATGGGATCCTCATAGGGTCCTCATGGGAATCCTCATGGGATCCTCATAGGAACTGCATGGGATCCTCATGGGATCCTCACAGAATCCTCATGGGATCCTCATGGGGTCCTCATGGGATCATCAAGGAATCTTCGTGGGATCCTCATGGGATCCTCACGGGATCCTCACAGGACTCTCATGCGATCCTCATGGGATCCTCACAGAATCCTCATGGGATCCTCATGGGGTCCTCATGGGATCATCAAGGAATCTTCGTGGGATCCTCATGGGATCCTCATGGGATCCTCACGGGATCCTCACAGGACTCTCATGCGATCCTCATGGGATCTTCATGGATCCTCATAGGAACCTCATGGGATCCTTGTGGAATCCTCATGGCATTCTCATGGAACCCTCATAGGATCCTCATGGGATCCTCATGGGATCCACATGGGATCCTCATGAAATCTTCATGAGACCCTTGTGGGATCCTCATGGAATTCTCATGGGATCCTCATGGGATCACAGGATGGGTTGAAAGGGATCTTAAAGCTCATCTCATTCCAGTCCCTCATGGGCAGGGACACCTCCCACTACCCCAGGCTGCTCCAAACCCCATCCAACCCGGCCTTGGGCACTTCCAGGGTTGGGGAAAGGCAGGAGAGGCGCTCAGGGATAAGCCTGGGCTTGGAAAAGTCAGGGAAATGAGTCCATTAAATCCCATTTATGACGTTGATTGAAACTGGCCCAGTTGTGTTTTGCCTTGCCAGGAAGCAGGAACAGAAGGGGAAAAGAGGGGGAAAAAAGGGGTAAAATAAGGGAAGCAGGAATGTAGTGGAAAAGTGGGGAAATGGTTAAATAAGGGAAGCAGGATTCTAGTGAAAAAAGAGGGAAAATAAGGAAAATAGTGACACAAAGGAAGCAAAAAAAAAAAAGGGGAAAATGGGAAAATACAATCAGGTAGGCAGAAGCATGGTGAAAAAGAGGGAAAACAGTGAAAAAAGGGACAGTGAGCATTCCACAGGAGGAACATTCCCCATCCCTCCAGCCCCCAAGAGCTTTCATGGCCAGCCCAGAGTGTGAGGGACACTCCAGGCCCAGCCCTGCAGCCCTGCCCACCTGCAGGTCCAGCCACACAGCGCCAGGATGCAGGCAGGAACGTGCACCTGCAGGATTTCCGTGGAAAACTTCCCGGGAGGCTTCTCTCCCTCTGTGCCTTTGTGCTCCAGCTCCTCCCCAATGAGCTGGAGGAGCCGAGTGATCCTTTCCTCTGTCAGGGACTGCAGAGCACAGGGATAAAAGGCACTGGTTTCACTCCCAAATCCTGTCCCACATGGAGAACGACCCCTTTTGTACCCCCAGCTCTGGGAACAGGGAAAAGGCACTCAGAGCACTGCTCCCTGCCCCTGGCTCCCCATTCCATGCAATGTGCCCGGGCCCCAGCTGCTCCCGAGGAGGAGCAGGTCCCACTCCTGCTGAGCCTTGCTGAGCTCAGCCAGCCCTAAAGCACCCCTGGGTTGTGGAATCCTCATGGGATCCTCGTGGGATCCTCGTGGGATGCTGATCTTGAGTGACCCAAAAGGAAAGGCTCAGTATTCCCACACGGCAGCAGGAATGTGCCCCCTGTTCACTCCCAGGGCGATCGCAGCCAGGAGAATTGAGAAGTGGGGATGGCACTGCCTTGTGGGATAATAGATTCATTCATTAAGGCACTCAGAGCACTGCTCCCTGCCCCTGGCTCCCCGTTCCATGCAATGTGCCCAGGCCCCAGCTGCTCCCTGAGGAGGAGCAGGTCCCGCTCCTGCCGTGCCTTTGGTGCTTTCCCAGCTCAGCCAGCCCTGAACCACCCCTGGGCTGTGCTGAATGGATGAAGATTCCCTGGATCCCACACAGCTCCTGGCTGCCCAGAGCCATCTGTTCCCTGGCAAAGGAGTGTCCAACCGGCCAGACTTGGCTGCAGCAGAGCAGGGCCATGACAGGTCCCTGCAGGGTGACGATTCCACACTTGTTCCTGGCTCTTCCTGCTTTTCCCTCCTCCCTCCTCGGGCTCCTTCACCTTCCCAGATCTCTGCCCGTACCTGAGGTTCAGGGTGGCAGCCCCTGGCATCCCAAATTCCTGTCTCCAGACATCCCAGCTAAAGGAGTGATCTGTGGGCTGCCCCTCCTCACGGAGTGCTGGAGCTCCCAAAGGAGTGTGTGGGATCCCAAATCCCCTCTCCCAGGCACCACAGAGCAGCCTGGACACTGGGAAAGGTCCAGACTGGGAACCAGACACACTTCCCAGCTGATGAGCCATTCCAAACTCCTCTTTACACGTTTCCATGGTGGAACCACCACATGGGGAATGTCCAAGGGGAAAAACAAAGTGGGAGCAGATCCCTCACACACACACACACACACAGACAGAGGCTGAAATTCCTGATTTTGGGTGGGCCCAGGCTCGTCCCTAGAGCCTGGAATGCTGCAAATTTTGGCAGCAGGAGTGAACTCACCATGTTCTTCAGGTCTTGGGAGCAGGAGGGAACTCACCATGTTTTTCAGGTCTTCTGGTCTGAGGGAGGGCAGCTGCAGCTCCAGCTGACACAGGCTCTGGAAGCGATCCAGGAAATCCTGGAGAAGAACTCTGGGCTCATCCACCAGGAGCCTGGCAAAGCGATCTGGGGAGGGCAAAGCTGTGCTCAGCATTCCCAGCCCTCCTCATCCCACAGGGAATGGCAGGAGCCCAGCCAGGCTCTCCAGGTAAATGCAGTGATGGGATAAGAGGGAGTGACCTTAAGCTGAAGGAGGAAAAGCTTAGGTGGGATCTTGGCAATGGGGAATTCCTGGCTGGGCTGGGATTGCCAGAGCAGCTGGGGCTGCCCCTGCATCCCTGGAATGTCCAAGGAAGGATTGGAGCAGCCTGAGATGGTGGGATTGGAATGGGATGGACATTAAGGTCCCTTCCCACCCAAACTGCTCTGGGATTCTGGGATTTGGGACACTCAGAATCCATCCCGAGGGATTTTTATGGAAGTTGGGGATGGAAAAGGGAAGGGAGACCCTTCCTGGAGTCCTGAGGTTCCCAGTGAAGCCCCCGGATCCCAAAATCCCTTCCTAGAGAGGAGTCGGGGTGGGGATGGATCCAATCCCAGGCTGGGAGAGCTGGGAATGGAGGGAATTCCCTGGAGAGGGAGACTGGGCTGGGATTTTGGGAAGGGATTCCCAGAGCAGCTGGGGCTGCCCCTGATCCCTGCAATGTCCAAGGCCAGGCTGGATGGGGTCTGGAACAACCTGGGACAGTGGGAGGTGTCCCTGGAGTGGCACTGGAAGGGCTTTCATGTCCCTTCCAACCCCAACAATTCCATGATTCTTTTCCTGGCTTTTAAAGGAAAAGCTCAGCACAGTTTTCCCTTCTCAGCATTCCCAAGCAGCACAGCTCCCAAGACAGGATCTATCCCTCTCTGAGCATTCCATGACACCAAACTTCCCCTGTCCCCTCCCAGGTACAACCCCAAAGCAATTTAAGTGCTCCAGAGGCACCCAAAGGTCAGGAAAAGCTGGATCCAGCCCTGGGGCTTCCATCTGCTGCTTTCCTGTTGTATTCCATCATTCCCACAGGGAAGAGCAGAGTGTGATGGCAGGAACAACAATGGAAAGGGGAAAAAAATGGGAATAATGCAGGAATCTGGGGCACCCACCTGGGCAGGGGCTGTCTGGCCAGAAGCAGAACTTCTCGTGGGCAGTGCTCAGGGCCTTCCTGAGCTCCTCACAGCGCTCCTTGTCTGCAGGGAGAAACTCAGGGATATTCCCCTGCACTGCCACCTGCTCAGGGAATGGCCAGGAAAACCAGGCCAGCTGGTGGCAGAGTTCCCTGGGATGCTTTCCCAGGATTTCCCAGGATGCTGCCCGAGGCTGGAGGCTGCACAGCCTGAAGCTTCACCTCAGACTGTTCATATAATTTTAATAATAATTTTAAAATTATATATTCTCAAAAACAAAAAAGTGTCCTGATTTAAAAAAATAAGTTTTTTTTAAATACTGTAGTCAAAGCAATAAGTACTCAAATTTAAATATTAACACCTAATATAACCACTACTGGGTGCTGAGAATTCTAAACTCTGTGTTCAGAACTCTGAGAATTCTAAACTCTCTCAGCACACTAAGTTTAAAATTCTCAGCATCCAGGATTCCAACCTCAGACTCCGCCCTGTTCCCAGCAAGAGGAATTCCAGGCTCCCTCAGGCAGCCCCAGAACAGCAAATGTCACCTCAGCAGTTCCACCTGCCCAAAGCCAAAATCCCTCCCATTCCCAGGCACAGGGGAGCCTGTGGAAAAGCAGCCCAAGCCAACCCCGGGCACAAAACCTGCTGGATCCTGCCAGTTTCTCCTCCTGGGATGCTGCCAACCCCTGGCTGAGCTGATCCCTCCACCCCAACTGTAGGAGCCAAATCCCAGCCATGTCTGGAAATCAAACTTCCCCAAAAACCCCCCCCAAAAAATTCTGACATTTCATTTCACTTACACTTTCAGAATAAAAAAAAAAAAAAATTCTTTTTCAATTTGTTTTTCAATGCCTCCTTCCCAATCTTTGATTAGTTTGGATTTCCCTAACCTGGTGTGATTTCCAATGGAATAATTAGGCCAAGGTTTATTTAACAGAGATAATCTGAATAAATAGGGAATGTTGATCTTGAGTGACCAAAAGGAAAGGCTCAGTATTCCCACATGGCAGCACCTGGCAGGCAGCAGGAATGTGCTCCCTGTCCACTTCCAGGGCAATTGCAGCCAGGAAAATTGAGAAGTGGGGATGGCACTGCCTTGTGGGATAATAAGGAGTTCATTAATTAAATCTCACAATGGAATTTCTGCCTGAATGGCTTTGGTGAGCAGCAACCACCGATCAATTTTTCCATGCTGGAAAAATTCAGTGGAGGATCAGGGAAGCAGATCCAGGAATTGGGAAAGAAAAGAGAATTTTTAAAAGGATTTTCAGATCCTTAAATGCATCCAGAGGGCAATGAGGCTGGAGAAATGGCTGGAAAACCTGGAAAGAGGCTGAGAGCCTTGGGATTGTTTGGAGAAAAGGAGGATGAGGGGTGAACTCTGCACCTTCTGGGGGAGGGAATGCTGAGCTCTTCTCCCTGGAATTTGTGGCAGGACTGGCATGGAATTCCAGCATGGGAATGGCTCAGAGCTGCACCAGCGCAGGCTCAGGCTCAACAGGAGGAACCATTTCTGTACCAGGCTGATCCAGCTCTGGAACAGTCCAAGAGGTGATCAGTGCCCCAAGCCTGGAAGTGTTCCAGACGGTTTTGGATCATTCCCTTGGGTCTGATTTGAGCTCTGGAACCTCACTGGGGTTTTCCAGTCCTTAAAGGATGGGTGCAAAGAGGATGGAGGGTCTCCTTTCCATGGAGAGGACAAGGAGCAGTGGGGACAGGGTGTGTGGGAGAGGGTCTATCCCAGCATAAAAAAGACATTTTTTACAGTGAGAATTTCATCATTCCCTGGAACCACTGTGCCATGGAACCATCACTCCCTGAGATCATCATTCCCTGGGACCACCATTCCTTGGAACCAGCATTCCCTGAGACCATCATTCTTTGGGACCATCACTCCCTGAAACCTCCATCCCTAAGGAATATCATTCCCTGGGAGCATCATTCCCAGAAAACATAATTCCTTGGAATCATCATTCCCTGAGATCATCATTCTTTGGAACCATCACTCCCTGAAACCTCTATTCCTAAAAAATATCATTCCCTGGGAGCATCATTCCTTAGGACCTCATTCCTGGCACCATCATTCCCTGGAACTGCCATTCCTTGGAATCATCATTTCCTGAGACCATCATTCCTTAGAACAATCATTCCCTGAACCTATAATTCCTTGGAATCATCATTTCCTGGGTTCATAATTCCCTGAAACCATCATTCCCTGGGACCATCATTCCCAGAAAACATAATTCCTTGGAACCACCACTCCCTGAGATCATCATTCCCTGGGACCATCATTCCCTGAAACCATAATTCCTTACAATCATCATTCCCTGGGACCACCATTCCTTGGAACCACCATTCCCTGGGACCACCATTCTTTGGAACCACCATTCCTTGGAACCACCATTCCTTGGAACCACCATTCCTTGGAACCACCATTCCCTGGGACATCATTCCCTGGGACCACCATTCTTTGGAACCACCATTCCTTGGAACCACCATTCCCTGGGACCACCATTCCTTGGAACCACCATTCCCTGGGACCACCATTCCTTGGAACCACCATTCCCTGAGACCACCATTCCCTGGGACATCATTCCTTGGAACCACCATTCCCTGGGACCACCATTCCTTGGAACCACCATTCCCTGGGACCACCATTCCTTGGAACCACCATTCCCTGAGACCACCATTCCTTGGAACCACCATTCCCTGGGACATCATTCCTTGGAACCACCATTCCCTGGGACCACCATTCCTTGGAACCACCATTCCCTGGGACCATCACTCCTTAGGACAATCATTCCCTGAAGCCATAATTCTCATCATTCTTTGGAACCAGCATTCCCTGGGACCACCATTCCCAGGAACCACCATTCCCTGGACACCAGCACAGAACAGGAGGAGCTTTAAGACCCCTCCCAACCCAAACTCCCTACAATCCCACGACCTCTCCCAGCTGGAATTCCCAACACAAACCAGGATTTGATTATTCCATCCCCCCAGCTAAACACCACCCATTGGCCTTGAGCCGCTTTCCCAACCTCCCCGCCCCTGGAAGCCGCTGCGCCCCGCGATCCCACGATCCCACAATCCCAAAATCCCAAGCTCTGGGCCGTCCCCACTCACAGTTGCTGAGGTCCAGGGTGAGCTGCAGGCTCATGCACAGGTAGGCCTGGCAGCTGGAGCACCTCAGCATGTCACACTCCACGCTGACCCAGCCGAAACGCGCGCACACCAGCGGGGACAGCGCCGGCGGCTTCCCCGCCCACCGCAGGGGGTCTGCCCGTCAAGGAGAGACAGCAGCAGCATTCCTGGGATTTATGGGATGGGACACGTTCCCAGGCAGGGAGAGCTCAGGGTTTGTGGGGTGGGGGAACATTCCCAGGGAGGGAGAGCTCGGGGTTTGTGGGGGAACATTCCCAGGGAGGGAGAGCTCGGGGTTTGTGGGGGAACATTCCCAGGGAGAGCTCAGGGTTTGTGGGATGGGGGAACATTCCCAGGGAGGGAGAGCTCAGGGTTTGTGGGGGAACATTCCCAGAGAAGGAGAGCTCAGGGTTTATGTAATGGGGGAACATTCCCAGGGAGAGCTCGGGGTTTGTGGGGTGGGGGAACATTCCCAGAGAGGGAGAGCTCGGGGTTTGTGGGGGAACATTCCCAGAGAAGGAGAGCTCGGGGCGGGCTGCAGCTGCCTCAGGAGGGGAGGCACAGGGACAAGGAGCAGGGCAGGAACGCAGGGAGCTGTGCCAGGGGGAGTTTAGGAGAAGGTAGGATTGAGGAAAAGGTTGGATTTAGGAAAAGGCAGGATTTTAGGAAAATGTTAGATTTTAGGAAAAGCTTGGATTATAGGAAAGGTCGGATTTAGGAAAAGGCTGGATTCAGGAAAAGGCTGGATTTTGGGGAAAGCTTGGATTTTAGGAAGAAGCTGAATTTAGGAAAAGGTAGGATTTAGGAAAAGGTAGGATTTAGGAAAAGGCAGGATTTTAGGAAAATGTTAAATTTTAGGAAAAACTTGGATTATAGGAAAAGGTGGGATTTAGGAAAAGGCTGGATTTAAGAAAAGCTTGGATTATAGGAAAAGGCTGGATTTTAGGAGGAGGTTGGATTATAGGAAAGGTTGGGATTTTAGGAAAAGGTTGGATTTTAGGAAGAAGTTGCATTTAGGAAAAGCTTGGAATATAGGAAAAGTTGGGATTTTAGGAAAAGGCTGGATTTTAGGAAAAGGCTGGATTTAGGATGAGCCTGGATTTCAGGAAAAGGCTCTTCCCCAGAGGGTGCTGGGGCACTGAGCATTCCCCAGGGAACGGCCACAGCTCCCAAGCTCCAGGAGCGCTGGGACAGCTCTCAGGGCTGGGAGGAATTTTGGGATATCCCTGCAAGGGCAGGAATTGGCTCAGTGACCCCTCTGGCTCTTCGCCCACAATTCCAGCTGGAATTCCAGCATCCCAAAGGATATGGTGAATGTTTCCACCCTGCTGAAATAGGCCTCCCTGCTGGCAGATTCCAGGGAAAGAGCCTCCAGCTGGGAGGGTCCGTTGGCTCGCTCCGAGCAGCCCGACGTGTCCTTCCTGAAAGGAAGAGCAGCAAGGGAAACTCTGGGGAAGGACGGACATGGCAACAGCCTGGGGCTGGGGAGAGGGGGGAGCTGGAACCAGGCTGGGTTTGGGAAAGGCTGGAGCTGGGAACAGGCTGGGTTAGGGAAAGGCTGGAGCTGGGAAAGGCTGGAGCTGGGAACAGGTTGGGTTTGGGAAAGGCTGCAGTTGGGAACAGGCTGGGGTTGGGAAAGGCTGGAGCTGGGAACAGGCTGGGGTTGGGAAAGGCTGGGGTTAGGGAAAGGCTGGGGTTAAGGACAGGTTGGATTTAGAAAAAGGTTGGGTTTTAGGAACAGGTTGGATTTAGGAAGAGGTTGGGTTTAGGAAGAGGTTGGGTTTTAGGGAGAGGTGGGGTTTTGGGAAAATGTTAGATTTTAGGAAAAGGCTGGATTTAGGAAAAGGCTGGATTTAGGAAAAGGTTGGATTTAGGAAAATGTTGGATTTAGGAAGAGGTTGGATTTAGGAAGAGGTTGGATTTAGGAAAAGGTTGGGTTTTAGGAAAAAGCTGGGTTTAGGAACAGGCTGGATTCAGGAAGAAGTTGGGTTTTAGGAAGAGGTTGGGTTTTAGGAAGAGGTTGGGTTTTAGGAAGAGGTTGGGTTTTAGGAAGAGGTTGGGTTTAGGAACAGGTTGGGTTTAGGAACAGGTTGGATTTAGGAACAGGGTGGATTTAGGAAGAGGTTGGGTTTAGGAAGAGGTTGGGTTTTAGGGAGAGGTTGGGTTTTGGGAAAATGTTAGATTTTAGGAAAAGGCTGGATTTAGGAAAAGGCTGGATTTAGGAAAAGGTTGGGTTTAGGAAAAGGTTGGATTTAGGAAGAGGTTGGATTTAGGAAAAGGTTGGGTTTTAGGAAAAGGCTGGGTTTAGGAACAGGTGGATTTAGGAACAGGGTGGATTTAGGAAGAAGTTGGGTTTTAGGGAGAGATTGGGTTTTGGGAAAATTTTAGATTTTAGGAAAAGGTTGGATTCAGGAAAAGTCTGGGTTTAAGGAAAGGTTTGGTTTAGGAAAAGGCTGGGTTTTAGGATAAGGCTGGATTTCAGGAAAAGGCTGAATTTAGGAAAAGGTTGGATTTTAGAAAAAGGCAGGATTTTGGGAAAAGGTTGGCTTTTAGGAGGAGGCTGGATTTAGAAAAAGGCTAGATTTAGGAAAAGGCTGGATTTCAGGAAAAGACTGGATTTAGGAAAAGGTTGGATTTTGAACAAGGCTGGATTTTAGGGACAGACTGGATTTAGGAAAAGGCTGGCCTTAGGAACAGGTTGAATTTAGGAAAAGGTCGGATTTTAGGAACAGGTTGCATTTGGGAAAGGTTGGGTTTTAGGAAGAGATTGGATTTAGGAAAAGGCTGGATCTTAGGGACAGACTGGATTTCAGGAAAAGGCTGAATTTTGAACAAGGTTGGATTTTAGGAAATGCCTAGATTTTAGGAAAAGGTTGGATTTTAGGAAAAGGCTGGATTTAGGAGAAGGTTGGATTTAAAAAAAAGTTGGATTTTGGAAAAGGCTGGATTTGGGAAATAGCTAGATTTCAGGTAAAGGTTGGATTTAGGAAAAGGCTGAATTTAGGAAAAAATTGGATTTATGAAAAGGCTGAATTTAGAAAAGGTTGGATTTAGGAAAAGGTTGGACTTTAGGGACAGACCGGATTTTAGGAAAAGGCTGAATTTAGGAAAAGGCTGGATTTAGGAAAAGGCTGGATTAGGAAAAGCTAGATTTTTCAGAAAAGGTCGGATTTGGGAAAAGGTTGGATTTTAGGAAAAGGTTGGATTTAGGAGAAGGTTGGATTTAGCAAAAGGCAGGATTTTGGGAAGCTGCTGGATTTTAGGAATAGGATTAGAAACAAAGCACAGAGCACTTTGCAACTCCCCACCCCTCAGGCCTGTCCTGACAAGGATTTTCTCCAGAGCTCCCCATTCCCAGCTTTTCATTAATTCCTAATAAAACAATGAATAAAATTCCAAGGGTGCCTCAAATGTGTCCCCAGTGACAGCTGGGCCAGTGGGATTTGGGACAAGGAGGGGACAGGGCCTTGTTCTGTGAGCCCAGCAGGGGCAGACTGAGGACTGGGATGTCTGGGATGTCCCCAAAACTGCAATGTCACCCCATGGCTGCCTTTGGCCTTCTCCCAATGCCTGAATTCAGCCAAAATTCAGAGAGGGCTGGGACAAGGGAGCCCCTGAGGCACCCCCAAAGCCCAGCCCCCACTGCTCCCAGTGCTTCCCAGTAACCCCTGGGGCTCCCAGTGCCCCACCAAGCTGTGACCACTGTGACCAGGACATGGCCACTTCAGGCCATGGGGACTCCACGGGTCGCTGGCCTGGGCTGCCCTCCCAGTGTCCCCAGTGCCCTCAGTACCCCCAGTACCCTCCCAGTGCCCTCAGTACCCCCCCAGTGCCCTCAGTACCCTCCCAGTGCCCCCCCAGTGTCCCCAGTGCCCTCTCAGTGCCCTCAGTTACCCTCCCAGTAACCCCAGTACCTTCCCAGTGCCCTCAGTATCCTCCCAGTACTCTCCCAGTGTCCCCAATACCCTCCCAGTGCCCTCAGTACCCTCCCAGTGCCCCCAATACCCTCCCAGTACCCCAAGCATCCTCCCAGTACCCTCAGTACCCTCCCAGTGCCCCCAGTACCCTCCCAGTATCCCAGTACCTGTTTCAACTCCTGCCTTCTTGTCCTTCCAGTATTCCCAGTGTCCCCGAGTCCCTTCAGTATTCCCAGCGCCTCCCAGTTCCACCAGTGGTCCCTCCCAGTGCCCCTGAGTCTCTCCAGCATTCCCAGTGCATTCCCGCGCTTTCCTTTCCCGCTCTCCCTCCCCAGTAACAACTCCCAGCACCTCCCAGTCCCCTCCAGCCTCGCTCCCTCCGACTCCAATTCCCCCTCAGGACCCCAAATAACCCCGAGGGGTCCCCGATTCCCTCACGAGTCCCCAGCGCTCCCCTCCCCTCACACGGCCGGGCCTCCCCCCGACTCCCGCCCGGTGCCGGCGAGTCCCGGTGCCGCTGGCCCTCACCCGCCGGGCCCGGGCCCCTCGCTGGCGATGCCGCCGTCGATGAGGTCGCGGATCTGCCGGGGGGTGACGGGGGGCGGCCGCCCTCGGTTTCCCCCGGCCGCGGCCGCCGCCGCTCCCCCGGCGCTGGGCGCCGCCATTTTGGTCCCTCCCTCCTGTCACGGCCCGGGAAACGCGGGCCCCGCACGAATGTTCCGCTCGCGCACGATCGTTCCGCCCGCGCCGCGGGGGTCGCTCATGGCCTCGTGCAAGGCCCGCGCGGCCTCCGGAACCTCGCCGAGGACTCGGGAGGCGCCGGCGACCCCGCGAAAGTCGCCGCAAATGTCCCCGTGGGTGTCCCCGTTGGTGTCCGCGGGAATGTTCCCGCGCCCCCGCGCTCGGCGCTCCATTGCCCCAGCCTGGATCGATCGCTCAGCTCTCCCAACAGCGGTGCTCTCGCCGCAGCCTCCCCCCCACCTGCCAACAAGCCCGCAGCTGATAGGCTCCGGCCGAAGAAGCTCGGCGCTGATTGGCGGTTGGCGCTCCGTCCCTCAGGCAGCGGACGGGCCATGTCGGCGGCGGCCGCGGCCCGGGACGGGCTCGGGGAGGGCGCGGGCGGCGCCGCGGGAGGCGGCGATGGCGGCGGGGGAGGGATCCTGAACCGCTTCGTGCAGCTGCCGGGCAGGCCGCGGGCGGCGGGTGAGTGGCGGCCGGCGCCGGGAATGACCCCGAGCCCAAGGCCCAGAAGGCGTTCGGGAGCGGGGCAGCCCCCACCCTGAGGGGTCTGAGAGCGCAGCATCCCCATCTCAGGGGACCGCGACCGGGACAGCCCCGTTTGTAAGGTCCTGAGGGGGTCGGGGTCGGGGCATCCCGTCTCTGGGGGTCAGGGACCGGGACACCGCCGTGCCCAAGGTCCTGAGGGGTCCTGGACCGAGCACCCCCATCCCAGAGCATGAGGGGCTGGGACAGACCCATTCTTCAAGCAGTCTGTGATCAGAATTACCCATTCCCACGATGCTCGGGAGCGGGGCACCCCCATTCCTGGGGGTCCTTAATGTGGTACCCCCAACCCCGGAGAGATCTGCTGACCCCAGCCACACGGTCCCGCTGTCCCAGGCTGGGACGCGCGTGTCCCCAAGACCATGAGGAGACAGGGACACCAAGGGGACAACTGTCCCTGCCTCTGGGACATTCCCAGAGGCAGCTGGGGTGCCCCAGCAGACCGGGTATAATGGGGTCACCCTGTCCCCCAAAGCCGGGAATGGTGTGGGGGGAGCTGGGCTGTTCCCATCCCAATGATCCGGGGGTATGGAGCCTGGAATCAGGGGTGGGGGGCAGTTATCCTTTTATAAATGGATTTGGGGTCACCCCTTCCTACAACCCAGTGTAGGGTTCCCCATCCCAGCGTTCCCCAGCTGCTGGGAGGTGCCTGGATGCCCCCAGGGGTGTGGGGAGAGGGGTACCCCACAGGGATCAGCCCCGTTTCAGCCACCTTGGATAAGCCTGGGGTGACCCCTGGGATCCCCCCACTCTACAATCCCCGTCTGTATGGGTTTTTGGGACATCTACCCCACTGTATTGGGGTTTTTGGGACATCCCCACAATCCTGGGAGGGGACATCCTGCCTGGGCTGTGACATCAGCTTAGTCCTGGTCCCTGGGAAAAGTGGGAAATTTTCCCTGGGACAATTCCACCTCTCTCCTGCAAGGCTGGATGCTGAAGGGTTATTCCATCATTCCTGGATCTCTGTCACCCCAAACCCCCCAAACATTCCAGGGGGAGGCTGAGGTTACCCCGGGATCACGGGATTGGGAAGCTCTGCAGCACTGGGAGGGCTGTGGGACACTCCTGGCCCTGTGACACTCCCAGCTGCCATGGAATATCCCATTTTCCCTTACCCCTCCTCCTGACCTGGAGCTGCACATCCCAGGGCCAGGAACCCTTTGCTGCCACTCACATGTGGAGCAAGAAGCCCCTCAGGGGTGGCAGCAGCAGCAGCAGCAGCTGGGAATGGCCTTTCCATCCACGTTCCCATCCCTGAAACCTGCCCTATCTTTTCCCTACAAATCCATTTCCCTCATTCCACGCTCTGGCTCAGCCTTCCAGGCTCTTCCAGCAGCACTGGGAATTTGCTGAGTGGCTCCACACCTTCTATTTTTGGGCAAATGCTCAGCCCCATCTCCCTCCTTGCCTGGAAATGCCTTTTTTGGCACCACAGGCCCCGCTGCTCTCCCCTTGCTGGGTTGGGAGCGTTGGGAATTGCACCCTCCTGATCCTGCACGGATCCTGTCCCTCCCTGCAGCTCCCCAGCTCACCTGGCCACCCAAAGCAGCCTAAACCCACCCCAGAAAAACCCTGGATTTTTGGAGTTTGCCACCTGTGAGGTCCTATTTATAGAGCTCCAGCAGCAGCCCTTACATAACCACTGAGAGAGGAATTTTCCCCCTCATTCCATTTCCTCCAACCTGATTTGTTCCTGGGCTCCAAGTTCTCTTCCAGGGTTCCCAGGTTTGTTTGCTTACATGGAACCTCCCTGGGGTTCCCCAGGCCCTAAAGAATGGATATGAAGAGGATGGAGGGTCTCCCTTGCCATGGGCAGGACAAGGAGCAGTGGGACAGGGTGTGCTGGGAAGCTTCATCCCAATGGAAAAATGACATTTTCCAGTGACAGCCAGCATTGTCTGGGACCAGCATTCCCTGGGATGTGCTGGAGTCCCTGCAGGGTTTCAGGATGTGGCTGCTCAAGGTGCCCAACAGCCTCGTGCCAGGTCCTTTTCCCACAGGACTTTGGGCCAGGTGATCTTCCCAGCTCTGTGGTTTTCATTCTCCAGAATTCCTCTTATTTTCCTTTATGCTCCAACCCAAGGATCGCTCAGTTTTAGTGGTGTAAAATCCTTTCAAATGGGATTGGCCCAAAGATTTTGGAAACAAAGCCTGGGAGAGCCAGACCTGTTCACAGAATCCCTTGGCTGGGAGAGACCCTCAAGAGTCCAGCCCAGCCCAACCCCTCAGGCAGCCCCTGGCAGCCAGTGCCACATCCAGGCTGTCAAACACACCCAGGGCTGGGGACTGCACCACCTCCCCGGGCAGCCATTGCAGAACTTTATCCCCCTTGCTGGAAAAGCTTTTTCCTGCTCTCCAGCCTGGATTTCCCTTGGCACAGCTCGAGGCTGTGTGCTCTGGCTGTGTCAGTGCTGCTGGAGAAAGAGCCCAAGGGCAGCTGAGCACAGGCACCTTTCAGGAGCTGCAGAGAGCGATGGGGGCAGCCCTGAGTCTCCTTTGCTGCAGGCTGAGCGCCCCCAGCTCCCTCAGGGGCTCCTCTCAGGCTTTGTGTTCCCAGCCCCTCTGGACATTGATCCAAACCCAGGATGATAATTCTGGAAACACAGCTTGGAGCTCTCAGCAATACCAGGAAATCTCTTGGCTGACCTGCAGGTTGTGTTTGGCATCCTTGGCTGGATCCTCTGGCTTCTCCCACTTTCCCTCAGCCCCTCAGAGCCGTTGTTCAGGGACCCAGCTACAGCTGGGAATGTTTCCCAATTCCAAATTTCCTCTTGGGAATGTTTCCTCTTGGGAATGTTTCCTCTTGGGAATTTCCCAGGCGTGGGCAGCCTGCCCAGGAAGGGGAGGGTGGGATCTGAACATAGCTGGATGAACAAAGAGGTTTTAAACCTCACTCTCAGCAGTGCATTCCCAATCCTGCTTATCCAAACATTCCTGAGGGACTCCAATTCCACGAGTTCCAAACTTACTTTGTCCAGCTGTTGTGGAAAAGATGGAACTTTGAAGATGGGAGTCAAAGTCAATACTGACTTGTCTTGTTCTGGTTCAGCCCTTGTCCTAAATGGCCTTCAGGATTCCTGCAGGGATCAGAAATGGAAAGGGAGAGATTGAATCCTGCTGTTGTGGATGTTGAAAATCCAGGCAGGAGGAAAAATAATCACAAAACCACCTTTAGAAAGCTTTAAAAAGCAGAGAAAAGGACGTGTGCACAGGCCTGGATATTCACCATGGATGTGGGATGTGCAAAAGAGGAGGATCCAAAGCCATGGTGGATTTGTTGGGTTTACACCCTGTAGTTATCCTGTTTGTATTTCCAAAAATAGGGCTGGAAGTAGAAATTCTGCTGCTGGTGGTGCTGATACTGAGGTGGTGTAACACACACCTGGGGGATGGCCTTGCACTGGCATTTGTGGGGTTAAATCATGGATTGCTTGGGACAGACACCCTGAGAACAGCACAGGCTCTTCACTGCTGCTGTTCCTGTTATCCTGACAGCAAGGACTTTGAGGTTCTCAAAGCGCTGCAGATAACCCTGGAGTGGATACTGGGATTAAATCAGCTTGGGAAAAAAGGGAACTGATAAAGGAGTGTACAATTATGGGATGCTTTGGGTGGGAAGGGAACTCAAAGCCCATCCAGTGTCACATGGCAGGGACACCTCCCACTGTCCCAGGTGGCTCCAGCCTGGCCTTGGGCACTGCCAGGGATCCAGGGGCAGCCCCAGCTTCCCTGGGAACCTTGTTCAGTGCCCCATCATTCTCAAAGCAGAAGTTTTTCCTCATATCCAGCTGGAACTTCCTGTGTTTCAGTTTGTGCCCATTGTCCCTTCTCCTGTCACTGAGCAGTCTGGCCCCATTCCCTGCACACCCCCCCCAAGATAGAAATGGATTTGTTTAGGGTTTCTGACAGTCATAAGGAAAAGGATGGTTTCAGGAGGCTCTCAACAACCTCATATCCATGGAATGATGGAATCTTTGCAGTTGGAAAAGGTCTCTCAGACCACTGAGTCCATCCATTCCCAGCCCTGCCATGGCCACCACTGCCCACGTCCCCAAGTGCCACATCCACAGGGCTTTGAAACCCCTCCAGGAACGGGGGCTCCACCCCTGCCCTGGGCAGCTGTGCCAGTGCCTGGCCAGCCTTTCCAGGAAGGAATTGTCCCAAAATCCCCCCTGAGCTGCCCTGGCCCAGCCTGAGGCCGTTCCCTCTGCTCCTGTCCCTGTTCCCTGGAGCACAGCCCGACCCCCCCTGTGTCCCCTCCTGGCAGGGACTTGTGCAGAGCCACCAGGGCCCCCTGAGCCTCCTTTGCTCCAGTGTCACATCTGGAAACACCTTCTTGTCTCAGCCCTGTCCTAATGACAGCTCCTGCAGGAGAGGAGTTCAGTTAGGAACAGCTTGGGATTGTCAGTGCAGCAGCTCCCTCAGAACTCCTGGGTGAGTCAGGGGAATGGAGCAGGACAGTGCCCAGCCAGCCCCTTTCTGTTGGATGGCTCAGCCCTTAATTAGGATTTCCCTTAATTCTGTCCCTGTGGTGATGCTTCAGCCTGGAATCACTGAATCCATTGGGTTGGAAAAGCCCTCCCAGCCCATGGAATCCACCCTGTGCCCCGTGCCCACCTTGTGCCCAGCCCAGAGCCCTGAGTGCCACCTGCAGGAGTTCCTCAGACACCTCCAGGGATGGGCACTCCAAAGCTCCCTGGGCAGCCTGAGCCCCTTTCCACGGGGAAATTGCTGCTGATTGCAGCCTGAGGCTGCCCTGGCACAACCTCTCACGCTGAGGGGCATTTTCAGGCCAGGCTGCCCCAGGACCCACCTTCAGCACGTACAGAGGCCGCTGCTCGTAGCTCTGCCCCATCTGGACCTTGCTGACCAGGCTGGGATGCTCCTCCACCAGGACATCCATCCACTCATAGATCTGCAAGGAGGAGCTGCTGGCTCAGGAGGCTCAGCCTGGTGCTCACCTTTTGCTTTTGAGGCTGTCCAGCACCAGATGCAACAAGCAGAGCTTCCCTGGGGAAGAGCTGCTGCTTCCCTGGAGACCTGGGACTCCCCTGGAGAGGACCTCGTGCTTCCCTGGAGAACATGAGGTGCCTGGGGCTCTGTGTGAGCAGGGAAAGGCACCTCAAATCCAAGCTGTGACTAATTCCCACCTTGTCCCCAGCCCAGAGCCCTGAGTGCCACATCCTTGGACACCTCCAGGTGGGGATGGGGATTCCAAACCTCCCTGAGCAGCCCCTTCCAATGTTTAACAACCCTTTCCATGAGGAAATTCCTCCTGACATCCACTCTGAGCCTCCCCTGGCACAGCTTGAGGCTGTTTCCTCTCATCCTGTTGTAAAATTCCATTCTGATGCTGGAACTTATTCCCTGAAAATGTTACTGTTCCCATTTTTGCCCTCAGCACTAAGGAAAAAGAACCTCCTTGTAAATGCACCTTCCCATCCTTCCTTCCTGCTTCCCTCTGGAATCTTAAACTGGGAAAGTGTGTGCTTCCCAGATCATATCCATCCATCCATCCATCCACCCATCATCCATCCATCATCCATCCATCATCCATCATCCATCCATCATCCATCCATCATCCATCCATCATCCATCCATCATCCACCCATCCATCATCCATCCATCCATCATCCATCCATCCATCCATCCATCATCCATCCATCCATCATCCATCCATCCATCCATCATCCATCCATCCATCCTCCATCCATCCATCATCCATCCATCCATCCATCCATCCATCCATCCATCCATCCATCCATCATCCATCCATCATCCATCCATCCATCCACCCATCCATCATCCATCCATCATCCATCCATCCATCATCCATCCATCCATCATCCATCCATCATCCACCCATCCATCATCCATCCATCATCCATCCATCCATCCATCATCCATCCACCCATCCATCATCCATCCATCATCCATCCACCCATCATCCATCCATCCATCCATCATCCATCCATCCATCATCCATCCATCATCCATCCACCCATCATCCATCCATCCATCCATCATCCATCCATCCATCCATCCATCCATCCATCATCCATCCATCCATCCATCCACGTTAAAGCCATTTTCCACCACTTTACAACCTCTTCCCCCCAGACCTGGCAGATCCTGCTGCTTTCCATGTCCAGCATCAAGGAATTCCCAGCAGGACCTGCAGAATTCCAGCTTTTCATACAGTGGGGCCTTGCTTCCCTGAGCTTTGGGTGTTTTGGGGTTCAGCTCTGGGAAAAGGGGCTTTGCCCATGACAAAACTCAGCAAATCCTGGGATTTTCCCACCTAAAAGTTACCCCTGTGGAATGGGCAGCAAAACCTGCTGCAAACCTCTCCTGCATGTCAGCAGGAGCTGGGAATCATCCAGGGAGCCCCAATGACATGGAAATGCAGCTCTTTATGGGAGCCATGGAGTTTGGCTGCTGAAGGAACCTTCGCCCTTGAGCAGGGTTAGTTCTGTGCCAGGGCGCTCCAAGCCTGGCCTTGGACCCTTCCAGGGATGTGGGATCCCTTCCTGTTGAAAATTGGGATTTCTGGCAGGGTCAGCTGCCTGCCCTGTGTGATTTTGGGAGGTGGATGGCAGTGAAGGCCTCCTGGGTGGTGTGGTTTAATTTCTTTTCTTAGAATTACTCCTCTTACCTTTAGTTTATTTGCTTTATATAAAACTCAGCCTTATTCTTCTCTTTTCCCTCTGGAAAATTCTCATGGCAAGTGTTAGAACTAGAGGGAAATGAAATCTCTATTTAATACAATATCTGAACTCCTAATTCCTTACCAGCTCTTAAACTGGGATGTGGAATATCCCCCTCTTCTGTGCCCAAATATTCATGTCCCCACTACAGATTTTTCCCTTAATTCCTTAACTTTCTTCCCCTCTTTTCAGCCAGTGCTTGTTAGTTTTCTAAGTGGGAATTGCTGTGAGACACAATTATTCCTGGAAACACCCCAAATCTGTCAAAACCTTGTCTGAACCCTGGAGAGCAGCTTAATTTTGGACCAGAGCTGAACATGATTAAGCAAAGCTGCTTCTGCTCACCTCAAGTTCATTATTTGGTCTGGACAAATCATTTTTTTTTCACTTTTTCTGTAGGAAAAATGCTTCATAACCCTTTTTTTTTTTTTTTTTTGCAGTGTTTGATTCACTGCTGGGAATTATAACAGAAGAAAACATTCTGGGTCCTCATTAGATGCTATCCTGGCTCCTTTTCTCTCCTAAAATCCATAAAACAGTCTGTGGGAGCAGGTGGGAGGTGAAGGTCACTGATTTGTTTGGGTTTGCTTTGGTCAATTGTCAGCCAAGACCTTGATTTCTGTTACCTCTGAATATTCCTGGTTTGTTTTTCCTTGGCTGAATCCATCTTTTTATCTGTTCCAGTGGAGAGCTGAGCTGGCATTGTCCTCCCTGCTTTTATTTCCATTGAGTTTTTAGGGGTGGGCAGGCAGAGGATTCCTTTTGGGCAGGGCTGCATCTGCCTGCAGGATCTCAGCTGGATTCCCTGCTCCTCCCAGTGCAAATGCCTTAACTCAGGAGCAGATTTCCCTGCTCTGTCAGACCTGTTCAGTGACAGAAGTCACTACATTTTCTGTCACTAAACAGAACTAAACTCAACTGAAGTGTTCTGTTTAGTGACGGGAAATTTAGTGACCGAGACAAAGTCTTGAGATCCAAGGAGCAAAGAGGGAAGTCACTGGGAGGTGTCCTGGAGGAGGAAAAGCAAATCCTTAATTCTTTTCTCTATTGGGCAGTTTTAAATACAGACATTTGCAATTGTTTCTAAGTGAAATTTGCCAGACAGAAGGAAAGAAGAGGGATTTCCTCCAACACCTCAGAAGGGCTGTAGTGCCCACAACTGCCACGTGGTCCAGGGATGGGCTGGTGACACACAGAGTGTCCCTTTTCCAGCTTGTCCTTCCAAAGCCATTTCCTCGTGCTGCAGAGGCCCTTCCCAGTGGATTCCCTGTGGAATCCAGCCCAGAATTTGTTCATTAAATGCCTGGTGCAGCTGAATGAGAAAAGTTTGATTTAAGGAGGGCCTGGTAGTCAAAAACCTTCAAAAGCCAAAACTCGAAATGAAAATGAGGAAGTGATTTAAGGAGTGGTTTGTAGTCAAAACCTTCAGAACCCAAAGTTCTAAATGGAGATGGAAAAAGGGATTGAAGGAGCGGTGGATAGTCAAAGCCCTTAAAACGATTGGTAGTCAAAGCCCTTAAAACACAAAACTCTAAATAAAAATTAAAAAGTGATGTAAGGAGTCGGTCATAGTCAAAACCTTCAAAACCCAAAGCTCTAAATGAAGATGAAAAAAGTGATTTAAGGAGTGGTTGGTAGTCAAAAATCTTCAAAACCCAAAGTTCTAAATGAAAATAAAAAAGTGATTTAAGGAGTGGTTGATAGTCAAACCCTTCAGACACCAAACTCTAAATGCAAGTTCCTAGGGTTCCTTTCTATTACAATTACACCTTTTTAAGACTTTTCACAGAGTGGATGAACAAGGTGTCCTGTGCCCTGCAGGGCCTGGGGCACACCCTGAGCCCTTGTGGAGCTGTTGTTTCTCCTCCTCCTGCTGCTCCAGGGCACAGGTGCCCCCCGGCCAGGAGCGGCCATCGCTGCGTGGCCGACAGTTCCAACCTCTACGTCTTCGGGGGCTACAATCCCGACTACGATGAGTCTGGGGGCCCGGAGAACGAGGACTACCCCCTCTTCAGGGAGCTCTGGAGGTACAACTTTGCCACAGACACCTGGCACCAGATGGGCACCGAAGGCTACATGCCCAGGGAGCTGGCCTCCATGTCACGTACGTACGGAAATCCAACTCCTCCTGTGCCTGCTCCTGGAGCTATTTTAATCCTGCCTATTTTAATCCAGGCAAGAATTGGAAATCTGGATGCTGTTTTTCCAAGTAGGCCCCGAGGTTGGGTTGGGTTTGGGATTTTTCTTTCCATTTTTGCTTGGTCGAGGCAGAGGGAAAGAAAAAAATGGGAAAGCGAGAGGTGTTTTCCAGGTGTTTACCTTGATGTGCTTTCAGCAGGAAGGTGCCTCATGCAGACATCTCCAAGCATCCAAAAATAGCTGTCTTTGTTCACTTTTCAAAACAGACCTTTGGTTACCATGGTTTTAGTTGGGATCCTTTCTCCTTTAGAGCCTCTCAAAGCCATCAGTGCAGGGGGTGGATTGAAGGGAATTTGAACAGCACTGAGCTGTCTCCAGAGCAGGGAAACCTGGAATGGTTTGGGTTGGAAGGGAGCTTAAGGATCATCCAGTGATCCTTAAGGACACCTCTAGGACACCTTCCCTAGAGCAGGTTGCTCCAAGCCCAGTCCTGGAAAAATGATTTGGGAATGGTTTGGGTTGGAAGGGAGCTGAAAGATCATCCAGTCCCATCCCATGGGCATGGGCAACCTTGTCTAGAGCAGCTTGCTCCAAGGCCAGCCCAGCCTGGACAAATTATTTGGGTTAGAGGAGAGATTAAAGATCATCCAATCCCATGCTATGGGCAACCTTTCCTAGAGCAGGTTGGTCCAAGCCCAGTCCAGCCTGGAGAAATGATTTGGGAATGGTTTGGGTTGGAAGGGAGCTTCGAGATCGTCCAGTCCCATCCCATGGCATGGGCAGCCTTCTCTGGAGCAGCTTGCTCCAAGGCCAGCCCAGCCTGGATGAATCCTGTTCTGCTGCTCTCCCAGCCATGAGCACCCCTGTTTTCCCCTGTTTTCAGTTGTCTTACATGGCAACAACCTCCTGGTGTTTGGGGGCACCGGGATCCCCTTCGGAGAGAGCAACGGGAACGACGTCCACGTGTGCAACGTCAAGTACAAGAGATGGGCTCTGCTCAGCTGCCGCGGCAAGAAACCCAACCGCATCTACGGCCAGGTACGGGGCCCAGGGAGCCCTGAGGAGGGCTCTCAGCTCCTCAGTCCCCTCTGTGCCTCACCAGAGCTGCTCCCTCTGGGGAAAAGCGTGAGGGAAGGCAGGTGTCCTTCGTGAAGAAATGAAGCAGCCTTGGTTCGTGGGGATTTCAAAGGAAAGGAGGTTTTCTCCTCGTTACAAAGGGCAGAATTTGTTCATTAAATGCCTGGTGCAGCTGAATGAGAAAAGTTTGATTTAAGGAGGGCTTGGTAGTCAAAAACCTTCAAAAGCCAAAACTCGAAATGAAAATGAGGAAGTGATTTAAGGAGTGGTTTGTAGTCAAAACCTTCAGAACCCAAAGTTCTAAATGGAGATGGAAAAAGGGATTGAAGGAGTGGTTGGTAGTCAAAGCCCTTAAAACACAAAACTCTAAATAAAAATAAAAAAGTGATGTAAGGAGTGGGTCATAGTCAAAATCTTCAAAACCCAAAGCTCTAAATGAAAATAAAAAAGTGATTTAAGAAGTGGGTCATAGTCAAAATCTTCAAAACCCAAAGTTCTAAATGAAGATGGAAAAAGTGATTTAAGAAGTAGTTGGTAGTCAAAGCCCTTAAGACACAAAACTCTAAATGCAAGTTCCTAGGGTTCCTTTCTATTACAATTACACCTTTTTAAGACTTTTCATAGAGTGGATGAACAAGGTGGACAAGGAAATGAATTCACACTCACCACAGGACTGGCCCTTTTTGCTGGTGCACATCTGCTTTGGAGGAGCAGGAATTCCCTCTCCTCCAGCCCCAGGTGTCCCAAGCCCTTTCTGGTTTCTCTGCCAGGCCATGGCCATCATCAATGGGTGTCTCTACGTGTTTGGAGGAACGACTGGCTACATTTACAGCACTGATCTCCACAAGCTGGACCTCAACACCCGCGAATGGATCCAGCTGAAGCCAAACAATATGTCCTGTGACATGCCAGAGGAGAGGTGAGCGCCTGGGCAGCCTCAGGGAGCTTTTTTGGGGAGGCAGGGAATGGGAAGCTTTGGGATACCTTGCTCTGGTTGCCATTTCCAACCCTCCTTTGCCTGGAACTTGCTGTGGCACTGGGAGGAAGGATTTTGGTCTCTCTCATCCATGGTTTGGTGTCCAACTGAGAACAGGGAATTGGGAATGGAAGAATCCCAGAACGGTTTGGGTTCATAGGAATCTTAAAATAAATCCAATTCCATCCCCCTGCCATGGGCAGGGACACTTTTCACTATCCCAGGTTGCTCCAAGCCCTGTCCAGCCTGGCCTTGGACACTTCCCTTAGAAGGGGTGGAATATTGATGAATCCTGATATTCACTAATCCTTCCACTTAATCATTTAATAATTACTCTGCATCAGAAAATGCCTTTCAGACCTCTGGGCTGCTGCTTGGAGGGCTCAGGAAAACTCCCACATCTCCTGCATGCTCCCAGCCTGAGGGGCTGATGCAGCAGAGCCAGGCTTGGGATTTCTGCTCAAATCCCTGGAGTTTGATGGTGATTTCCAGGAGGGTTTTTGTTGTTGCTAATTGTGCTGCTCTGCACCTTCAGGTACAGACATGAAATTGCTCATGACGGTCAAAGGATTTATATCCTGGGAGGTGGGACTTCCTGGACAGCTTATTCCTTGGATAAGGTGAGGCATTTGGAACCCTGGACAGCAGATTTTCCATACATACCAGCACAGCCTCTTCATCTGGCTGTGCCTGGAGAGCCTGGTAAAAAAAAAAAAATTAAAAAAATAATTGGGGGCAGATTGTTCTCCTATTTCTGTAAAACCTGGATTTGCCACAGAATGTCTTAGTGATGAATCTGTGGTCACTTTAAATAGTGCTCTGCTTCCAAAAAAGTGGAGTCTGCAGCACTTCATATGACATTTCATCTCTCCATTGTCCCATTTTTCTCCCTGTGTGCAGCAGGAGAAAGGTATTTCTAAATCCTTCTGAGAGCTCGAGGGTGTGGATTTTAATTGGTCCAGCTCTTTTCAAAAGCAATATTCTTTTCTTTTTTTCAGCTGTAGGGCTGAAATAGCAAAGCTGGGATGGAGCTTGAAAGGTGATTTTAGACCTGCTTAGTCACTGGCTGGGATCAGCTATTTTTGGGTTTGCCACTTAATGGAAAAAAGGGATTTATTTCTGGTGGGTCAGAGCCTGTGGCTGCATCACCCTGGAAGATCTCATGGCTCCTGTTCTTCCCCCCAGATCCACGCCTACAACCTGGAAACCAACACCTGGGAGGAGATCACCACGAAGCCTCACGAGAAAGTCGGTGAGCCTGGCATTTCCTTTCTTTCCCTGTGAGCCAGAGTGGCCACGGTGCTTGAGGGTGCAGTTTTCTTGTTCAACATGTGGATTTATGCTGGATTTGAGATCCTGCTTGTGCTGCAGCACTGAGGATGGACCCATCCAGGGGAGTTTGGCAGTCTGGCTCCCCTCTCTCCCTGCCTGTGAAAGGTGGCAGTGCCTGGATCTGCTCCCAGAGGATCCAGATCATCCCTGCTCCCTTTGAGGCTTTCCCTGGAGTCTCACAGCTGCTTTTCACCAAGCCAGATTTGAGACTCTGGGGAACAAAATTCCAGCATTTTTCTTCCTTCCCCAGAGAGGAATTAGGACTCAAACCTGAAACAGCTGCTTAAAATTGCACCTTTTATACCTGGGATAGCAGGAAAGTAAAACCTCTTAACAATGAAACTCCATTATTAAACGTTGAGACAAAATCACCACTTGCACAAGCACTTTAAAGCAATTATTGCTGATACATATTTTCAAAATGATTCTCCCCAGGTTTCCCAGCAGCCAGAAGATGCCACAGCTGTGTGCAGATTAAAAATGGTAAGATTTACCTCTGGAAAATTGGTGTATCTTGTACAACCAAACAGGGGAGGCTTGGAGAGAACTGCAGGGACCACGTGGCTTTTCTGGAAGAGGATTTTTTCCTCACTAACAGGCTTGAAGCTGCCCACTTAGCACCATTCCTTCTTCTGCACTGAAAAGCCAGTTACAATCTTGGTCCCTCTTTTCCAAACCCTTCAGGTCAGTGGCTGAATGCTCTCTGTTGAAGGGTGGAGGGAAAAGCTGGATTGTATTTCCTAGGAGTGTTGATTGTGCCAATAAAAGTAAGGCAGGAGCTGGGAGATGCTTCCAGCCCACCAGGATTTGGCCACCCCTGATCTGAGAACTTGGGCAAAGCTGGGAGCAAACAGGGCTGGGAGCTGGGGCTGCTCCCTGTGGGTTCAAAATCCCTGGAATCTGATCAAGCCCAGGTGTCTGGGCTATGAGGAGAGGGAATGCTCCCCTGCCTGCAGTGGCATTCAGCCCTCAGGCTGCCATGGGGGGCTGGGGTCATGGGCAGGCTGGGAAGGGGGACATGAGGCAGAAATCCATCCTGACCCCAGTGTGGGCAGCAGGGGAGGGGGGATTCTGCCCTTCTCAGGTGAGACCCACCTGCAGAGCTGCCCCAGCCCTGGGGACACAGCAGCAGCACCTGGAGCTGCTGGAGAGGGCCCAGAGGAACCCATGGAGCAAATCCAGGGCTGGAGCCCCTCAGTTCCCAGGGAGCCAGGCTGGGAGAGCTGGGGGTGCTCCCCTGGAGAGGAGAAGGATCCAGGGAGAGCTTCCAGCACATTCCAGGGGCTCCAGGAGAGCTGCAGAGGGACTGGGGCCAAGGCCTGCAGGGACAGCACCCAGGGAATGGCTCCCAGTGCCAGAGGGCAGCCAGGGATGGGATCTTGGCAATGAGGAATTCCTGGCTGGGCTGGGATTGCCAGAGCAGCTGGGGCTGCCCCTGCATCCCTGCAGTGCCCCAGGCCAGGCTGGACACTGGGGCTGGAGCAGCCTGGGACACTGGGAGGTGGCCCTGCCCATCAGGCTGGAACTTGATGGGCTTTGAGGTCCCTTCCACCCAAGTCAGTCTGGGAATCTTCAGGTGGCCTCTGCTTTGTGGTGGGCCTGATTTGGGAGGTCCTGGGAGTCTTTGTTGAGCTGAAACAGTTTCTGATCCCAGAGCTGTGTGGGGAGGGGATCCCTGAGCTCTCTCCCAGCGTGTCCCTGGTTCCTGGCAGGGCTGCTCTGGCAGCTCCCCACATCCCCTCTCTTGCAGATGTGTTCGTGTGCGGGGGCTACAACGGAGAGGTGATTCTGGGAGACGTTTGGAAGCTCAATCTCCAAACTTTCCAGTGGGTCAAGCTCCCAGCTGCCATGCCAGAGCCTGTGTACTTCCACTGTGCTGCTGTCACCCCAGTAAGTGACTCCTTTTGTTCCTCCAAGCACTCTTACCTTGCTGTGGGCTGCAGATAGAGCTGATATTCCCAAGGAAGTGACCTCCACTGCATGCAGCAGCTTTTGGGAGGCTCTTCTTCCTGCTGCTCTTTGAAGAGTGGAGCCACACTGTGCATTTTGCTTTCTGAAAGAAATGAGGCAGAATTCGAGCTTTTAAAGTCAGTGTGGGAACAGCAGTTCCTGCTTGTAAAAGGAAGATAAAAAAGCACAAATACTCCCTGAGTAAAGTGATTTTATCCTACTGAGAACAGCCTGAGGTGAAGGATTGGATGAGGCTGTTTCCAACCCTTTGGAAGCCACTAAGGAATGTTGGTATTGCCAGAGCTTTTGGCCTTAAGTAGAAGACTGGAGACCTGGAATTCATAATTACCAGGCAGCAAGAAGTGCCTTGGGCTGTGCCTTCACCTCCCTCAGCTCCTCAGGGCAGAGATCACATTCCTTGGTGTCACTGCATTTGGGGAATGTTATAAAAGCAGCTTTTCCTGGGAAGTCTGATAAAGGTGTTTCCCAGGCAGCTCAGTGACTGCCTGGACAGCTGGAATGCCCTTTCTTTGCCAGCCTGTGGAAAAAAAAAAAACAACTCACTCAGCAGCTGAGTTTTGCCCATCTCTCTGTGTTCCTGTCATCCCTGGAGCAGGGTTGTGCTGAGCCAAGGGAATGCAGGATGTCTGTGTGAGGTGGGTGGAGTTTAAAAATACATTCTTTTTAGCTGGAACATGAGTATGGCTCTGTACTACTGCATGAACAGTTTGCCACACTCCTAAAATGGATTTCTTGGGATAGAAATCACCTCAGCCTCAGAGCAAAGCACTCAGGGTGGTGGATAAGTGGTTTAGGATGAGACAGGGCCCCTCCAGCAGCGATTCCTCCCTTGACTCACAGGATCCCAGAGCGAGTGGCAGAGGCAGGGACAGCCCTGCTGAAGGCTGGGAGGTGGGAGTAAAGCCCTTTCCTGCTTTTCCTGCCTCTGTAACTCCCGTCCCCCTTTCCCACCCAGGCTGGCTGCATGTACATCCACGGAGGGGTGGTCAACATCCACGAAAACAAACGGACTGGCTCCCTGTTCAAAATGTGGCTGGTGGTGCCCAGCCTGCTGGAACTGTGCTGGGAGAAGCTCCTGGAATGTTTCCCTCACCTAGCAACTCTCTCCAGATCCCAGCTTTTGCACCTTGGACTGACGCAGGGACTCGTTGAGCGACTAAAATGAGCAATCTCCCACTTCTGTCCAAGACTCACCACGTTGAAGAATTCCCCCTCCCACCCCCTATTTATGGATTCCACGGATGGTCTTGCTAAGAACATGGAGGAACCTGCTCAAGGCCTTACTCAGCAAATACATCAATGCCTTTCCAGACATGGTTACTTTTAGTCATTGGAAAAAAGAGAAAGTCCCCTTTTTATTTATGGAGCTCTTAAGTTACACCATTAATCCAAAAGTATTTTCTGAGACTAAGCAGCCAACCAGCAACCTGTCATCAGCACACGCTTGCAATTAATTGGGGAGCTTAATGAGTTACTGAATGTCCGAGCCCGTGCTCAACGTGGCGCCTTCGCCGTGGCGCTGCCACCATGGCACCCAGCGAGGGACACGATGCAGAACGAGCACCAGGCCGCTCTTTGGCCGTGGCTGCCCCCTCCCTGGCAGCCAGCTGAGCCCCTGTCCAAAGCCAGCCCGTTCCCCCAGCCCTGCATGTTCCCTGGGCCTGCTCCCACCCCGAGCCTCTGCAGACGGCTGGAACGTCGCCCGGGCCGCGAGCCCAGCTGGGCCTGCGGCTCCCCCGGTGCAGTGTCTGTGTCCTCCCCTTTTCACATCGAAAGGTTTGCTTGGAAGACTGGGAAAAGGTTGCCACTTAAGGGACTACTGTGTAGTTTACTGGGGGTGGGGAGGGAAAAGGTTTTCCTGAGGCTTTTTGAACCTTTTTGGCTCGTTTTGCACCCACAACGAGCTCCAGCAAGAACTTACCCTGTAGATTTCAGAGCTCTTTGAACCTGCTCAGCCAAGCCATGGTTCTCAGCATCTCCCAGCTTTTGGTTTTCCTTCCTCCCACACATGCCAAAAATTGGCCTTTTTCTTCTTGTTTCACGTTGCCCTGAGGGTGGGAGATGTGATTTAAAGCTGGTTTGGGGAGTGGCTTTGTGGATCGCTCAGCCCAGGAAATACAGCATCCAAAAAAGGGAGAGGGAGCAACTGTCCCTCCTTCTGGGGACAGGGATTGTCCCTGCACAGGAAGGGGTGCCTCTGGTCCTCTTGTGCTCTCTACACTGCATTTGTTTAAGTGGCCACTGAACTCTGAACAGCTCCAGGCATGAGGTTTGTGCAAAATCCTTTTCAGTTGGAGCCCATTTTTAAGTGCCTTTTGTTTTTAAAATCAGCTTTTCCCAATGCTTTCCTCTTCATCAAAGGCAGAGGTTACACTCTGAGGTTTTAGTTTCTTTTTAAGAAATGGCATTTATGTTTAAATAAACCATAGCATTGTCTTCATGTTGTTAATCCAAAGGTGCTGCCTGCGGGAGTCACTGCCCTCCACGAAGGGAACTCACCCCTTGTCCCAAAATTAAGCTTCCCCTGGTCTTGAGAACAGATTTTCCTCTTCCTCCAGCTTCAGTTGCTGCTTTTTTTTTCCCCCAAGGCTCAGAAAACAAAGTCTGGACCTCACAGCTGAGGCTTTCTCAGGTGCTTGGACCACAGGAACTGGTGGGAGCTGCTTGGAGCTCTGCTGTCTCCATCCCCTGCATTGCACCCTCACAGGAGCTGTGCATCTCAACCCCTTCCCAGCCTCCCTGGCTGCTGAATCCAGACCCTGCTGGCAGCTGTGGGTGGGGAGGGTTCCCTGCTCTGCTCCCCTGGCTTGCAGTGACCTGCAGGACCATTTCTCCAGCTCCTTCTTCCATCCCAAACTGAGGCTGAATACCCACACTTCCATCTTTGCCTTGTGGGACCTTTGTCCTGGAGCAGCCTGGCCATCCCTGTGCTGGTTTTTCTCTCAGCTGCTTTCAAGAGCATCTGCCCTCATCCCCAGGGTGATCCTGGAGCCATCCAAGATCTCTGAGCAAGCACATTCCTTAGGTTGTCCTTCCTCTGGAAACCTCTGGAGCTTTCTCTGAGGTTGTCACAAAGCCTCTGTCGATGATGTTGGAGCAGTCTTGGGACTCTGGAGAGGTCTCAGCTGGCTGGAAGCTGGTCCCAGTTTTCAAGGGATGACTGTGGAAACCACAGGGCTGTCAGTCTCACTTCAGTGCCTGGTAAAACCCTGGAAAAGATGATTCTGGAAAATACTGAAAAACCTCAGGTGGACAGCACAGCCATGGGTGACAGCCAGCACGGCCATGGGTGACAGCCAGCACGGCCATGGGTGACAGCCAGCACGGCCTCAGGAGAGGGAAGTCCTGCTTGGCCCCCCTGATCTCCTGTTACAACAGCACAACCCACCTGGATGATCCTGGAAAGCCAGGAGATGGAATCCTCAGACTCAGCAAAGTGCATCCAGGACAGGCTGGGGAAAGGGACCTGGGGGTCCTGGCTGGTGGGACAGCAGTGCCCTGGAGCCAGGAGGGACAGGCCAGGATTGTCCTGCTCTGCCCAGGCTCCCCGGGGAATGGGCACAGCCCCGAGGCTGCCAGAACTCCTGGAGCATTTGGACAATGCTCTCAGAGCCAGGGGGGATTGTTGGGGTGTCCTGGGCAGGGCCAGGAGCTGGACTTGATCCCTGTGGATCCCTCCACCCCCAGCAGCTGGGAAAGCATCACCAAGAAAACCACAAAGGTCCAAGGAGTTCTCTTTTGCTGATAAAAGCTGTACAAGCACCACCCACTGATGGATTTTCCAGGGATCTTTCCCATCCCATAGCCTCCACTGGCTGCTGCAGGAGGGACAGCAGATCTTTGGAGGCTGCTCTTGCTGAAAAAATGACCTGGTTTAAGCACTGAGCTCACAGCTCCTGCTGAGGGGGGCTTTAATTGCTGCTGGGCTACTGCCTGTGGGTAAAAGCTTTAATTAAAGTTCCTTAAGGAGAGGGAGAGGATCCAGCACCTGCAGCAACTGATGGAGAGGGGTAGAAGCATCCACAGTGCTGCCTGGGATGGGGACAGGATGGGAGGAGGCAGGGAAAGCCAGCTCAGAGCAGAATTCCAGAATTCCTCCTACAGCTCCTGCTCTCCCATCCCTTCTCCATGTCCTGCCATCAGAAGCTCCAGCCACTCACCTGGCAATGCTCCCAAATGTGCCAGGCTAAGGACAGCAGGACTGGCCCTGCTGATGCCTCCCTAGGAAAACAAAAGGCTTAATAAAGCAGCTTCACGAATCACTAACGAGCTGCTGCCTGCCCTGCAGAGGAGGGCAGGCCCAGGCTGCTTCCTGCCTCACTCAGGCTGTCCATCGTGTCACAGTGCAGCCCTGCTGTGACAGCACTCCCTGGCTTTCATGCTGGAGGAACAGGAGAGGGAAGAGGCACCAGAGCCCCCTTGCCCGTGTTCATGGGTCTGTCAGTGTTTTGCTTTGGGATTGTTTTTGTTTTAAAGATAATAAACATATCCAAGCCCCAACTTTGTCCTCTCACCTCCTCCACCAGCATTTCCCTGCGTGGAGGGAGATGTCCCCAGCCTGTCACACCCTATGGACAACACCAGGAGCATCCCTGAACCTTCTCAGGAGTCTGGGACAGCCCTCAAAGCCAGGAGGACCAAAGCCAATCAGAGAAGACCAGGCTGGAGATGAGCTGGAGCTTTGGGAGGGTCATGGAGAAAGCTGGAGCCCACAGCCACCCCTGCTGGCTCTGTCCCTGGGGTGAGGTGACAGAGGACAGCGAATGGTGGCCACACAGGGGCCCAGGCTGGTGCCTGAGGCCCATTTAAGGAGAAACAAACCTGTTTCTGATTTGTACAAAAGTGCTTTAATGACAAAAGAGCTGAAAATACCTTTGGGTGCATTTCTGGTGCCATCAAACATCCCGTGTGCGATTCCCAGGCCCCTGGCAGGCCTGGGAGGATGAGGGACTTCTCAGGCACCTCCTCCCAGTGCAGCACATCCCCAGGGAGGGGTCTGTCCTCAAGACACAGAAATCCCTTCCAGACCCTCCTCTAAGGACAGTTTTCCTTCAGCCACTCCAGCGGGGGCTGGAGATGCCCGTGTGACGTGCTCTGCCTTCGAGGCTCCTCATTTTGGGAGCCATCCCATTGCCCCCACCCTTGCCATCCCTGAGGGCCCACGGGGCAGCCCAGCAGCAGCTTCGGGAAACGGCGCTTCCAGACCGGAGCCAGCCCGGCCGGGTCCCTGAGACACTGCAAAAGGTCCTGATGGGTGCTGATCCCAACGAGGGGGTTGGAGACACAGAATCCAAAGCTCAGCATCCGCTGGGCGACGGGGCGAAGAAATACACGGCCAGCAGGATGAAGTAAACCATCACCAGCACCGTGCCTGGGCAGACAGACAGGGGTGGAGGGAGTTACTCCCTGGAGCAAGGAGGGACATGGGTTTAGACCTGGAGGGGTCTGGATTAGCCCCCTGTAGAGGACTTCCATGGTTCTCTACAAAATGTCCATTAAAAGGGAGTTTAAAACCTTGAAAGGAGTTTAAAGGGGGGAAATGGGAGTGGATCCCCTTGGAGCTGCTGCAGGGGAACAGCTCCAAGCTGGTCAACCAAGACCCCAGGATCGCTCAGGTCACCACACGCCAAGAGCCCCAAAAAGCAGAAGAGCCCAGGGCTGGAGCCAGGAGCCCCCCATGCCACATCCCAGGGAATACAGGGGTGCTCCAAGCCCCACAGCAGCCCTGTGGGAGGTGCTCACCTTGGAAATAGTCACATTTGCCATCCATGAAGATGTAGTTCATGAGCACCACGCTGAACATGCTGGCGTAGACATGGAGGTCGCTGAAGACGAGCGTGAAGTTGGTCGGCTGCGAGGAAGAGGATTTGGGGTTTATGGTCAACCAGGACAACCCCGCACTGACTCTGCCTGGGGACGTGTGTGTCACCCCCTAAACCCCCTCTGCCACACGTCCCCAGGGTGGGGACTGCACCAGGAGACATCTGACCCCACTTGCCCTGCACTGAGCAGAGAGGAGACACTGGCAAGGGCAGCTGTGTCCTTTCCATGTCCCATGGACACCATGGGACAGTCCCCCAGGGCTGGCCTGGGGTTACTCACGTAGAAGATGGTGAAGAGCACCAGGATGGGGATCTGGAGCATGCAGACCTGCACCGCGATGCAGTTCCCAATCTCGATGCTGAGGAGGAAGGACAGCTTAGGGGCTGTGTCTGGGTGAGAAAATCCCAAACCACAGAGCCCATCCCAGTTCTGACACCGCTTTTTGGGTGACTCATCTCCTTGAGGACAAGCTGACACAGACTGACCCAGCAGTGGCTGGGCAGCTCATCATGGACACCAAAGCAATGGGACTGGGACAAGGCACAGGAACCACCCCAAAACTCATCCTTGGAGCCATCTCACCTCAAGCTCAGATTGTTCTGCAGGGCAAACTGGATGCCGTTGACAATCTCTGGCAGCTCAGGCACCATTGCCAGCACGGTGACACCGATGAAGTACTGCAGGGAAGAGGTGACATCAGCCTGACCACATCCAGGCTCTGGCCGACTGTGCAGAGCATCTCAGCACCTTTCCCCCACTGCTTTTGGGGCTCCAACTGCATCCAGGGCAGGTTCCCCCTCCCTGGAGGGCACATCTTGGTCCTCGGGGCCAGCCAGAGGCAGCTCACCTGTGAGATGGTGGAGTTGGTGAGGATGGGGCTGATGTGCTCCGTGGCCAGGTCAGCACAGGCCGACATGCAGAGGGTGGAGAGCAGGAGGATGACCAGGGCCCGCCAGCGGGACCAGTGCACCACGGCACTGTGGTGGTGGCCAGGCACTGGGGAGAGAGCAGAGACGTGTGGGACGCTGCAGAGCGGTGACGAGAGCCGGCCCTGCAGCCAGGACGTCTGGGGACACTCACTGTGACAGTCGCTGATGTGGATGTCGTAGATGTGTGTGTGGGTTTTGAGGGTGAAGAAGAGCCCGATGAGGTAGGCAGCAGGGAGCAGGATGGACACCGTGTACACCAGGGGTCTGTGGGACACAGGTGACACTGTCAGTGCCACCAGGGTCTGGCATGGACACCCCAGGGGACTTCCCCTGGGGATGAGGAAATGGGGCGCTGGATCACTGGGGTGGAGAGGGGCCCCGGGAGGGATGCAGGAACATGACCAAACCCAGGAGGTGCCACCCCAGTGTGGGGACAGCTCTGTCCCCGCTGCACGGACACTCACTGGACGTGGCTGTAGTAGAGGGTGCCATTGTTGTCCATCTGCAGAGAGAGCACCTGTCAACAGGGGTGCAGGGGACAAGGGACAGCCCCGCTGCCACCACCCAGCACAAGAGCCAGGGGGGCTCAGAGCATCCCTGACCCCAAACTCCCCCTCTTGGGGGTCCAGGTCCCCACTCACCAGGTCAAAGTGACAGTTGTGGCAGAGGTAGTGGCCCAGCGGGTTCTGGGTGACGTTGTGGCACTCGCCACAGACCAGCTTCCCGTAGACCTTGGAGAAGAGCGTCGGGGCAAAGACACCTGCGGGGACAGCACATGGAGCAGGCACCCACCCTGGTGGGACCCCCCAGACCTGGGGACACCCCTGTCCCCAACTCACCTCCCACGGAGAGGAAGAGCAGGGCCGAGCTGACGCCCGCAGAGCGGCTGTTGAACCGCTGCTCCTGGTGCCGGATGCCCCCGATCACCATGCACAGACCCTTGGGGACGGAAAAAACCCCCCGAAAAATCCCCATCAGTGCTTTGCTTACAGCACCCTCCCAGCCCCCAGCGCCACCCGTCTCACCGGCACAAAGAGGACACAGCCCACCAGTGTCCCTGTCAGCGCTGACTTCACCACCTCGGCGTAGCAGCGGTTGCCCTCGCGCGAGCCCTTGATGAGGGCGGTGATGTAGAAGGTGAGCTCGGTGATGGAGCCGAACGTGGCGTTCACCACCGCCCCCACCGCGAAATTGCTCTGGGCTGAGATGCTGGAGAGCAGCAAAAGAGTGTCACAGCAGGGCTGGAGTGTCCCCACTTGGCCACCAAGCGTCCCGTGTCACCTCTCACCTGGCGATGGCCATGCCGATGTAGTAGGAGAGGGGCATGATGGAGAGCAGGGCCAAGGTGAACTTGACGGCGGAGCCCGTCAGGTGGTTGGGGCTGTCCACGTAGCCCAGCACCAGCGTCACCAGCACCAGGGGCAGCAGGTCTGGGACAGCCAGTCAAGGACACAGCACAGGGGGTGGATTTGGGGCCGCTCCCCACCCGTCCCACTGCAGCTCCCTGAAGGATACTGACAGCAAAGACGTTGATGCCATCCACAGCGTACTTGTAGTAGTAGGGGTTGGCAGCGCGGTAGCAGCAGAGAATCACCTCTCCCTCCAGAGGCGCCTCTGTCTGCAGAGGGACAGCAGGGTCACCCCCAGGCCCAAACCCCCCAGAGCAGAGTGCGGGGCCCTGCCCTGGCCAGAGTCACTCACCATCCTCAGGCACCGGATGAGCACGCGCTCCGGGGGCAGCAGCAGCACGCGGGAGGCGGCGCGGGCGCTCAGCTTGGCCACGGGGATGAGGACGATGAGGAGCCAGGCGGTGACACACACGAGCCCGTGGGCCAGGGCCAGCACTGGGTATCCCAGGCACAGCCACACCGCGGTGCTGGCACGGTGCTGTGAACAGGAGGCACCTTCAGGCACTGACCCAGGGGAGGGAAGGGGCCCGCGGGCACCTCGCCCACCACGCTGGGGCCTCCAGGGGTGATGGCACTGGGGGCAGCAAGGGGCTCACCCAGTATCCGGTGCCCACCCAGCACCGTGGGCGCCAGCGGAGAGCCGTGGGACCCCCGAGCAGGGCTGAGCTCTCCCCCACGCCGGCCTCACACGCCTGATGGGATTTGGGCACCTGGGAAAATGGGGATGTCAGGGTGTGCACAGGGCACCCCAAGACCCCCCCAGGGGCTCCCAAGGCACCCTTACCTCCACTTTCTGGATCACTTTGCCAAAGGGCCAGAGGAAATACCCAGCCAGGTCCCAGCAGAGCCTCCCTGCGGGGACACAACCATCAGTGTCCCTTCCACCTACAGGGACATTCCGTGAAGGGACCTAGGAGACCCCACCAGCCATCGGTGCAGTTCTGAGCTCATCCAGCCCTCGCATGGGGGTCCCGAATTTGGAACTCACCATAAGGAGCCCCCATGATGGTGATGAACATCACAGCAGCCACGAGGACGTAGAGGAGCGAGAGCCACCAGCCAAAGAGCAGCAGGTAAAGGACATTCCCACACGTCAGCGTGGACCCTGCAGGAGGGAAGGCACCGGGTGGGACCATTGTCACCTGCAGCTGTCCAAATCACACTGGGGTGTCCCCAGGGCCACCCACCTCCAGAGCCTCGGACGATGTTGAGGTCTGAGTAGAGCTCCTTGACAATCTCTGACCGGTCCTCCCAGGGCCGCGCCGTCACGTGGCTCTTCCATTTCTTGAAGCCAAACTGCAGAGAGAGGAGTTTTTTTTGGGGATGAGTGAAGAGGAAGAAAATTAAACCCCATCACAGCCATCCAGGAGCACCCATGGGTGCCCCCACCCACCTTGTAGTTGTTGGAGAGCTTGTTGGCCTCCACAGCGTTCTCAGCCGTCAGGGTGGTTTTCACCACGCAGCTCTCGCACACCTCCTCCGAGTGCTGCTGGCAGCAGGACGGGGTGGACGTGGCTGTGGGTGACACACGGGGGGTGTCACAGCAGCTGTGGGACCCCCCGGAGCCCCATCCCAGCCCATCCCGCCGCCAGCCTACCTGGGGGGACACGGGGCCGGTGCAGGTGGCAGCCCAGCTCCCCCAGGTCGCCCTGCACGTTGTTGATGGCAGCGCAGTGCCGGTCGCTGAGGGAGCCCCGGCGGGGACCGTCGCTGTCACCGCGGGAATCCGGGACCTTGGGAGCATCTGCGGGAGCTGCTGGAGTCACCCTGGGGCCACATCCCCACCCCCTGCCCGGGCTCAGCACGGCGGGACAGCCGAGTGCCGCTGTCCTGGGGTGCCACCTCGGTCCCCAAACCCCGCAGGGAGGACACAGAGCAGTACCCAGGGATGCTCAGGAGGGGGGACCGCACCAGTGCCCGGTACGTGGCCGGAAATCCCGCTCGGTGCCCGGTGTGTGGCTTGGGAGAGGTGTGGCCCACATGGGATGGGGGATCCCCGGTGGGACCCAGGGATGGGGGAGCCCCTCTGGTCCCCACCCCGTCTCAGCTCACCGGGCGTGTCCTGCGCGCAGCAGCGGCGCTGGCGGCGGCCGGGCTCGATGTCAGCGGCCATGGCGAGAGCCGCAGGTGCAGCGCGGGTGGTCCCGGCCCGGCCCGGCCCGCCGGAATTTAACGGGCGGGGCCGGACATGCGCGCCCCCGGGAGCCGCCCCCGCCCCGGCGGGAGGGGCCGGGCCGCCCCCGGCGCGGGGGGGATGCGCCCGGGAACGGGGCGGGAGCGGGGAACAGGGAGCGGGTGGGCGGGGGGGCACAGGGATCGAGAGGGGCGGGGACCGCGGTGCGTGGAATAACGGGGTGCAGAGAGAGATGGGTGCGTGGAATAACGGGGTGCAGAGAGAGCGGGGTGTGCGGAATAACGGGGTGCAGAGAGAGCGGGGTGTGCGGAATAACGGGGTGCAGAGAGAGCGGGGTGCGTGGAATAACGGGGTGCAGAGAGAGCGGGGCGTGCGGAATAACGGGGTGCAGAGAGAGCGGGGTGTGCGGAATAACGGGGTGCAGAGAGAGCGGGGTGCGTGGAATAACGGGGTGCAGAGAGAGCGGGGCGTGCGGAATAACGGGGTGCAGAGAGAGCGGGGTGTGCGGAATAACGGGGTGCAGACAGAGCGGGGTGTGCGGAATAACGGGGTGCAGAGAGAGCGGGGTGCAGAGAGAGCAGGGTGCGTGGAATAACGGGGTGCAGACAGAGCAGGGTGCGTGGAATAACGGGGTGCAGAGAGAGCGGGGTGTGCGGTGTTTTGGGGTGCAGAGAGAGCAGGGTCCGTGGAATAACGGGGTGCAGAGAGAGCGGGGTGCAGAGAGAGAGCGGGGTGCGTGGAATAACGGGGTGCAGAGAGAGAGGGGTGCGCGGTGTTTTGGGGTGCAGGGAGAGAGGGGGGCGCAGTGTAACGGGGTGCAGAGAGACCAGAGTCCGTGGAATAACGGGGTGCAGAGAAAGCGGGGTGCGCGGTGTTTTGGGGTGCAGAGAGAGCGGGGTGCGCGGTATATGGGGATACACAGGTGAGAGGGTGCAGATATTGGGGTGCAGGGGGAGCAGGGGCCACCGGGATATGGGGTGCGTGGTATATCGGGGTGCCCGGGAATTGGGGTGCACGGTGTATGGGGTGTGCCCAGGGATCAGAACGAACAAGATCTGGGGTGTGCAGTGTTAGGGTACACAGAGATGTGGGGTGCAGAGTTAGGGCCTGCAGGAACAGGGGTCTGCCATGTATTGGGGTGCACGGGGAGCAGGGGCTGTGCAGTGTTGGGGTACAGAAGGAGCAGGGGCTGTGCAGTGTTGGGGTGCACGGGGAGCAGGGGGTGTGCAGTGTTGGGGTACAGAAGGAGGGGGTGCACAGGGAGCAGGGGCTGTGCAGTGTTGGGGAGCACGGGGAGCAGGGGCTGTGCAGTGTTGGGGTACAGAAGGAGCAGGGGCTGTGCAGTGTTGGGGTGCACGGGGAGCAGGGGCTGTGCAGTGTTGGGGTACAGAAGGAGGGGGTGCACGGGGAGCAGGGGCTGGGGTACAGAAGGTGGGCAGGAATGGGGTGCACAATGAATTTGGGGTGCACAGGGTGTCAGGGGGCACCAGGGCTGGGGCACACGGGAGGCTGGGGGCTGTGCTGGAGTGCAGAGTGCTTTGGGGTGCGTGATGGGCTGGGGTGCACAGGGGGCAGGGTGGATGGGAATTAGGGGCACAGGGCCTGACTGGGGTGTGGGGTGCACAGAGAGTGGGGCTTGTGATGTCTTGGGGTGTACAGGGAACACAGCGCACCAGGTATTGGGGTGCACAAAGACTGGGGTGTGTGATCTGTTGGGGTGTGTGATGGGCTGGGGTGCACAGGGAGCAGGGTGGATGGGAATTAGGGGGCACAGGGACTGGTTGGGGTGTGGGGTGCACAGAGAGTGGGGTTTGTGATGTATTGGGGTGTACAGGGAACACAGTGTGCCAGGTATTGGGGTGCACAAAGACTGGGGTGTGTGATCTGTTGGGGTGCACACTGTATTGGGGTGCACAGGGACTGAGGGCTGTGATCTGTTGGGTGTGTGATGTGCTGGGGTGCACAGGGAGCAGGGTGGATGGGAATTAGGGGGCACAGGGACTGGTTGGGGTGTGGGATATATTGGGGTGCACAGAGAGTTGGGCTTGTGACGTATTGGGGTGTACAGAGAGCAGAGTCCACCAAGTATTGCGGTGCACAAAGACTGGGGTGTGTGATCTATTGGGGTGCACACGGACTCAGGGATGTGATCTTTTGGGGTGTGTGACACAGTGGGGTGCACAGGGGCTGAGGGACATGAAGCAGAGTATTGGGGTACAGGGGGATTGGGCTCTGTCACCCTTTGGGGTACAGGGGGATTGGGCTGTGTGATCCTTTGGGGTACAGGGGGATTGGGCTCTGTGACCCTTTGGGGTACAGGGGGACTGGGCTCTGTCACCCTTTGGGGTACAGGGGTACAGGGCTCTGTCACCCTTTGGGGTACAGGGCTCTGTGATCCTTTGGGGTACAGGGGGACTGGGCTGTGTGACCCTTTGGGGTACAGGGGGACTGGGCTGTGTGACCCTTTGGGGTACAGGGGGACTGGGCTGTGTGACCCTTTGGGGTACAGGGGGATTGGGCTGTGTGACCCTTTGGGGTACAGGGGGACTGGGCTCTGTCACCCTTTGGGGTACAGGGGGATTGGGCTCTGTCACCCTTTGGGGTGCAAAAGGATCCAAGTGGGGGCTGTGTGGGAAGAGGCTGTGCAGGATCCTGGGAGCACAGAGGGTTGTGGGGTTCTGGGTACCCCAAAACCCTACAGGGTCCTGGGGCTGCAGAGCCCAGGGCACCCAAGGGTGCCCTATGGGATGGGCTCTTCCTGAGGATCCCCACTTTTTGGTGAAAGAAGGAATTTCTGCCCTTCAAGTTTTTAGAATGTGGCACCAACAGAGCTCATGGGGCTGTGCTGTCCTTGGAGGGGAGAGTTTTGGGGTAAAACCCAGCTAAACCTGGTCCTTGAGCATTGCTCTGTGGTCCATGGATGGATGTGGTCATGCTGAACACAAGAAAAACCCAAAAAGTGTTTGATAAACCAAACTCATTTAATACAAGAACCAAATGAGCCATTTTGGTACCAGTTCTTGGAAAAACCCAGGTCCCCCAGGGAAGAGAGACAGAGTCCCCAAAACCAGTCAGTTCACACCAAAAACCAGCAAAGTTCCAAAAACTCCTCCTTCCCTCCCTCAGTAAAAAATACAGTACAATGATTCCATGTGTTTATGGTCCTATATACACCTCCAAAATACTCATTTACCAGAGTTTACAACAAAGTCTCCCCCTGCCCCTTAGAGAAATGACAAATATTGACTGATCCTTTCTTTGAAGCAAATCCAAGTGCTTTTACCAAAAAAGGTACATTCCCAAAAACCTGTGGGCGTGTAGGGCCTGGTTTCCCACCAAGGTGCATAAAGCTCCCCCATTAGGTGGTGATTAGTGAAAAAAGCTGAAGGAAAATTCAATTCAGAAGCAAAGGCAGGTGAGAGTTGGTGGCAGTGAAGGTACCCGGGGAGTTCAGAGCTCTCAAGGCCCCCTAAGAGCAGAGGCCACACTGGTTTTGTACAAAACAATGAAAATAAAAATTAAAAATAGAAGTAAAATTCTTATTTGCTGAACTCAGCAAGACAAACATGGTTTTGTCTTTCCTTTTCAGCTGCAGGAACACCTTGAGGGGTCAGAAATCACAATTACACCAATAATCAGGGATAAAAATAATGGGTTTTTATCATGCAGAATAAAATGAAGCAAAACTGAGTCTGATCTTCCAGACTTGGAATTTCTTGGATCCTTAAGTTGTCCAGGTTGTTTTATCCCTCCAAGTGCTCACAGCTGTGCACGGCCTTGGGGAGGCTGTTCCAGCTGCACCTTCAAAGGTTTGGTTCAGTTCAGTTCAGTTCAGTTTAGTTTAGTTTAGTGTGAGATCAGTGAAGCTCAGTTTTAACAGGACTGGTTGGGGTGAGGAGCAGGAAGGAGAACTCCTGCCCAGAGCGGATTCCCCCAGTGAAACATTCTGTGTAATGCCTTGACCAAATCCACAGGGAATCAATCACAGGCACTCCCTCCCTCTGTCCTCAAAGCTGAGCTTGAATGCTCCTGGTTGTAGTAAAGCCCCGTTTCAGTCCAAGCTGGTCCCTCAGAGCTGTGTCCCCCTATTCCCCAAAGATCCACAGGACGTTGACTCCTGACAAACCCAGGTTTACACGCCTGCAAAACCAAAGGGATCACAATCAGCCGTTGCCATTTAAAGCTGCTGTTCATTCAATGTTAGCACCATGAATTATCACCCCACCGTGGTGGTGTTGGTCTGACACCATTCCCATCTTGTTCCCATGGGATACCTACCCCAGCATCCCAGATTCCTTCGTCTTTATGATGTACAGGAACATCAGCAAGGTGTGGAACATGTTGTTCCTGCCCTGGAGCCACAGACAGAGACAAGGATTTAGAAATCAAAACAACGCAAAATCGCAGAATTTTCCTACTTTGGAACTTCCCCTCAGAATTTGCACTGGCCTCAAGGGGTGACATCGCCCACCAGGGATTGTGATCTGGGGTTTTACAATAAATTGGCAGAAATTGATAAGAGTCTATCTCCAAAACAGACACCACAGGGAGAATTCAGCAGCAGAGTAAGCACCACGTGCTGGGCAAAGCCCGAGCTGGACCAGCCTCAGTGTAAACGGACAGAAATGTGCCTAGGATTTAAAAAGAGCCCAAAGCAGCCCTGGAAGAGATCGCTGAGAGCAGGAGGAGAACAGAGCCCTGTACCTTGGGCAGGCTGTAGACGTGGCACTCGTAGATCAGCTCGTAGTGGGGAGGGTTGATGCTGCTCTGGTAGATGCAGAACACGTTTTCGTTTGAAGTGTCTGAATTCAAAATTAATTAAAACCACAGGATTCAGAGGTGCTGCTGTGAGGCCAGAGGAAAAGAGCAGCTGCAGGCCAGCCCATACCTGGTTTATCTGGAGTCTGGATGAAGTGCTGGGAGGTGAAGGTTTTGCCATCGGGGTACTTGGGGTGAGGCGGGAGCCTGGAGTCCAGGTAAGTGCAGAACACGTGCATCAGGATCTGGGCAAACACAGCCAAACCTCACTGCAAGGCCCCAGACCCAGCAGCTAATCCCAGCCTTTGCTGACCTGTGCTTACAATGCTGGCCTAGCCCCAGGCTTAGGAGCAGCTTCATTCCTAAATCACCGATTTCAGATTGGCTGAGAACAGCAGAGGAGCTCAGAAACCAACTCTGCCCACCCCAAACCCAGCAGGGAACCTTCTCCCTTTCCCTCGTGGAAATCACTGCAAAGTCTGGGCTGGCCACAAGCTTAGGAATGCCAAAACTGTGAAATAAAGTCTTGGGATGAGCACCCAGATAAGCAGGGACAGCCTGAGGGTTGTTTCAGCCCTTTCTGGCGAGTTCCCAATATTTTATGTGGGTAACATCAGCAAGTTATCTGTGATCTGGTGCTCTCTGTGTTCCTTACACCCAACAGGAGCTGCTTGCCAGAGAGAACAGAGGATTTGCTGGGAAAAAATGCCACAAATCTGTAAAAATCTGGGAGGTGCACCTTGGAGCTCACAGCATTTTGTTACCCACAATTAATAAAAATATGAAATTGTCGATTTTTTTTTTCTAATAGCCTTAAATTAATGTCAAAACTTCTTCATTTGCACTTTTGCTGTTTATCAGGACACTCACAGCTGCTCCATAGCTGGACAATTCCAAATATTCAACCACGTTCCCAACCAGAAAATCAAATCCTATTTCCAGGTTGATTTTCCACTTTCAGCAGTGGAATCCCTTTCCTTATCCAGCAGCAAAGCTCCGGTTCTCTGATTTCCCCATGCTCCTCAAAGGCCTCCTGGCTGCTCCCTCCAAACCCTCCCCCGAAATCCCAGCATCCCTGGGATCCAGGTGTGCCTGGAACTCACCGAGGAGTCGGTGGGAAGATCCGTGTCCCATTTGCGGCCCTTGAAATCCCCTCCTCCGTTCCAGCGGAAGGAGCTCATGCAGCCTCCCTGGGACAGCTCTGCAACGGCAGCGGTTTACACTGCAATGGCAGCACTTTGCACTGCAATGGTGGCACTTTGCACTGCAAGGGCAGCACTTTGCACTGCAAGGGCAGCACTTTGCACTGCACTGCACTGGCAGCACTTTGCACTGCACTGCACTGGCAGCACTTTGCACTGCACTGCAAGGGCAGCACTTTGCACTGCACTGCACTGGCAGCACTTTGCACTGCACTGCACTGGCAGCACTTTGCACTGCACTGCAAGGGCAGCACTTTGCACTGCAAGGGCAGCACTTTGCACTGCAAGGGCAGCACTTTGCACTGCAAGGGCAGCACTTTGCACTGCAAGGGCAGCACTTTGCACTGCAATGGGAGCACTTTGCACTGCAAGGGCAGCACTTTGCACTGCAATGGCAGCACTTTGCACTGCAAGGGCGGCACTTTGCACTGCAAGGGCGGCACTTTGCACTGCAATGGCAGCACTGCACTGCAACGGCAGCACTTTGCACTGCACTGCAATGGCAGCACTTTGCACTGCACTGCAATGGCAGCACTTTGCACTGCAATGGCAGCACTGCACTGCAACGGCAGCACTTTGCACTGCACTGCAATGGCAGCACTTTGCACTGCACTGCAATGGCAGCACTGCACTGCAATGGCAGCACTGCACTGCAATGGCAGCACTTTGCACTGCACTGCAATGGCAGCACTTTGCACTGCACTGCAATGGCAGCACTTTGCACTGCACTGCAATGGCAGCACTTTGCACTGCAATGGCAGCACTTTGCACTGCACTGCAATGGCAGCAGCTTGTACAATGATTCCATGTGTTTATGGTCCATTCCATGTTATTCCACTTCATTGGAATAACAGCAGTTTGCACTTCATTGGAATAACAGCAGTTGTTCCCTTCACTGCACTGCCAGCAGTTTTCCCTTCACTGCACTGGCAGCGGTTTACACTGCAATGGCAGCAGTTTTCCCTTCACTGCACTGGCAGCAGTTGTTCCCTTCACTGCAATGGCAGCAGTTGTTCCCTTCCTGGGGGCTGGAAGTGCATCTAAACAAAGGGGGGTTCTGGTGTAGGAAATGGGAACAATTCCAATTGGCAGGGAAGATATTGGTCAAGGGGGTGAAGTGACAGGAGGATTTTTGTTTGTGGAGAATGAAGTGGATAATTTCACCCCGAGCAGGCAGGAGGAAATCATGGAAGGGTTTGGATTGGAGGGAAACTGGAGGACCACCCAGTGCCACCCCTGCCATGGCAGGGACACCTCCCACCGGCCCTGGACATTGCAGGGATGCAGGGACAGCTCTTACAGAACTGATTCCGTTCCCTGCAGCATGGAAATGTCTGGCAATCAGAACAGCAACAGCACGAACCTCTGATCCTTTCCACCAAATACTCCTGGTTTGGGGTGAGGTCCAGGTACTGCACCAGCGCGTTGAGGGTGGGGATGAGCGGAGCCTTCACCAGGGCTGCCTGCTTCAGGCTGCTGATGCTGGCTTCTGTAACACACACAGCTCAGGGCCCTGCCAGGGAACCCCACACACCAAACACCCCCAGACACCACAGAGCAGCACAAACCCCCTTCACATCTGCTACAAGGAAGCAACAGGAACTTAAAGAGCAGCAGGAGAGAAACAAAGTGAAAACAAAGTGAAAACAAAAGCAGCGCCTCCGGGTTCTTTAAGCACTTTACAACAGCAGCGTTGGAGGAAACGCTCTAAGAACAACCCAAAAAGAATCACTTCATTCAAAGCCAGCACATCAAATCAGTTAATCTAAAACAACAGGAGAAGAGCTGCTACAGAATCCTAACCTGACATGAAAAACAGGACCCCAGCTCATCAGTATTTTTAAAAAATCGACAGAATTTTAAAAACCCTGTTCTTTCAGGAAGTGGGTGAATTGAAGGAAGAACTTGGAAAAGCACATAACAGTGGAGACAGAGAGACTTTTGGGAAACACTGAGAAATGACAGCACATCTGCCTTTGAAATGCTTTCTGCCTGATTAATAATCAATTATTATTAATGATAATTTGAGCTGTAAAATTAAATTTATGGGAGAAAAAAAGAGGAATTTAAGAATTGTACCTAAGTGTCCAAGCATGGATATTTATAGAAGTACTATGGCAAACCTTCCCAGCTTAAAGAAATGCAGGAGGTGGAACAGAGACAGCATCAAAAGAGAGCAGAAATGGAACAAAAGTATTTCCCAGACCTAATTTCTGTACCACCCCCTCCAAGGGAATCCCCAGGCTGCTGACCCTACCTCCAATCTGCAGCTCTGGACAGCCCATCCTCCTCAGCTGAGTGCTCACCGATTCCATCTCTTCCACCAGTGGCACCAGAATGGTGTCATTGATCCACTGGGAGGGAAAAAGGGCAAAATTCAAGCTCAGAGGCAAAAGGGATGTTTAATAATAAACCCCTCAGCTTACACCCTGCCACCATCCCCACCACAACCACAAAGCAAACAGAAACACCGAAGTCCGTCAAAGAGAGAAATAATTTCATTTAATTTAATTGTCAATTTAAGTGACCCCTTAACAGCTTCTGGAAAGGCAGAAAATTCAATGTAAAGGAGTTGGGAAAACCCATCTGTCTCAGGTGAAGCTTTTCTGGGCAGTGAGGGAAGGGGGCTGTGACTCCCAGCCCTGCAAGCACAAAGTGATGGATGCAGTCCCTCTCCTGTTGGGCTCAGGACAGCAGGGAGGTGACAAATGTGTGGGATTTGGGTGTGACAGAGCACCCAACCCTCAGCCAGGCCCTGCACCCCTCCCACCCCGGGCACACAGGACAAGGAGGAATTTCCCCCCTTGGAGCTCCTCAGAGGGGCACTTACATTCCTGAATTTTGCTGTCCAGGAATCCATGTGATCCAGGAGCTGCCGGTTCATTGTCACCCGTGCCCACACCTAGGAAAGGTTTATTAGATCCACATGAGAACCTCACAGAGCTTTTAGGGTCTGTGACAATTCCTGCTGCTGCAGAAGGAAGGAGTTGGCTGAATGCTGGAGGCCTTTTTCCCCCCACATTCCTGACCCACCTCAAAGGTACATTTTTAAATCCCATCTCTCCCTCCTGACCATTTTTTTTTATGGTGTGGAATTTACCTCTTCTGCAGCCTGTTTGGAGGTGAGATCAGCTTCATCCTTGTGTGCAGAAGGAGCCTGGGACCTGCAGGCCAGCTGGTACTGGAACTTCCTCAGGATCTGTGCATGGTCTGCCATGGAGCGGCTGTAGTTCCAAAACGTTGGGCTGCTGGAGGGAGAGCTGGAATCTGAGCTCCCTGGAAAGATTAATTCATTGAGAAGTTCAGTTCAATTATTGCCAAGTGATTCTGGAGAACCAGCACAGGGACAACAGGTCAGTGTGAGTGAATGCACTGCAGGCACTCTGCAGAAACACTGCATTTACCCTCAGCTTGATTGTCCCAGCCCAGGAGATAAACCTTCCTGGCTGGAGTTCATCCCCTTTATCCTTATCTTGAGAAAAATGCACTGGATTCAGCCCCTTATCTGAAAGCACTTGGACAAAATCCCCCTCTTACAAGGTGATCTTATCTCAGCTCCTTACAGCCACCAAGTGCTGCAGAGATAATCCAGCAGCATTCCCACGCTTGGATCCTGTTCCAAGGAACAACTGGAGGGAAACTGCCTGTAGGGGAAACAATGGGGTTCTACCTCACAGCCCAGCTCACAGGTGACCCAGAACTGAATGGAACCTTTTCACTGGTACCTCCCCATCACAAAAACCAACACTGCATAAAACCAACACCTCTTCCCTGCCAGTCTTCTCCCAGCAAACCCCCCCAGTTTACCCAGCTGAACTCGGTGCTGTTTCTCCTCCTCGTTCCTCAGGAAGGTGTCCAGGGATTTGACATCTGTGATGCAGTCGTCTTTGTAGGTGGAATTGTTGTACAGGATGGGAGAGAATCGGTAGTGAGACCTGATCCCAGCGCTGTCCACAGGCCCCACGCTCATGGAATAGGGGGATCCATTGGGAGAGTGGCTGAAGCTGGAAACCTTGGGAGAACACAAGAAGGAATTCATTTCTTTTTCGCTCCCAAGGGCGGAGCCGTGCCACGGGAGCGTGCTGGCCCTACCTTGGTGTAGCTGCTGCCGGGTGAGCAGGTGCCCGCGGGGCTGTGCGAGGGGCTGGTGCCCGGCAGAGCCTGGAGCTGGGCGCTGTAGCCACCCAGGCAGCCCGCAGGGAACTTGGGGCTGGCGCTGGGCGAGCGCGAGGGGCTGTAGCTGAGCACGCACTGGCCCTGGATGGGCGGCGACGGCGTCAGGGACAGCACCCGCTTGGGCCCCGCCTCCCGGGGCGGGGTGATCTGCACAGCTGCAAGGGAAGCACCGGCGCGTCACCAAACTGCCCTTCTCCATGTCAAATACATGATTAATGCAATTCAGAGACCTTCAGGTTCCTACACAACTCCCATAAAACTGAGACCCGTGAGCCCAGCTCGGAATAAACCCTGCAGGGGGCTTCTCTAATGTCCCACCAGCTCCTGCACCTGCCCACTGCTCCCATCTGTACCACACAATTCACCTCTCAATTACCTAAAACACGATTAGTTCCACCTGCTCCCATCTGTACCACACAATTCACCTCTCAATTACCTAAAACACGATTAGTTCCGCCTCAAACGGCCACAAACTGAACCACAAGATCGAGCCCAGCTCCTGGCCCTGCACAGCACAACCCCAAGCACCCAGCTCAGCTTACAGCTCTTTCTTGTCAGGAGAGAATTCAGCACAAAGAACCCAGAACTGCAGACACAGCAATAAAGCCACGGAAAAGAACAAGGGGAGGGTTGATTCCCCACCTGCCCTGCGCAGCCAGCCCGTGATCTGCTGGCTGGGACTCGTCACCAAGCTGGCTGGTGCTGCTGTGTAGGTGAAGTACCTCCAGAAATCAAACAGGGCATTGAGGCTGAACAGGGCTGCCAGGGCAAATTCTGCAAGAAACACACGAGCTTCTGTCATGGTTTGAGCAAAAATTACATTGTTGGCAAAACCAGGCTATGTCTATTGAAAACAGGTCATTATTAGTGCTGCCAGTTTGGGGAAGAATCCAAGATTCCTTCACTTCTTTAGGCAAGAACCATTGGAGATTATTTTCCTCACTGTTGAAGTTAATTTATACATTTAAAATTTTGATTTTTAAAATGGGATGGATTGTTATTTTCCAAAAAGGAAATCTCATGATTCTTGCTTCTTCCCATGCTGTTTGACAGAGCTTAGAGTCTCCTCCTCTGAAACCAACTTGAATTGTTGTAAAATTTCACCCACACCCAGAACACAACACAGCAGGAAAATAAATCTGAGGCTCTCTAAAGCCTTAATCCACACATTAGGAGAGATTTCACACATCAATTAAGTCCTCCCTGCCCATTTCCCACAGAGAAAAAGCTGTTAACACTCTTTATCTGCCCCTAAAAAGGATGGGACTCCAGCAGTTTCAAGGGAGATCACAGAAAGGAAAACAAAATTTTGGTTTAGAACTCACACAGAAAAAAACCCCCAAACCCTGCCTTAAAAACAACCTCCCAGCAATAAAAATGAGTAAAAATCAATCCTGAAATTTGATTTAAATGCTGCAACGACTCACCAATGTACCAGAGTGGAAAGCAGGTGATGTTGTAGTATGTGCTTAGGAGTTTCCCAGTCCTGAAAAGCAAAACAAGGGAGAATTTAGCAGAAATTCCATCCTGAGGGATATTTAGGGCTGCACACGGTGGAATCTTTGCTGGTTTGAATCAGATGGAACAATTAACTCACATTTCAGTGTAGATCATGCCTGCTACAGATATATTGAGGAGTCCCCAGGCCAGCACCACCTTCCTGGTCTCAGCCTGTTTCCTCATCTTCACAGCCAGGTCGATGAGGGAAGTGTCTGGACTCTTATTCGGTGTCATTGTCTGTGGGAACACAGGGAAAAGACAAAGTCTGTGAATTTTTAATCAACAGGAAGATTCTGAGCCAGGTTACTAAGGAACAGTGTCCATCTTCTCCCTCATTTTTGAATAATGTCCTTCAAAAGGAGGAGGGAAAGCTCCTGCCTCCTCCAGGCAAGAGCAGTGTTTTTAGCGAAAATTCTCACTTATTTCAGCAGGTAACAGAGTATTTTCTGAGATCTGAAACCCACAGATTTTATTTCCTCATTTAGGCCCAGTAACACCTTATATGAAGGCAATAACTCTGTCCCAGGCAGGCAGCCCTCACATCTCCCCCCAGACCTCAACCCCTACCCCAAACTTCTTCTATCCTCTCCCCACCACAAACCTCTTAGGCGATCCTCCTCCTCTTCAAACTTCTCTGATCCCCTCTCCAAATTTAAACTCTCCCGCTTCTCACACTTCCCTTCTTTCCCCGCCCCAAACCTCTGCTCCTCCCGCTCCCCAAACCTCTGTGATCCCCCTCCTCACATTTCATCTCTGCAGACCTCAATGTCCTCCTCCCCAAACCTCCCCGATGCCCCTCCTCACACCTCTCTGATCCCCCTCCCCGAACCTCTCCGGTCTCCCATCCCCGAACCTTCCATCTCCCCTCCCAACCGCCCTCCCCAAACCTCTCCGCTCCCCCTCCCGAAGCTCGGCCGTGCCTCCCTCCCATGTTCCACCTCACCTCTCGGCAGATCGGTCCCGTTTCCCCTCAGCCCGGGCAGTTTTTTCCCCTTTTCTCTCCGGGGCTCTCCGGTCCCCTCACGCCGCCGCGGCCCCGCGCTCTGTGCGCCTGCGCGGGCGCTCGCGCCGCGTCACCGGCCGCGCCGGGGGAGGGGCGAAGGGGGCGGGCGCTCGCGCGCGGGTTTTGGCGGGAAGGGCGTGAGGGGGCCGCCATGTTGGGGGGGGGCGAAGGAGCGGGTTTTGGCGGGAAGGGCGTGAGGGGGCCGCCATGTTGGGGGGGGGCGAAGGAGCGGGTTTTGGCGGGAAGGGCGTGAGGGGGCCGCCATGTTGGGGGGGGCGAAGGAGCCCTCACAGTTTGGCTCTGGGGTTTTTTACTTGTCTTTATCGCTAAATTGTTTAGTTGCTGTGAAAAACGCCAGTCACTTGTTTTTTAAATTTTTAAAAGTTTAATAGTAATAAAATGGTTATAAAAATAGTAGTAAAATTAGAGTAATAATAATTTGGACAGTTTGGATTAGGACAATATGAGACAATAGAAACAAAGAGTTACAGACAGTCCGGGTACCTTTTTATGGGCAACATAAGCCCGGAAAAGGACCCACGTTAACAGAGGATTAACCCTAAAAACAATAACCTGTTGCATATTCATACACTTCATCCATGATGCATAAATTCCATTCAAACACAGGATTCTGTCTGGTCATCGTCAACTTCTTCGTCTGGATCCTGACAGCGCCTTCGAGGCAGGAAGAAGTTCATTTCTCCTGATAATGGAGCAATAAATTCTTTTTCTCTGAAAGATTCAGGTGTCCTGTGGCTGCTATCTCGCTGTGAGTCCTTTCTTTAAAAAAGTATCCTACATAGTTTCTATTTTAACATTTTTTATAACCTAAAACTATATTTAACACACCACTCAAGAGAATTAATGCAGCATTACTTTATAACACAACACATATTCATTTTAATATTTGCGAAAAGCCAATCATAAAATACGCATTTTTCACAGTTACACATTGCCATGTCTGTCAGACCAATATGTTGCCACAGCAGGTAAAATGTTGAGGGGTTTTGGGTCTGTTTGCGTGCTGTGCAAGTGTAGTTTTATATTTCTGCATTGGTGTAACTTCGTATTTCTGCGCAAGCACAACTTCATATTTCTGTACCAGTGTCCCCAAAACCGTGGGGATAAATAAGACTCCTAACACTCTTTTTAAAAATGTCACAGTATTTATTCTTGGCCAAGGTTTGTGTGTGTGGCTGACAAAGTTCAGGCTGCCACATGAGCCCTAATATAAAACTTTTCCACTTGTTTATGCATTTTAACAAACAAATTAGTGTTCATTGGTCCTAAATTGCATAATCTTCTTCATTAATTACTATTGTAATAAATGTTCCCTATTCATTTCCTCACTTTTTATACTGATCTGGTCCAAATTATCAGTAACTTTGTTAACTTTTTCTCAGACATGGAGTCTCCAAGCTTTCAGGCCTTAATTTCCTCTAATTTTCTGGTTACTCCAATATCCTTGAAGTGCCAAAAATTTAATTTCCCACATGCCCAGCCTTCAAATTCTTTGGGTCTGTTCATTGAAGTTTGTCAGGTTTGTTTTAACAAACTTATTTGATGATTTCATGATCAGAGTAATAATAAATGTCTGTGGAGAAGCTTTATTAGTGCTTTAAAAGTGGGTGCTGCTCATAAATCATTAGGATGACCAATTAAAAATTAGGAAAGTTGTATCATTTCCAACACATGCACGACTTCAAACTTTTGTCTAGGTGTAACTTCATTTTTCTGCCCTGAAATGCTGGAAATGGAAAGGGTTGTGTGAGGATAACCCTCCAAATCTGAGGGTCTTGATTTCCTAATTTAAGGAAAACTGAGTTGGAAATACATGGCTCCATTGCAGCCAGGGTTATTACACTGACGTAAACTCTGATTTTCCTGACATAAAGCCTAAAGATTTTCCAGAAACATCAAAAATATGGGCTGTGCTTCTAAAATGAATTCTCAGTGTACAAGTGGTGAAGCACATACTGAAATCCCTACTCATTCCTTATCCAGGGCATTTCCAAGGGGGATTGGGGACATGGAGGCAATCCATCATTTACAGAAATAATAATTCCCCCATTGGTAATCCAAAATAAATTGGCGTTATGGCCAATTAACACTGATTATCCAGGAGATGAGCTGTCAGTGGAGCCCTTTGCCATGCCAGTGAAATATTTCTATGCAAAGGTGAAAAGTTTCTGGGATTTTTTTCCCTAAAAATGACAGGAGAGGCTACAACACTGGATCTTGGTTTGCATCATTTGAGGCAGCAACAACAAAGGGTCTGGATTTTACAAAAATGGACCGACCCCACTGAAATGTAATGATTTTTAAGGCTTTTCTAGCTGTTGTTGTTGTTGGGGGCACATGTCCATTCTGGCCTCTCTCAGTGAAAATTTGTACCAATACAGGGATTTTAGGCAAGGAGGGCGTTTGGCAGGCTGAGAGTGATCGAACGCTTGTCTCGCCCAGGTGTCCCCAGGCTGCTCCTGAGTCACTGGGTGAGCGCACAGCTCTGCAGGGCAGCGGGGAGAGCCCTGCCTGCCTCACCCACACACCCTGCACCCACCCACGGGCTGGGGAGCTGCACCGAGCCTCAGCCCAGTTGTTTGGGGCTTGTTGGAGCTGCACTGGGCTCAGGGGGAACCTGGGCCTGTCCTTGGTGACATCCTGGCTGTGGAGCTGCCCTGAGGACCTGCTCAGTGCCACCAGACCTACCCTGCTGCTGGCTGGATCCCGAGGGGCTCTGCTGCTTCTGGTGAGCTCCCTTCCCCAGTGCCCTGCTGTGTCACTCCCTGCTGCTGCCCTCCTGACCCTGGGTCAGCACTGTGCAGCTTTGCAGCCTCTAAAAACCCCAGAATGGTTTGGGTGGGAAGGGACCTTAAAGCCCACCTGGCTCCAACCCTTCAATAATCCCAGTGTCCAGCCTGGCCTTGGGCACTGCAGGGATGCAGGGGCAGCCCCAGCTGCTCTGGCAATCCCAGCCCAGCCAGGAATTCCTCATTGCCAAGATCCCATCCCTGGCTGCCCTCTGGCACTGGGAGCCATTCCCTGGGTGCTGTCCCTGCAGGCCTTGGCCCCAGTCCCTCTGCAGCTCTCCTGGAGCCCCTGGAATGTGCTGGAAGCTCTCCCTGGATCCCTCCCTTCTCCAGGGGAACATTCCCAGCTCTCCCAGCCTGGCTCCAGAGCAGAGGGGCTCCAGCCCTGCAGCAGCTCTTGGGCCCCCTCTGGATTCACTCCAATTTCATGGATGCCCATGGCTCAGGGCTCATCTCCAGACCCTTTAGCACCTCGTGGTCATTCCAGCCCCCCAGGGATGAGGGGTGAGTCCCAGGTTTGGGTTTAGATGCAGGTCCTGAAACGCCGTGGGTGGAGGCCCCAGAGGATGCTGACCAGGGCACTCAGAGCTTGTTGGGATACTTTGGATGCTGCCATCAGGTTTGGCAGGGTTCCTTGGCAGCCCTTAAATCCATGTGGGCTGTAGCATGAGTAATGAAACGAGCTCTAATTCTGCCCTAGATTAAATCCCTTCTTCCTGTTTTCAAAGTGTGAGCCGTGGCAGGTCGTGTGGGCAGTCAGCTGATTCCTTAGGAAATATTGGAGTCTGGAAGCTGCAGCTGGGGTTTGACTCCCACCACAGTTCCTCTGTAGGTCCAGAAGCAGGAAATTCCTGTGATGGCTCCTGTCCTGAGGGATAAATTTTTATTATTTGGTTTAAGTTGAGGGAGTGGAGATCTTTTTCCCCAGGGACTGGGTTTGGTTAAACCTTAGAGACCAGAGCAGTTCTCCTGTGCCCCCAAGACACAGCAGTTACACGATGACTCAATCCTACAGGCCAAAACAGGACTAATCCCTGCCTGGGGCTCCCTTTGTTCCCAAAAACCCGAAACAAAGGACTTGCCTGGGACTGGGAACACAACAGGACACCTGAGGAGGAGTGGGGTGGGAGTGCAGGGGAGAGGAGACTCCTCGGGAGGTGCTGACAAATGCTGAGTGATACAACTGAGATCTTTATTAAGAGTTTCCTCTGGGAATTCCTTTCCATTCTCCTGAGGTGGATTGAGCAGCTGAGCACCTCCCCTCTCTCTGCTCCCCAGGAACCCAGGTGTGCCAGCGGGGGCAGCTCCTGGCTGTCCTCAGAAACCTTTTCATTCGGATAAACACAAAGTTTATCCAGCAGCCCCGTGCTCACCTGCAGCCGTGGGACAGCCACAGCTGGGGCTTCCCACGGGAGAACATTCCCAAAGCTCAGGCAGGACTCTGCCTCCCACGTGGATAACAAACGTCCTTTGGAACCAGGAATGGGCAACTCAAAACCCCAGCCAAGCGTGGGCTGGCAGAGCTGCTGACCCCCAGTGAGAGCTGGGATGAGTTCAGTCTGTCCCTGCTTTGCTCTGCCCTAAAGGACACTCACATTTTTGTGGTCGGAGCTTTGGGACCGACTCCTCCCCCCCTGGTTTGGATGTGTCAGTGGAAAATATTTTTTTGGAGGTGAAATCAGCCTGCTGGTTGCCTTGAAGGCTCTGATAAATGTGAGAACTTGATCACATGGAGTGATAGGTGCTATCAGATGTGTTTGATCTGAAAAATAAAGCTCTGTATAAATCGCCCCTCGCCAGGCCCAGCTGAACTTGCAGCAAACATGAAGCTGATTTTGATCTTCAGTGCCCTCATCGGGGCTTCCCTGTGCCTGGAAACCTTCGTGGGGTGAGTTCCACTTTTGTGGAAAACCTTTCATTTAGGGCTGGTGTCCTCTTGTTGTTTTTCACTGTCTCACCCTCACAAAATCTGCTCGGGGCACAATTTTTTGGTTTTTGTGACTGATTGTTCTCATTGCTTTGCTGTTGTGGTGTTTGAGGGAACCTTTCTTTGCTTTAGTTTGGGTTTTCTAAGGAGAAGGGTCCAGCTGTGGAGCTGAGATCCTCAATTCTTGTTCATCCAAGGCTTCATTTTGGCTTGAATTGAACCTCACTGCAAAAGCAGAGCTGAAAGACCAGAACCTGTCCTCACAGCAGAAAGTTCACCACTTTCCCTTTTTTCTCCAAGTCTCTTATTTTTTTTTCTTTCTCTTCTTTCTAAGCATTTAAAATCCTGATTTCCAACCAGTAAATTCTGAAGGTTTCTCTTTACGTTGCTTTGCAAAAATTATCCCACAAGGTATTTCCTCACAGCCTCACTGACCTTGGAAGTGCCTTAATAATTAAAGGTTATTAAATCCTACTGGAGAAATCCTGAGGTGCAGGAAGTGAGCACTAGATTCCAGTTGAGTAAATCTGTGCATGAAGGTTTAAGGATTAAGAATAAAAAATAATATTAAAAATGTCCCAAAACGAGGGGGTTTGTAAAGCCAGGAGGGGCTATTTTTTATTTAATCCTGAACTGAATCCTGCTTATTCCATTCCTCAGCAGCAGAATCCAGTCCTGGGATAAAGCTTATGGACAATCCAGTAATAAGTAATTGATGAGGAAAAATGCCTTTAGAGCTGATTTAACTGGGTTCAACAAAGAGATCTTATCCCTCTGCTGGCCAGGGAGAGGATCCTGGTGTAAACGAGGTGTAAACGAGGTGTAAGCGAGGTGTAAACGAGGTGTAAACGAGTCCTGCTGTTTGCTCTGCTCCCCAAACACTGGATCCTTCCCCAGCTCAACGGGGATATTATCGTCCCACAAAAGTTCCCGATGGATGCAGGATTGATCCTTGCGATTTAAAACTCATCCGCGTTCTCTGGTTTGTGAGGAGGGTGCGGGTGGCCGGTTGGGCTCTTGGGTGACACTGATTAAAGGAGCCATGAACACACAATTAACACTGAATTAACGATCCCAGGCACAAACCAGCTCAGCCAGCCCCCTTCTGAGGCTGCTTCTGAAAACACGGATTTATTGCAGGCACCAGGTCCTCCGCGTCAAGACCAAGAATGAGGAGGAGGTCAAGCAGCTGCAGCTTTTGGAGTCGCTGGAACACCTGGAGGTGGGTCATGGCCACAGAGGCATTTGGGATTTGCGTCTCATTCGCAACAGGTCAGGGTGTGAATCTGCATCTCATTGGAAGGTTCCCATCACTCTGGGGCAGCTGCCATCAATAATTTCACTCTCTCAACACTTTAAATTTGACCTGCAAGTTCGAGTACCAGCTCAGTGTTCAGGAGGGCCAGAATTTATATATATTTTTTTTTTTTTTCCTACTGGGTTTACATAATATTTGAATCGTTAGATCTTAATCTCAGTGTTGAAAAACTTGTTTTTCCAGGGGAATGGCAATATTTTGTCTCCCAGAGTTATGGAAGGCATTTATTAGTTGGTCTACACTGTATTGAAACAGGAAAACACAGTGTAAAATTCCAGATTATTACTCTTATTGCCATTGGTGAGAATTTTTAACATCACTGTTTAAAATCTCTAGCTTAAAAAAAATATAATATGAATAATTTAGAAATTAAAATTTAGAAAAGTCCTACCAAAGGAGAGATAAAAAGAGAAAGGAAAACAATGGGTTTCATATTACCTAAGACTGGAATATGGAGAAATGAAAACAATGGGTTTCATATTACCTAAGACTGGAATATGGAGTTTTACTTGAAATTATTTCTTGTACAAGGGAAAATCATAAAATAGTCATCAGAGACAATTAAAGCTTCCTCTTGTTTGAGTGACCAAAGCCTAGAAGTCAGTGAAAAACCGGCTCAAGCCCTTGGTGTTTGTTATTTTATTGAGTTATCAGAACTGGTCCAAGGCTGTGGTGAGGCCCCAGAGAACGGAGCATTCCAGGGCTCCTCTCTGCAGGGGCCGTGGCACTGGGGGGAAATCAGCATTTCTAAAACTCTGCAAGAGCTGTTTGCAGGATGCCTTCCCCAGACCAAATCCATTTTCCTTTCCCTCTCCAGCTGGATTTCTGGATCAACCCCTCTGCCCCTGCCCTCCCTGTGGATGTGAGAATCCCTGCTGGCAGTGTCCAGTCAGTGAAAGCCTTCCTGGAATCCCAGGGCATTGAATATTCCATCCTGATTGAAGACCTGCAGGTGGGCAATGCTACTGGCACCTATTTCTTACACCTTTTGGAAACACTGATTGACAATTTGGCCTCACTCCCACTTTCCCACACTCTGTTTTCGGTGGGATCCTCCCCTCATTTTTGTAGGTTGTGGATTATTCCTCAAAGACAATCCATGGATCACTGTAGGTGTTCTCTGAGTGGTGACATCAATAAACTCCACAGGGCTCTTCTGAGGAATTACACATGGACTTTTGATCCCAGACATGTGGGAATCCCAACAATGAAGTTACTGATCAGTCAGTAAATTCTGCTGAGAGTGGTTATGGATAAAAATCACCCACTTGGGCACTAATCTGACATTTCCTCATGAGCAGTAATCCCCAAAGAGCACCTAAACCAGCATTAACTCACTGCCTTTTCATTTATTTATCTTTTAGCAGTGAAGCAGACACTTCTCACCATTTGAATGTTATTTTAGGATGTTCTGGATAAAGAAAGGCAAGACATGGCCGAGAGTGCCCAAAGGCAGCGCAGCACCGGCAGCTTCGACTTTAGTGCTTACCACACTCTGGATGATGTGAGTACCTCAGGGGAAGAGCATTCTGATTTTTTTCTGGTCTTTTTGCATGCTGTCTTCAATTCAACATCCTATATTAGCATCTAAAATGTCCTTGCAGCTTTTTCTGGCACGTGGGTTTGTTTTTTGCAGCATTAATTTTGTGCTCAGAACAATCAGCCAGCACTGATCAAAATTCCATAAACTCTCCTGCAGACTCTGTCAAAACCCATCCTTCCAAAGAAAGAGACATAAAGGGATCTTGAAACTGGGAAATAAAGAACTAAAAAGAAATAAAGCTGTGGCTTCCCCATCCTTGGGAATGTCCAAGCCAGGCTGGAGCAGCCTGGGATAGTGGAAGGTGTCCCTGCTTGTGGCAGGGGGGCAGAATGGGATGGGCTTTCCAACGAATGGTAGAGCACATAAATATGATATTAATGTCCTCAAAGATGATGTTCATGGCCTTGCATTTCAGATTAATGCAGAACTGGACCATCTTGCATCCGAGTACAGCTTTGTGGAAAAGATCCAGATCGGGGAATCCTACGAAAAGCGGCCTCTGTACGTGCTGAAGGTACGGCAAATACCATGGAGTGCATCCAAAGGGAGGAATGACAGCACAGGCCAGAGCAGCCCAGTCTGTTATGGGATGTGCTCGACTGAGAGGTGCCAGAGTGAGTCTGAGATCTGTGTTTGATTCCCAGTTCAGCACCGGAGGCTCCAACCGCCCGGCCATCTGGCTCGACGCCGGCATCCATTCCCGCGAGTGGGTCACGCAGGCCAGCGCCCTGTGGATCGCCAACAAGGTTCTGCAGCTGGGACCCATCTCGGGCCTCTCTGGGCAATGTTTGCTGCTGTTTCAGAGGATATCACCCCTCCATGTGTTCGGTTAATTCACCTCCCAAAAGCAGCTGACTCCCTGAGGATGTGGTGGCTGCCTCAACCTGGAATTGGGAGCCTCTGTCCTGTTAGAACAGCTGAGTTTAGGCAGACAGAATGCAGTGGTTCCGGTGAAATTGTTACACAAATACCCAAAGGCTCTGAGGTTGTATTGCTGCTTTGCTCTGCTCACCCACAGAAATGCAGTGGGGTTGGTTTCCTTCCACAAAATGGCCAGACCTCCAGCTCTCAATAAATGAGGATTTAAATCCTGCTGGAAATGACTGAGCCACCAGAGAAGTCCCAGGATCACAGAATAAGCTGAGCTAGAAGGGACCCACCAGGATCATGGAGTCCAACTCCTGGCCCTGCACAGAACCATCCCCAAGAGCCACCCTGTGCCCAAGAGTGTTGTCCAAAAGCTCCTTGGGCTCTGTCAGTGCAGCACAGATGAGAATTCCCAACCTGACTCTTCCATCTCAGTGTAAGAGCCAGCTTTGGCCTGTCCTCTGCGACAGGGAGGAGGACATTTTGTTATCCTCTTCCATTTTATTCTAAAGACCTCCTGTCTTCAGAATACAATAATAAAACAGATTCACTGCTCACTCCACACGTATACCAAGGAAGAGTTATGGCCCACAGAAAACGGATGTTCCTTGTTTCCCTGCCCCAAAACCCAGCCTTTCCTGTGTCCCAAACCATGAGGGGATGAACATCTGGGAAGGAATTACTCTGCTGAGCAGGGTGTGCTCTGTCTCTGCCTAGATTGCCTCTGACTATGGAACAGATGAGTCCATCACCTCCCTGCTGGACAAGATGGATCTTTTCCTGCTGCCGGTCGCCAACCCTGATGGATTTGTGTACACTCACACCTTGGTGGGTCAGCGCTCTGGCTGAGCTCAGTGAGATTCCTGCTTCTTCCAAGGAAATAATAAACATGAGGGAAGGGGGCTCTGAAAGTTTTAATGCTGTGAGAGGAGTTACCAAAGGGTTGGGCAAACAAAGATCCTCATCACTTGTCTAACCCGTCCTAAACCCCTGTAAATACCCAGTTTTAGTAAATACATTTGATTTTTGACCATTGGCCCATCTTGGCAGTCAGAAGTACTCTTGGGATCATGGCTAGGATCAATCCCCCATGGATGGGCAGCAGTTTTGGTGCCAGCATGCAGATTTGCCCCCTTTTGAGCATTTCTCTGTTGTAGAATCGCATGTGGAGGAAAACCCGCTCCAAGATTCCCGGCAGCGTCTGCGTTGGAGTCGATCCCAACAGGAACTGGGATGCAGGTTTTGGAGGTAGGGATGAGGCTTCTGGATTCTGGATCCTGTTACACAGAACCAGCAGCTGCCTTTACAAAGGGGATTAATCACCCCAGAGCACAGGGTGAGGCAGCATTGTGGAATCATGGAATCACAGAATGGCTTGGGTTGGAAGGACCCAAAACATTATTTAGTTCCACTCCCTGCCACGGGCAAAGCCACCTTTCATTATCCCAGGTTGTTCCCAGCCCCATCCAACCATAGAATAGCCCCAGGAATGTGGATTCCTGGGTTGCTGGGCAGCCTGTTCCAGGTTGCATCATCTCAAAAGTGCATCCCTTGAGCATTCACACTCCATCACTGTTTGAGCATTTGTTTAAGGCCTTGCTTTGGCTGCAGCCCTGTCCTTAGGAAAGCCCAGCTTTGTGGGGTCTGCCCTGAGCTCCCAGGAATTCCACTCCTCACAGCTCTGTTCCCTCCTTGCACCACCAGGTCCTGGAGCCAGTAGCAATCCCTGCTCCGAATCCTACCACGGGCCCAGAGCCAACTCCGAGGTGGAGGTGAAATCTGTTGTTGACTTCATCAAGAATCATGGAAACTTCAAGGCCTTCCTGACCCTCCACAGTTATTCCCAGCTCCTGATGTATCCCTATGGATACAAATGCACCAGGCCAGACGATTATGCTGAGCTGGTGAGACAGCAGGACTTGGTTTTACCTTCCTCTCTTCTGTCCAGCTGCCTTTCTGTACTTTCCTTACTCTTCCCTAATGACAGCACCACAGCTGGAATAATATCTCTGAGGCAGTGTGGATCTCGCAACCATAATTCCAATGGGAAAGACTCTGGAGGTCTCTGTTCTAACCCTGTGCTGAAAGGGCTTTGGAGCCAGAGCCAATTTCAGTCCAAATTTGGATTGTTTTGATATTTCTAAAGAAGAATTCCACAGCTTTTTCAAGTTCATCCCAAAGTTTCCTTAATCTCATGGGGAATTTTTTTGTCCTAATACCTAAATGCAGTTCCCCTGTGGCAATTTGTTGCCTTTTCCCCCCTTCACAAAGAACCCAGCTCTGTTTTCCATCCAACCCCCATTACGTAGTTGAAGTGAGCCCAAAGTTGACCTTGGAGTATTGGAAGATCCCAACTGCCTTGGGAATTTCCAGTATCTCTTGAGCCTTCCCTTGACAAGCCAGTGAGATAAACACTGGATGAACACTTACAGAACCTGCTGGAAGTTAACTCACCTGCAGTGGCACCTCCCAGAAATGCTGTGGGAGCTGTGGCTGCTGTTGGTGTGAATCACCTCCAAAGCAGTTTGGAGATTTCTGGTGAAATCCCAATGTTGAATCTCAGGAAGTGTGGCTGCTTCCTGACTTTCCCTTCATCTTCTCCCCTGCAGGAATCTCTGGGAAGAGCTGCTGCCAGTTCCATCCGCTCCCTCTATGGCACCACCTTTCAAGTGGGCACCATTTGCAACACCATCTGTGAGTATTTGGCCACTCAGAGCTTTTGGGGCTGTCCCAGGACACCGATCCCTGTCCTCCCACAGGATGTGTCCCTGGTGGAAGCCACAGTGCCCCTGTGCAGTGACACCACCGGTCACACCTCAGACCTGACTGTTCCCATCCAAACCTCATCCTTGTTCCCCAAAATAACAACAGCAGAACAACAGAACTCCACCATTGCTCTGCTCCCCCTCTGCACCATCTCCCTTTCCCTTCCAGACCAAGCCAGTGGAGGCAGCATTGACTGGAGCTACGACAATGGGATCAAATATTCCTTTGCCTTCGAGCTGAGGGACACGGGGCGTTATGGATTCCTGCTGCCCGCCAACCAGATCGTCCCTGCTGCCAAGGAGACCTGGCTGGGCCTGAAGAAAATCATGGAGCACGTGAGGGACAAGTCCTCCTGAGAGCTGGGCTGGGAGTCAGCTCTGCAGCACAGCTCAGAAACCCTCCATGATGGCTGTTGTGATAGAAAGGGCTGAATAAACCCCTGTGCATTGCCCACGTGGTGTTTGGCGCGTGTTCCTTGTGTGTGACACATCCCTGAGGAGATTTTGGGACACAACCCTCCCTGCCCACCATCCAGTGCCACCCTGCCATGGCAGGGACACCCCCCAGTGTCCCAGGCTGCTCCAGCCCCAGTGTCCAGCCTGGCCTGGGGCACTGCAGGGATGCAGGGGCAGCCCCAGCTGCTCTGGCAATCCCAGCCCAGCCAGGAATTCCTCATTGCCAAGATCCCATCCCTGGCTGCCCTCTGGCACTGGGAGCCATTCCCTGGGTGCTGTCCCTGCAGGCCTTGGCCCCAGTCCCTCTGCAGCTCTCCTGGAGCCCCTTCAGGCCCTGCCAGGGGCTCTGAGCTCTCCCTGGAGCCTTCTCCAGGCTGAGGAGCTGGTGCAGAGGGCCTGGTGTTGACCAGCATTATCCAGGCTATGGAACTAATTAAAGGAATTTAATTTCCCTTAACGAGCCTCAGGACCCTGCCAGGCCCCTGACCACTGTCCTCAAATGTACACCCTCATATATTTGGCTGCCCTTTTCTCCCTCCCACGTGTTCCCAGTGGACATGGTTGGAGGGAAGATGGAGATGGGAGGACACCTCCCCTGACCCAGCACCCGGTCCCTCAGGAGCCCCTCGCTCCATTTTCATCCTGCAAATTTCTTGGGGATTAAGAGCAAAGAGCTCCGGAGGCCCTGAAGGATCAGAGATTAGCTCTGGCTGCTGCTGCTGTGGTGATTATCGAGTCTAACAGGTTTATCTTGGTGTCTTGTGACCCCCCAGCAGCTGGTGAGTTACTCACCCTCGGGAGGCTGGCAGGAGAGCAAACAGCACTGATGTGTCCGATAAAACCCTGTGGACTCGGGCTCAGAGCTGTTGGCAGGAAAAGGGGAAGGTGCAGCTGAGGGAAGCAGCCCAAGGGGCTGGGTTTGGGTTAAAAGCAGCTGTTTTGGAAAGCAAACCCATGCTTGGGGCAGCCAGTGCTGCCCTTGTGTCCCTGTCCCCTCTGCTCATGGCCTTAGCCAGTGGCGCCTGCTTCCCAAACTGACCCAGCTTTCCAAAATCCCATCCTGTGCCCCATGACTAAAAACCACTGATGGTAAATCCCAGGGACAGGGCACACAGCTGGCTCTTGGACCTGGATGAGCTCTTGTCTTCAGAACAGCAACTGCAGAGCCCGAGGAGCCTCGGCTGGGAGTGTGGAACTGTGGCCTTGTCCTGGTGTGGAAGCTCATTCCAACCCTCCAGGGCTCGAGGCCCCTGTCCCTCCTCCCTAAGTGCCTGGTGTGAGGAGAGCTCATCCAGGTCTGGAACCCTGACTCCAGAGAGATCTGGAGCCAGAGCAGTGGATGCCCCAGAGGAACAGGAGAGTGTGTGCCATGGTGGGGCAAGGAGGGAGATGGGCTGGAGATGACACAGGTCTGAGGTGGAGGGACCTAACAGGGACCTTCCCATCCCAAGGAAGGAGGGTACTGAGGAAACAGCCAAGCTCTTCACCACAGAGAGTGATGGGAGAGACAGCAGCCCCAGCTGGAATGAGGGAGAGCCAGGAGGGACATCAGGGAATTCTTTTCACCAGGAGGAGAAGCAGCAGGACCTGGTGCCAGCGGGGCCATGCAGCCTCCATCTCTGGAGGACTCCAAGATCCAACGAGGAGGGTCCTGGTGGGTCCCCAGAGCTGACCATGCCCCACCCAGGCATTGGACACAGACCTGCCATGGTCCCTTCCCACCTCAAGCACCCCATGATCCTGGAAGCCCCTCAGCAACAGCGCCAGTTCTGCATCACAAAGGCCCAAGAGACCCCAGCACCTTCCCACGGCACCTCCTGCTTCCGGTGCAGCCAGAACCCCCTGGATTCAATGGAGAAAACCATGGTCAGAGGATGTCAGCTGTAAAAACCTGCCCTGGGAGGTGCCTGCCAGCCTGGGAACACAGCCCAGGAACCAGGAGCATCCCTGACAAGCACGGTGGGAGCTCAGGGGCAGCGCAGATAAGGCCCAACAAAGGCCCTGCTGTAACCTGCAGAACAAAGACTCTGCTTTACCTGGGGAACAAAGACACCTCTGACAAAGTGACCTCCTGGGATAGCCCCACTCAGTGACAGCTGCTCACAGCCACTGCTTACACTGAAAACAGAAAAATAATTCATTTTCTACCCAAAAATGAGCCTTTCTGTCTGAACATTACCCCAGGTGAGTGTCCTTGTGCACCTCTGAGCTCCACGACTTCCATCCGCTTTGAAGTGAGATTTCATCCACCACCAAGTGACCCCACTCCTGGGAATGGTTTGATGAATGATTTGAATAATATATTTTACATTCTACCTATCTATCTATCTATCTATCTATCTATCTATATGCATAAACTAATTAATCATAAATAAATCTACGTTTAAATGCTTGCTTTTCCTGCAAGTAACTTTGTAGTAGCTTGTCATTACACATGCATTACTAATCATAATTATGATTGACTTACTCATAGCAATGTGTAATGAAGAAATCCATGGAAACAAAGAGGTGTTTCCTTGTGGTTTTGGGGTTCCTGTGACCACGCCATCCCCACTGTCCCACGCCCGTGGGTTGGGAGCCGCCCGTGCCCACGGCAGCTCGGGGCTGGGAGCAGGGACACTCATCCAGGACCCACTCACCGAGGGAGACGTTATCAGATCCTCCCTAATTTGGCTGCTCTTGTGTTGACTTTGCCAAATAAAGCAAACATTTGGGCTCTGGGAGCCCTTCCTGCCTGCTCTGTTTGTCGCTGCCGACGCCGCGGGGGCGGCGGATGCGGCCCCGGTGAGGAGCTCCGGGAGGGACCCCGACCACCGAGGGGGTTCTGTCTGTGCTGGGGGCTGTGCTCTGCTCCCACCCACCATGGAGACCCTCCTGGTCTTCCTGGCCCTCCTGGGGGTCAGCAGCACTGAGCAGCTCTTCGTGGGGTGAGTCCTGCTGGGGCCGGGGGCGGTGGGACACCATGGCTGGGATGGGGATGGCCCGTTCCCCACCACTGTCCCTCAGGGTCAGCCTGAAGGGTGGCATCCCAAAGGATGGAAATCCAACAGGGTTTTTGCCAACTGGGAAAGGTTTGGTTTCACCCCAGGGTTGGAGGGAGGTTTGGAGCAGGTAGAAATTAGGGAATGCTGAAGCCTGAGGGCATCGCTCCAAGCTTTGCCAGGGTGTGGAATCCCAGAGGATCAGGGGATGATGTGTAGGGCTCAAAGACGATGGCTGTGGAGCCATGCAAGGATTGTTGGGAATAAAAACCAAGGATTGCTGGGAATAACAGCCAAGGATTGCTGGGAATAACAGCCAAGGATTGCTGGGAATAAAAACCAAGGATTGCTGGGAATAACAGCCAAGGATTGCTGGGAATAACAGCCAAGGATTGCTGGGAATAACCAAGGATTTCTGGGGATAACACCGTGGGAAAGAACAAGATGTGTCTGGAAAAGGGACCCTGGGGAGGGAGGGCAGCACTTTTCCAGGATGAGTGTCCTGGTTGCAGCTCCTGCAGTTAAGAACAGCACCAGTGCAGGAATGAGGGTGAGAAGGGGGCATGGAATATAGGGGGGGAGGTCAGGACAACCCAAAACTCCCAAAGCTTCCAGAAAGGTCTGAATGAATGGACTGGCAATGAGAACTAATTTGTAGAGAAAGTGGGAATTCCATGTTGGGAGTAGGGAAAATTTATCCATTAAAAAGTACCCTCAGAGACATCCCACCAGCTGGACTGACACTGGAGCCAGAGCTGGTGCTCTCACGGCCCAGGGAACAGATGGAGCTGTGCCAGGGGGGTTTAGGTTGGATAGCAGGAAAGGCTCCTGATCCAGAGCATGCTGGCACTGCTCAGGCTCCCCAGGGAATGGTCACATTCCCAAGGCTGCCAGAGCTCCAGGAGCATTTGGACAACGCTCTCAAGGACAGGGTGGGATTGTTGGGGTGTCTGGGCAGAGCCTGAAGTGGGATTTGATCCTTATGGGCCCCTTCCAGCTCAGGATATTCTGTGATGTGGCTGACCCACCTTCCCCCCTGCTTTCCTTCCTCCTGGGACACAATGAGGCGTTGAGGGATCCATCCAGGATCCCATCACTCTCCTCCAGGCAGGGGGTGGCTGTGAGCCAAGACTGTCCAGGGAATGTCAGGGCTGCTCCCTGATTTTGGAAAAATCACAAGGATTTAATGCCTGCCTGAGTTCCCCAGGCACAGAATGGAAATTGTGATCACCCTGGGGAGCTGGTTAAACTGAAAAATGGGAGTTAAGAGGATGAAAAGGACGAAAGGGAAAAGGTGAAGGAATTTTGTGCCATTCTGGGAGCAGCTTTAAGCACTGCCCAGCAGGAGAGGTTGGAGGTAGAGGATTGATCCGAGATGAGAAAACCTCTGTCCCACAGAACACTTCCTCCTGTCCAGGGGCTGTGCCTGTCCTTGGGAAGCCCAGCCAGGCTGGACTGGGACCTCTGCTAGGGAATACATCCATAGACATAGAACATACCCATGGGAGATATTCCCCAACATCTTGGGAGCTGATCAAACAAGGCTGGAGTTCATCTCAGACCCCCAGCACTTGCTCTTTTCCCATCATGGCTGCTCTGAACATGCATTTTTTTTCTCTCACACCAACAATTGATGCATCTTCCAACCCTCCGAGCTGGTGTGGAGCTTCCCCAGCCTCCCCCCAGGCCAGAGTCCCCTCCCTGTGACCCCTCTGCCTCCCTGCAGGGACCAGGTCCTGCGTGTCACGGCCAGGAACGAGGAGCACATCACCCTGCTCAGGGTGCTGGGCGAGCAGGAGGAGCTGCAGGTGAGCTCCGAGGGGTCCTGGGCACCCCCTGGTCACAGACCCAGGTGAATCCAGGGCTCCCTCCTTCTTTTGCCATCCTATCCTTTTTCCCCCCCATTTTGGAGATGTACAATTTAGAACCATATAAATGTGAATTTAACCTGGGGATCCTTGAGCTCAGAGCTCCTGTTTTGTATGAACTGGGAACATCCCACAAATACTCCCTCAGACAACTTGGGCTGGAACATTTCTGTAAATCCCTATCCAGACTGTGGCCCAAAATGTGCCCAAAAACCTTTTTAAATCCTTCGTGGAACTTCCTGTGAGACCCCTGGAGGTGCTGGGGAGCTCAGTGGATGAGCACCAGCACAGGATGGGGCTGAGTTCTCCCTTTCAGCTCAACTTCCTCTTCCCAGGTGGATTTTTGGCGTCACCCCAACAGCCTTGGCCACCCCGTGGACCTGCGGGTGCCCTTCCCCAGCCTCCAAGGAGTCAAAAAATTCCTGGTGTCCCATAATTTTTCCTACAGCATCATGATCGAGGACGTGCAGGTAATGGCTATGACAGGAACAGGATGAGCTCCTGCAGCTCAGCCCTGAGAGAAAGCCCAAAAGTTGGAAATCAAGCAGAAAAATCCAACCCCCTCCTCCTTCCAGCCTTTTTGATCTTGGGGTTTTTTTGCCTCCTAACCAGGAATTATTGGATGAAGAAAAGGAAAGCATGAGGAGGTCTAGGAGGGTAAAGAGAAGCTCCAGGATGTTTGATTTCGCCTCCTACCACACCATAGATGAGGTACCTTTCTCTGCAGAGCATTGGCTTTGTCCTGCTGGGGTCACATCCATGTGGTGAAGGTCGTGGTGAGTTCTTGGTGACAGGTGAGACCTCCCTGGGACACGTTTCTCCTCCTTGCTGGAGCTTTCAGCTGAGATGGGAGACTGGGAAACCTTCCACATCCAGCATGGCCACTCCTGGAACCACTTCTACCCTGTGGAAGACATTTTCAGCTTCACTTTGGGGATGCTTGGAGCCCAGTTTGAGACTGGTGTGGGCTGTGGTGGTGTTGGGGGGGGGTCTTAGAACTTTTCTCCTCACCATTCATTCTACTTTTCCAAAAATGTTGTGAGGTGCCTTTCCCTGCTCGCACAGAGCCCCAGGCACCTCATGTTCTCCAGGGAAGCACGAGGTCCTCTCCAGGGGAGTCCCAGGTCTCCAGGGAAGCAGCAGATCTTCCCCAGGGAAGCTCTGCTTGTTGCATCTGGTGCTGGACAGCCTCAAAAGCAAAAGGTGAGCACCAGGCTGAGCCTCCTGAGCCAGCAGCTCCTCCTTGCAGATCTATGAGTGGATGGATGTCCTGGTGGAGGAGCATCCCAGCCTGGTCAGCAAGGTCCAGATGGGGCAGAGCTACGAGCAGCGGCCTCTGTACGTGCTGAAGGTGGGTCCTGGGGCAGCCTGGCCTGAAAATGCCCCTCAGCGTGAGAGGTTGTGCCAGGGCAGCCTCAGGCTGCAATCAGCAGCAATTTCCCCGTGGAAAGGGGCTCAGGCTGCCCAGGGAGCTTTGGAGTGCCCATCCCTGGAGGTGTCTGAGGAACTCCTGCAGGTGGCACTCAGGGCTCTGGGCTGGGCACAAGGTGGGCACGGGGCACAGGGTGGATTCCATGATCCTGGAGGGTTTTTCCAGCCTCAGTGATCCCACGGTTCCGCACAGTTCAGCACCGGGGGATCGAACCGCCCGGCCATCTGGCTGGACACCGGCATCCACGCGCGGGAATGGATCACCCAAGCCACCGGTGTCTGGACAGCCAACAAGGTCACCTTGGGATCACCTGGGACGTGGGACCCCAATTCTTACCCCGCATCTGTCCCACCCCTCATCTCCAAGGGGCACCGGGGCAGCTCCTGCTCCTCTCCATGCACAGATCGCCAAGGAATACGGGCAGGACCCCTCTGTCACGGCCATCCTGGACAGCATGGACATCTTCCTGGAGATTGTCACCAACCCCGACGGCTTTGCCTTCACCCACAGCTCCGTGAGTGCGGGGACACCACGGGGGGATCTCGTCCCAGCGCTGTCCCCAGCCACAGCTGTCCGTGGGTTTTGGGTGGGGAGGGATGTTCCTCCCTGCGGGGCGGTGAGTGGAGATCCCTGGAGATGCTTGGGCAGGGATTGGGATTCACATCCCTGTTCTCTGAGTGGAGTCCCTGGAGATGCTTGGGCAGGGACCGGGATTCACATCCCTGTTCTCTGAGTGGAGATCCCTGGAGATGCTTGGGCAGGGATTGGGATTCACATCCCTGTTCTCTGAGTGGAGATCCCTGGAGATGCTTGGGCAGGGATTGGGATTCACATCCCTGTTCTCTGAGTGGAGTCCCTGGAGATGCTTGGGCAGGGACTGGGATTCACATCCCTGTTCTCTGAGTGGAGATCCCTGGAGATGCTTGGGCAGGGACTGGGATTCACATCCCTGTTCCAGTGTCCTCTCCGTGTGCTCCCAGAACCGCCTGTGGCGCAAGACCAGGTCCATCAACGCTGGATCCCGCTGCGTGGGAGTGGATCCCAACAGGAATTGGGATGCTGGGTTTGGAGGTGAGACCTTGGCCACCAGGTCCCCACGCCAGGCATTGTTTGTGCCTCAAAACATCAAAACTTTCTGCTAGAGTGGAGAAACGCAGGGATGGAACCCCTTCCCGAGGGATCCTCTCTGGATCTCCTCCTCCCCCTGCTCCAGGTGCTGGCTCCAGCAGCAATCCCTGCTCTGAGGTCTATCATGGCCCTCACGCCCACTCCGAGAGGGAAGTGAGAGCCATCGTGGATTTCATCCGCGCCCACGGGAACGTCAAATCCGTCATCTCCATCCACAGCTACTCCCAGATGCTGCTCTTCCCCTACGGATACAGGAGGGCGCCCGCGCCCGACCACCAGGAAATGGTGAGGTGGCCCCAAAACGTGGGGCTGGGACCACCTGGCAAAGTCAGGCAGAGCATCCCAGGAGCTCCCCCGCTCCTCTCATTAGATGCAACCCGAATATCAAACCCCTGCTTCGGGGTTCTGGAGGAGGGTGGTTGTGAGATGCACCTCAATCATCAAAAATTAAAGGTTTTGGGGAAAACTTAGAGCAGAAGGGATGGGGAATGATGGGCTTTAGATCCCCGTGCCCTGTGATCCACCAGATCGCACCACTTTTGGTGGTTCCTTTGCAGAATGAACTGGCCAAGAAGGCCGTGAGCGACTTGGCCGCCGTGTTCGGGACAAAATACACCTACGGCAGCATCGCCAACACCATCTGTGAGTGTCCCTCCCTCATCCTGCAGCAAATCCCTCGGGAATGGGCTCCCACCTGGGCTCCTCTCCCTGCAGACATGGCAGGAGGCACCACCATCGACTGGGCCTATGACAACGGGGTGAAATATTCCTTCACCTTGGAGCTGAGGGACTCGGGGCGCTACGGATTCCTCCTGCCCAGCTCGCAGATCGTCCCCACTGCCACCGAGACGTGGCCGGCGCTCCTGGACATCATGGTCCACGTCCTGGAGCATCCATACTGACCCCAGCACCTCCCCCAGCATTCCCTCCTCTCAATAAATCCTCATGGACATTCAGTGGTTTCAGGCACCCTCGTTTTTTTCATGCTAATCTCCAAAGAAAGGCTGGAAAAGGACTCCCAGTCCTGCAGGTGTTGATTTTCCCCTTGTGACTTTGGCTCAAAGTCCCCATCCTCCGGAGCCAACAGCCAGCATGGGAGGAGATGGGGGTTTTTTGGGCAAGCGACCCCAAATTTGTGGGGTTTTGAGCAGCTTTGCTCCATCATCCCTTCCCAGAGGGCTACAAGGAGGGACATGGGGTACCCTCAGGGTATTTGCTGTTTATTTTTGGCTACTGGGACAACTGTCACCTGCTCTGACCTCTGTCCTGAGCCAAGCTTTACATCACTTTCCTCAGCCAAATTTTAAACCAGTTTCCCCACCGCTGTGGTGGGGAGGATGCAGCTCACCAAGCCCCAAGTGAAAATCTGCATTTTGTGCATTCTCAACCCAAATTGATCCTTTCCCTCCCCTCAGCTGGTGCTGGAGGCTGTGGGATTTTGGCACCTCCCGGTCTCACCTTGCTGGCAGCTGACTCACCAGGGCCCCAGCCGGTTCCTGGGACAGGTTTGGCCAGGAGTGCCTGCATGGGGACAGCAGGGCCTGACCTTGGCTGGTGGCAGCCACAGCCTTCCCAGGGCCCTGGGAAAAGGGACAGCTGGAGGGGCCGGGCTGGGGCCAGCATCCCATGGGATATAAGAGGCCCCAGGGCACTGCTGGGATGTGAGACCGGCTGTCCCTGCTGACCATGAGGCTCCCCGTGCTCCTGGCTGCCCTGGTGGCAGTGGCCACCTGCACCGAGACCTTCTTTGGGTAGGGGGGCCAGGATGGGGAGGGTGGGGCAGGCCAAAGGCTCAGGGGAAATCCCTGGAATGGGGGGATGGATGGGTGGGCTTAGGTCAGACTAATGGGGCCGGAGCTTGTCCCACACCCCTCAGCACCCCCTGACCCCACAGGCACCAGGTGCTGCGCGTCGTCCCCCAGAGCAATGAGGAGCTGCAGAAGGTGCAGGAGCTGCAGGACCTGGAGCATCTGCAGGTACTGGGTGTGGAGGTGGATTCTGGGGACAGCCCCAGCCCACGGCCTTCGTTTTACACCCCATAAGCAAAGCAAGGATGTGGTTGGATGTGGGATTTTGGGAACCAAGAGGTGAAAAGCAAGACAGGCTGGTGCTGGGGGTGCACCCCAAAGCAGGATCTCACCCCTTATGTCCATTTTTCCCCCTGCAGCTGGATTTCTGGCTGGCTCCCCGCAGGCTGGGACTGCCCGTGGACATCCGCGTGCCCTTCCGCAGCCTGCAGGCGGTCAAAGCCCACCTGGAGGCCAGTGGGGTCTCCTATTCCATCATGATTGAGGATGTGCAGGTCAGCAGTGCTGCAGGGGAGGCAGGGGAGAGGTGGGATCCCATCAGTGGGAATGGGGCTCATCCCAGCCCTGTCCTACAGGCCCTGCTGGATGAAGAGCAGACGGAGATGCTCCGCAGCAGCCGCCAGCGGTCGGTCGACACCACCACCTTCAACTACGAGGCCTACCATACCATAGATGAGGTGGGAAGGCACAAGATTTGGGGCATTTTGAGGGAAGAAGTTTGCTCTTGGGCAGGGGAGTGACCCCCGCATCTCTCATTCCCAGATCTACAATTTCATGGACATGCTGGTGGCCGAGAACCCCAACCTGGTGAGCAAGCTGGAGATCGGCCGCTCGACCGAGAACCGTCCCCTCTACGTGCTCAAGGTGAGGATTTGGGGATCGTGATCCAGAGGGGAAAGTGGTGACAGGGACAAAGCCAACCCCCCTCTCTGCTCTCCCAGTTCAGCACAGGGGGCACGAACCGCCCGGCCATCTGGATCGACACCGGGATCCACTCCCGCGAGTGGGTGACACAGGCCAGCGGCGTCTGGTTTGCCAAGAAGGTACTGACACATCCCATGAGGGTCCCCAGGAGCTCTGGGGTCCAGGCGGGTGATCCCACAGGGAGGACAGGGAGCCCCAACCCTCCATCCTCTCTAGATTGTCCAGGATCACGCCAATAACGAAGGTGTGGCCTCCATCCTGGAGACGATGGACATCTTCCTGGAGATTGTCACCAACCCAGATGGCTTTGCCTACACCCACACCACGGTACTGCGCCGGGTCCCCTCCCCCTGCATCCCACAGCTGCTCTGGATGGGGCTGGGGAGCATTTGGGGGGGTTGCACATCCCTGGGGGGGCAAAGCCTCCCCAACCACATTTCCATGGGATGGGAAGGAGCCCACCACAAGCTGTGGAGCCCCAGCCCTGGGCACCTGCTGAGGTGGCTCTGCCCTCCCAGAACCGCATGTGGCGCAAGACCAGGTCCAGGCACGCGGGCGCCATCTGTGTCGGAGTGGACCCCAACCGCAACTGGGACGCCGGTTTTGGAGGTCAGAGCTGCCCCCTTGCCCCTGTGGAGCGCTGCCACTCTCCAGCTGGAGGCTCCAAAGCTGTTTCTGGCTCAAAGATCCATTGATGTCCCCTGGGGAAGAGGTGGGATTTGCTCTCCTGGTTTGATGTCCCCCAGTGACAAATGAAAGTCACCACACAAATCTCTAGGAGGAGATGCCCCAGGAGCATCCCTTGATCACCACCAAGGAGCTGAGGGGTGGGAGAACCTCTTGGGCTTGGAATCCCCCAACTGCCCACTGTGTTCTCACCATCCTCTTCTCCGCAGATGCCGGAGCCAGCGGGAACTCTTGCTCAGAGACGTACCACGGACCCTACCCCAACTCGGAGCCTGAGGTGAAATCCATCGTGGACTTTGTGAAGAGCCATGGCAACATCAAGGCTTTTGTCTCCATCCACAGCTATTCCCAGCTCCTGCTCTATCCCTATGGCTACACTGAGACCCCGGCGCCAGATGAGCAGGAACTGGTGAGGCCCAAGTGCCTTGAGGGGCTGGGATGGGGTGGAGCTCTTCTGCTGCTCCAAGGAGGAGCCACCTCTGTCCTGCATCCCTTGGGAAGCTGGGAGGAGCTTTGTTGCACCCAGAAAAAAGCTGTACCCACAGTTTTTTCCCTTCTTTGGCTCATCTTTCCCCCTTCCCTGTATTCCCAGCATGAGCTTTCTGCCAAGGCCGTGGCAGCTCTGTCCTCCCTGTATGGCACCAAGTTCAAGTATGGCAGCATCATCACCACCATCTGTAAGTGCTGGGGCAGCCCCAAAACCCGCAAATCCCAAAACCGTTCCTCACACCGGCCACATATCCCACGGGATTCCTGTACTGTTATAGTGTGTTTTTATACTTTGTAATATTTTGTAATAATTTTGGTTTTGTATCCCCGTATTTTTCCCAAGTGGTTTACCCCAGAGGGCACCCCCCTCAACCTTTACCTGTGTAATCCTTTTGCTGAGATCATCCCCAAACCCCCACCCCGGCTCTCTGTCATTCACTCAGCATCCCATCCCCTTTACCTAGAAGTTTCGGTCCAGGATGTCGAGTGATCAGCCAGAGGCCAGGGCTCAGCCCCCAAGTATGACCCCATATGCTGTCCTAAATGTCTATCATCCCCAGCACCCATCCCTTAGGGTCGCTTCTTGGTCAGTAAAATGTTCTCTACTTTGGGTTTCCAGCTCCCTTTGAATGTAACCTTGGCACATCTCCCGGGGCTCTCAGCAGGAGCCCCTGAGGTGTAGGGAACTCCTAGAATAAAACCTTGCATTAACCCCTGCTAAGAGTCAACCCTTTCTCTTCTACCCGTGTCTCTGGTGTCTCTCCTGCTGCAAAGCTGGAGACCAGCCCGGCTGCCCTCAGTACCCCCAGGGCTAGTGAGAGAGTGTCCCCTGCTGTCTGCCAACCCAAGGCTCCTGAGAGGCTCCCAGGAAGACAGAGACACTGTACAAAGCCGTCAAGGCTCTGAATCCCCCCCCTTTTTCCTCCCCCAGACAGAGCCAGTGGATCGACTGTGGACTGGACCTACAACCAGGGGATCAAATATTCCTTCACCTTCGAGCTGCGGGACACGGGGCGTTATGGATTCCTGCTGCCCGCCAAGCAGATCGTCCCCACCGCCCAGGAGACCTGGCTGGCACTGAAGGTCATCATGGAGCACGCCAGGGACAACATCTACTGAGCTGGGATCAGGCTGCAGCAGCTGGAGAGAGGGGAGAAGGCAATCGGTAAATAAATGCAAAGAAGGATGAGAAAAGCTTGTGGTTGTTTTCCCTTTTTCCCAATCTGGGTGGAAAAGCCCTTCTGGAGTTGGAGTTGGTGCCAGCACAAACAGGGTGTGCTGGGTCATGGCCCGGAAAAGGAATTGATTGAAAGGGCATGAAAATAGCAGGAACAAAAAGGAAGGAAGGAAGGTGGTGGTTTTCCCTTTGATGTGGCAGAGGATGGGAAGGGAATCGGGCTCTGGGACATGAGGCCAGCAGGATTCACTGGGGCTCCAGGAGAGCTGCAGAGGGACTGGGGCCAAGGCCTGCAGGGACAGCACCCAGGGAATGGCTCCCAGTGCCAGAGGGCAGCCAGGGATGGGATCTTGGCAATGAGGAATTCCTGGCTGGGCTGGGATTGCCAGAGCAGCTGGGGCTGCCCCTGCATCCCTGCAGTGCCCCAGGCCAGGCTGGACAGGGCTTGGAACACCCTGGGATAGTGGGAGGTGTCCAGGAGTTGGAACTGGACTGGTTTTAAGGTCCCTTCCCAGCGAACCCTTTAGGATTGTGTGACCCCAGCTCACCTGCTGCAATCCCTAGGGAAGGGGGAGCTGAGCCCCTGCTCACTCCCAGCTTTTCCAGGCTCTCCACAGCTCTCAAAGCTGCAAATAAATCACCCAAACAGATGCTGTAATTTACATTTTATTAAATTAAACCTCTCAGCCTCTACTGAGTTTGACTCTGCTCCAAACAATACCAAGAGTCCAAATCCACACAAATCCATCGAGATGGTGGGAAAGTACATCCAGTCCTTGCTTTGATTCCTTGGATTTGGAGGATCACAAACAACTCAAGCCAGTTTTATCCAACAGTTTCACCAGGAGGTTTTCATGCAGCACAGAGCAGCCAGGGATTCTGGATCTGTCTCCCACAGCTGGATAGCAAAATCAGGATTTTAGCCAATGCAATGACACTGCCAAGAGCTCATGGAGCTGGAAAAATCTACTCCCACAGCAGCAGGACCTTATCAGACTGAACCTGCCAGTCCTGCAATCAGCACTTTCTGACTTCACACTCACAGTCACAGCAAAAGATAAATGTGCCCAGGGGTGTTGAGTCTAATCTCCCAAACAGGAAATTATGTTCCATTTCTCCTACTTTTTGTCCTTTCATAAGAATTATTCCAAAGTCACCAGTGAGTTTTGGGATGTGTTGAAAATTGTCTGCTTCAAAAAGGGGGAAAAACCACTGAATCCAAAAATACACACAAACCCCACAAGATCACGATAACCAAGCAGGACCAGGCTCACCAATGCCAGATGGAAAACTGGAGAGCAGAACCCCTCCAAAATCACTTCCAAAGTGTCCCATAGGCAGCTAAGGAAAACCAGAGCTTATCCAGAGGCACCAATTCAAGGAAAACTGTGCTACTCACTTTCCAGGAAACCTTCACCCTGTTCAGTTCCTGATTCCAGGGCCCTGCTAGGTTTTAGGGACCCCGGTGAGGGTGCAGTGCAAATTTTCCTTCAGCCATCCCAAACCTTAAAGAAACTCCTAAAAAAACACTGGCAAAGGAGTCATTGGGAAAAAACATTCTAGTTATTCTCCTCCAGCTCATCTTGAAAAAGACACAACTATTCACAAAGTGTCCACGAGCAAGCACCACTGTCACAGCACCAACTGGGCAATAAAAACCATCTTTATTACAAATACTTCTGTTCATTATCATAATTTATTTTAAAAAAACCAACAAACAACCCTTCCAGGATCTTCTCTCACTTGTGGCATGTTGCTGAATGTCTTTATCTCTGCTAAAACCACCAGAGTTCGTGCTCACAGATGATTTGGGGCCTGTTCACCCTCACAGCTCCAGGCCTGGGAATGTTACAGACACAAATTCCTTCAGCTGGACTAAAAACTTTGTGGGACAGTTTCTACTGGTGCCAGCCTTTACTAGCAGTTTTCTCCCTCCCCTACAAAACCAGTTCTATCAGCTGTGTCCTGCCCTGCACCCCAAGCGATGCCATTCCTGCTCCTATGAACATCGTTCCAGCTGCCCAGCCTTACCCGAGCCGCCAGTTCTCACCAGGGCTGCTCTTCCCTGCCGATTCCTAAAACCACACCGGGGCTCAAGTGCTCAGCGTTCCCAACAGCTGGACACTGCTTTATTTCCAGGGCCTGTTCTGGATGCTGGTCCTGCTGTGGGAGCGGCCGCTCAGGGACGCCACGCTGCGAGGAGAGCTCTGCAGGCTGGGGTTGCTCCTCACCGATGAGAGTTTGGAATCGTGGCCCGAGAGACCCCGGGTAAGGCGGCCTGTGGGAAAAACAAGCTCAAGTCACAAACTGCTTGTGCACAAGTTGTGGCTGCTCCATCCCTGCGTGCGTCCAGCCAGGCTGGATGGGCCTGGAGCAACCTGGGAGAGGGGAAGGTGTCCCTGCCCATGGTGGGATGGATGGGGTTTAAGGTCCCTTCCCACCCAACCATTCCACGATGTGGTTGAGGCAAGTTCTGGTGATGCCTTAGAATTTTAGCTTTTAAATTTTTCAAATCCTGTACTGCATTAGTGCTACAGCACATGTCACAGTTGAGACAGCCACCACACCCAGAGTGCCACCATACAACATCAGAAAGCTTCACCCCACACACAGTAACACCACTTCAGAAGGCTGCAAGCATCTGCCCTTCTGGTTCTTCAGCCCAGCCTCTCACACCCCTCATGCATTGCACCTGTGTGCCCCCTGGGGCTGCTCAGCACACCTGGGCTCTCCATGGCTCACTGCTGTCAGTGCTGCTCACCTGCTTCTCACAGCTGGAGCCAATGAGGGATGAGGCTGGGCCAGCTCCACTCCCAATTATCTCTGCACCTACAGCTTCCCACCCAACCATTCCATGATGAGGTTGAAGCACGTTCTGGTGATGCCTTAGAATTTTAGCTTTTATATTTTTCAAATCCTGTACTGCATTAGTGCATGACTAAATTCCACATAAAAGATTAACATTAAGTTCATCTGCCCTTAATGTACCTGAAGATCCTTCATTAAACAGATCCCCTTTCATTCTTTTAACTTTGCCTCGATGCCTTGTGAAGGCTGACCTAGATGGAGCTCCAGAATAAAGCAGGGATTCATTCCAAGGATCTCCTCCATGGATGCACCTTGGGCAGCACCAGAGCCCAGCCAGGGCTGCACCCAAGATGAACCAAAATGGCCCCAAAATGCACCAGTGCTCCCGGGGTCTCTCCCTGGGATCAGTTCTGCTCCATTTGCATCTTGCAGTTCATTGTCCCATTCCAGCTTCAGCCCCTGCAGTCCCACCCTGCTTGTTTTTCTCTCTCCAGCCCACGGGGTTTGTGCTTTTGGGGCTGAGATTTGGGTCATTTGTCCTTGGTGCCCAGCTGGAGCAGGAACTGTTTTGTCTCCCTGCTCTGTGCACAGAGCTCACCATCCCATAATATGGAGCTCAGAACTGCACACCAGAGCAGCACAGAATGGGAAACATAGAAAAGCCAAACCCTGAGGCATCAGCCTGGCCTCTGCTTCTAGGCAAGCCCAAAAAGGCAGCACTGGTCTCTTACTGGCAGCGTCTGAAGGGATCTGCTCCTCAGCCAGGTAATGCCTCAACTTCTGCAGATCATCTGCAGAAAACCTCCACTTGTTCTCTGCACGGGTGGGTGGCACCCTGGGGGTCGTTCTCCTCCGGGCAGTCCCTGTGGGAGCTGCCACCTGGCAGGACACAGGGAGGGTGCCGGTGATCAACCCCTCTGGGATCTTCTGGGCAAGGACCTTGAGGCCTGCAGGGACACAGAGCAGCTGTTACCCCAGCTGGATGGGTCAGGAGGGACCAGGCACGAGGGATTTGTGGAGCTGGAGGGCCAAAGTTTGGATGGAGAAATGTGGGCAACAGGAGAGGGAGAATTCTGCCCCTGTGCCCTGCTCAGGTGAGATCCCACATGGACTCTGGGGACAATGGCAGGGGGATGTGGAGCTGCTGGAGAGAGTCCAGAGGAGGCCCTGGAGCTGCTCCCAGAGCTGGGAATGTTCCCCTGGAGAAGGGAAGGCTCCAGGGAGAGCTTCCAGCACATTCCAGGCCTGAAGGGGCTCCAGGAGAGCTGCAGAGGGGCTGGGGCCAAGGCCTGCAGGGACAGCACCCAGGGAATGGCTCCCAGTGCCAGAGGGCAGCCAGGGATGGGATCTTGGCAATGAGGAATTCCTGGCTGGGCTGGGATTGCCAGAGCAGCTGGGGCTGCCCCTGCATCCCTGCAATGCCCAAGGCCAGGTGGACACTGGGGCTGGAGCAGCCTGGGACAGTGGGAGGTGTCCCTGCCCATAGGGACAGGACTGGATGATCCTCGAGTTTCCTCCCAACCCAAACCATCCCGTGACTGCACGACCCAGATCTTTCCCATCTCCAGCTCCCACAAGTCGTTCCCTTTGCCCAGGAGGTGTGGGGGAGCTCTCCCAGCCCCACCTACCCCCAGATAACATGAAGAGGTTCTCGAAGCCCCTCTCACACATGGTGGTGGCTGCCTGGCTCGCCAAGCGCTCGTCGTTGTCGTACACGATGATGATTTTGCCATGGGCGTTTTTCTGCCGTGGGAATTGTTAAGGAGTCACTGTTGAACTTAAGGGATATTGAAACATTTTAGGAAGCAAAAGAGACAAATGGGATTGGGGAGGGAAAGACTCCATACTTGGCTTGCAAGCAAGAATGCTCTCCCTGAGGAATTCTCAGTGGCTGAGGCTTGGCAGACACAGCTTAATTCCCACTGGATCCAGCATTGCTTCAAGATTGGGAATGGCAACAGCCCCTTTGTTTACAACCTCCCCTCAGAATCACCAGCCTGGGAATGATCAGCCTAATCCCATCAATAATCCTCTGTCTGTCCCCAGTCCCATCAAGGTGCTGACAGGAAGCCAAAGGATTTGATGGGTGCATCCCTGGAGCAGCAGCAGGAGAGCAGTGCCCAGGTCTGGCCTGGCCTTCCAGCAGCCAAAATCCTGGGAAATGCCAAATCCAGGCAGCTCCCACTGGAGCCAAGAGGAACCCTGAGGAAGCAGAATCCAGCATCTGGTGGGGGCAGTGGAGCTGCACCAGGTAACTCCACCTCCTGTCCCACCCTTTTTGAGATCCCTACATTTGCTTGGATCAGCTCCAATTGATTTTGGGAGCCCCCACCAACATCCCCCCGTGTTCCCATGTAAAGGATACATATTCCAGAATATTATTTGTATAGGGATTCATGGTTCTAGACAACGTTGCTATGGGATAGGAATAAGCTGCAGAAGGGAAAAAAAAAAAAAGAGGGAAAATCATCCAGAGGCTGAACACCAACATCCTGGGATACAACAGCCTTGAGAACCCACTGAGGATGGGATTAACATCAGCTCAGGCCCCTCATCCCCTCCCAGGAAGGAGGATGTGCTGGATAAGCACTGGGAGCACCCAGTGATGTCCCAGCTGGGGGACAAACTCCAGCAGGAGTGTGCCCAGAGCTGCAGTCAGTGCCTGCCCAGGGCTGCAGTCAGTGCCTGCCCAGGTGCCCAGGGCTGCAGTCAGTGCCTGCCCAGGGCTGCAGTCAGTGCCTGCCCAGGGCTGCAGTCAGTGCCTGCCCAGGGCTGCAGTCAGTGCCCGCCCAGGGCTGCAGTCAGTGCCCGCCCAGGGCTGCAGTCAGTGCCTGCCCAGGGCTGCAGTCAGTGCCCGCCCAGGGCTGCAGTCAGTGCCTGCCCAGGTGCCCAGGGCTGCAGTCAGTGCCCAGGGCTGCAGTCAGTGCCCAGGGCTGCAGTCAGTGCCTGCCCAGGGCTGCAGTCAGTGCCTGCCCAGGTGCCCAGGGCTGCAGTCAGTGCCTGCCCAGGGCTGCAGTCAGTGCCCAGTGCCCAGGGCTGCAGTCAGTGCCCAGTGCCCAGGGCTGCAGTCAGTGCCCAGTGCCCAGGGCTGCAGGCCCTGCCCAGTGCCCAGGTGCCCGTGCCCACTCACCCCCCACGATGTGGCACTGCTCGTAGGCGTCGCGGTCCCGCACGTCCAGCAGCAGGAAGGGGCAGTCGGGGTAGGGCCTCTCCCTGGCCTGGCTGTCCTTGTCCTCCTTCTTGGGAGAATCCTTCTCCACGTCCAGCTCCCCGACCCCACTGATCACACTGCAAAGGGAACAGCAGCTTGAGGAATGCTCCTGTGTCTCCCCAGCACTTCCAAGGCTGGGCAAGAGCTGGGCTAAAGCTTCCTCTTCCAGCACCATCCTGGGATCCCTTCACATGGTGGGTTTGGGGCTGTTCTCAATCCCAGAATGGTGTGGGTGGGAAGGGACCTTAAGGATCTCATTCCCCCCCCTGCCATGGGCAGGGACACCTCCCACTATCCCAGAGTGCTCCAAGCCCTGTCCAGCCCAGCCTTGGACACTGCCAGGGATCCAGGGGCAGCTCCAGCTTCTCTGGGAATTCTATTCCAGCCCCTGCCCACCCTCCCAGCCAGGAATTCCTTCCCAATATCTGTGTGTCACTCTGAAGCCATTCCCTGTGTCCTGTCCCTCCATATCCACACAAAACCATCCCCAACAGGAATGCACATGACTGAGCTGACCAGAGCACTGTGTTATCCCCAGAATTCTGGAATGTGGGGGGCTGGATGGAACCCCACAAACACATTTCCTTGTCAGACCACCGTCAGTGACAACAATCTTGGGTTGCTGTTCAATCCAAACCCATTCCAACAGGAAATCCTGCCAACCCCCTCCCTCTCACCTTACAAACCCAGGCTTTAATGAGAAATACAGGACAGAACCCCTCAGCAGCGATTTAAAATCAGCAGCTGGGCTCAAATACTCATCCGCTAAGGCAGGAAGGAAACGGTGTTGATGCGAGGCACCTCTGCAGCGTGGAGCGAAGGGATTCCCCTGCCCCTGAGCTGTTCAGGAACAGGACAGGGCTGGCTGTCCCCTCAGGGCTCCCTTTGCCGTCTGTCCCCGCTCCATCGTCCCCTGCAGCGCCAGCGCCTGCGGAGAGGACAGGGCACAGGGGGCTGAGCAGCTGCACGAGCTAAACAAGCAGCTTCTCAGGGCAGGTTCTATTCCTGGAAAGAAAAGTGTGGCAGCTTGATCTTCATCCTCTTAACCAGGAGAATTTACCCAGAGCCTCCTTATTGAAAATAATAAAGAGCCAACAGGTTTTTTTTAGGGCTTGAGCTCTCATTTGAAGAGGTCAACAAAGCAGAATTTTTGATGTGGATTATGTTACTGCCAGCACGAGGCCTTTCCTACTTGCAAACCTTGCTTTTTTAGGAGTGTTTCCATTCCCAGGCCACAGGTGAAGTTTGGTTTTTCCCTTTTTCCTCCTGACTCATCCCATGTGCCACTTCACCCCCTGGCAGTGACCCCCAGCTCTCCCCCTCCCTCTGTGCCTGCCATCGGTGCTGTCACCTTGCAGCTTGTGCAGCTCCTCGTTTGTCACTTCCAGGCCTTCATTGGACAGGGAGGCCACCTGGAGAACCTGCAGGGCACAAAAACAAGCAGACACTGATCCCACAGCAGGGAGCAGCTCGAGGAAAACAATCCAGGGAAGAAAATTCCCAACTCTGCAGGATCCCACTCTTCACATCCCTGAGTTCAACCTTCCCTTTCCTTCTCTCCTGAGAAGACAATTTGGGGTTTTTTCCCTAGTTTGAAGCAGTTTTCTTGAACCAGCACTCCCCAGCTCTTTATTTCCTGATTAATTTTTCACTTTTTAAAATATTAGGATTCACTGCTTTGAAATAAAATAATGCACAGAAAGCCTTGAAGTCCCAGCTGCCCACCTTCTGCAGTTAAACCTGGGCTCAGGGAGGGCTGCAGACACAAAACTCAGGTTTAGGTGCTGTTTTAAACAAGCAAGGAGGGCTGCAGACACAAAACTCAGGTTTAGGTGCTGTTTTAAACAAACAAGGAGGGCTGCAGACACAAAACTCAGGTTTAGGTGCTGTTTTACTCAGCCTTTTTCTTTTGCAAGATGCTTGAAGATCTTTTTAAGTTACTGGGCAAATAAAATAAAGAATTGATTTCAAAGATGGAGTCACCACAAACTTTAATTTGTAATTAAAGGAATTTGGCCCCAGTGGAAATGAATTATTTGCTTCTATTAAAGGCAGGAAGAAGCCATGACAAAATAATTACAATTAAAACTAAATAATTACAGAGAAATTTTTATTCCAAGGAAAAATGCTGTCCCTAAAAGATTTTGGAGGAGAGATGGATCTGTACATACCAACTGAGCAAAAGTTGTCACCTTCAGCCTCTTGAACAGCTCATCCTTTTTATACCTGTAATCTACAAAACAAAACAAAGGTAAATTTTCAGTCCATTCCCAGTTTTTTTAGACACCAGGTCATGGCTTAATCCCAGCTCTTCTCTGAGACTCTTCTGCAGCCAGGCAGGAACTCAGGGCAGGTTTGTGCTGAAGCACGAGAGCAGCAAACCTGGAGACTTTGTGAAATACCTGCTATGAAGAGAAGGTTTAACTAATCCCAGGTATAAAGAGAGATTTTGATTAATGCCAGTTATAAAGAGAGATTTTAATTAATGCCAGTTATAAAGAGAGATTTTGATTAATGCCAGTTATAAAGAGAGATCTTGTGAAGATACAATGAAGAGGCAGATTCAGTTGCATTTGGACTCAAACATGAATTTCTGTTTTCCATGCTGCAGGGGCAGGAAGCAGTTCAGGATTTCCCCCTTTCCCTGCTCTCCTTTGGAGCCCATTGGAGTCACAAAGCTCCTTCAAGCAAAAGATTCATTTACCTTAATTTTTAATTTGTGTAAATTACAGCAGTATCAGAGTGTGGGGCATTGTGTCTTTGCAAACACCAAGCTAAACAGGCAGGTTTCATCTTAACAATGAAGAAATGCAAGATTTTGTACTTTATCTGACCATGAAATTCCGATTTCTTCCATTTGCTGCCACGGATCTCTCCAGGAACGGATAACTGACACAAGAAACTGGACTAATTGGGTCTTAATGGGTAATTAATACAAGAAACTGGCCTAATTGAATCTTAATCCTGAAGACACAGCTGAGGGAGGAAGAAAACTGAGCAGGGCTGCTGGCAAAGATCCAGAGCAGAGATTCCCAGAGCCAGGGTGGGAGCCTGATCCCATCCAGATCCTGCAGAGGGAGGGAAAATCCTCCTGGAGGGAAACAAAAGGTGGAGGAGGAGAAAGGGAAGGCAGGATGGGTATCAGGAGGAACATCTTGATATGGAATGACCTGTGCTGGGAGCAATGGGAGCTCTGTCCCTGGGGAAGTGGGGCTGGGGAGGAGCTGCTCCCTCTGCAGCTGCTCAGCTCCTGAGGACGACAATGGAGCTCGGGATCTGTGGCAAATCCACTCGGTTCAAGGACTCTAAATCCTCTCAAACCATCTGCTGAAGGCTCCACCAGCTTAGGGGAGATGGGGAGAAGGGGGAAGGGCTCCCCTGCACATTCCTGCAGCCAGCACAGTAAAAAGTTCCTGTGGGATTGGCTTGTGGAAATTCCCCAGATGAGCTGTGTTCAGAGAGCCACGGGAATGCTCAGATCCTTTCCCAACGCATTCAGAGCTCCCAAATTCAACACCCTACCCTAAATCATGTTGATTTTTGCAGAAAAAAAAGCACCTCTCTGCTCCTCACAAGTTGTCCTAGGAAAAAAGGAGCCCTTCCAAAATATCCAGGGCACATCCAAGCCACGGGGCTGAAGCACAGGAGGTGCAGAAAATGGACTGGAGGATGAAGAGGTGCAGAAACTGAATTTCAGGATGTCAATTCATGGGAAATGACCCTCGTGGTTCTTGCAAAACCACCTGCTTTCCAACCTCAGCTGAGGCTCTTAAATCTTCCTTTGACACAAAAAACCCCCAGCAACAATTACCTCCTGGAATTATTGCCCCTTTCATCTGCTCAAGGATTAAAACTGCCCAGCAAAGGCCAAAAAAAGAGCCTTTCTGTCATGGCAAATAAACTTCAATTAGAAGGACAAATAAAAGCAGCAAAAAATAAAAGCAGCAAAGCTTGGGAAGTGCTGGATGGATAAAAACCAAGCAGAACTGCTGCCAAATGAGGCAGCTCCTGCATGGCTCCTTCCCACCTCAAACAAGGAATTTTCACCCCAAAAAAGCCTTTTTCCCCCTAGATCTTGCCTTTTGCACCCAAAATGCCTTCCCAGAGAGCTCACAGTGCTGCCTGCAGCTCCAAGAGCAGCCCCACGTACCCAGTCTGGTCCTGCATGGCTCCTTCCCACCCCAAACAAGGATGCAGCTCCTGCATGGCTCCTGCCCACCCCAAACAAGGAATTTTCACCCCAAAAAAACCCCTTTTTCCCCCTAGATCTTGCCTTTTTCACCCAAAATGCCTTCCCAAAGAGCTCAGGAGTGCTTCTTGCAGCTCCAAAAGCAATCCCATGTACCTGGTCCAGTCCTGCTTGCAGCTCCTTCCCACCCCAAACAAGGATGCAGCTCCTGCATGGCTCCTGCCCACCCCAAATAAGGAATTTTTACCCTAAAAAAGCCTTTTTTCCCTTAGATTTTGCCTTTTTCACCCAAAATGCCTTCCCAGAGAGCTCACAGTGCTGCCTGCAGCTCCAAGAGCAGCCCCACGTACCCGGTCCGGTCCTGGCGGATCCGTTGGGATTTTCTGACATGGTTTTGCTTGGAACGGTTCTGTTTTCCAAGGGATGGGCTCCTCAGGGCTTTGGAGAGGAGGGAAGGAAGAGCAGAGAGAAGGAAGAGCCCTCCTGCGTGCCCTCAAGCCAAGGAATGCTCCAAAGGATGGATGGTGGTGGGTGCAGCTGCTGAATTTCTGATGGCGTGGATGGAAACCTCTCAGGTTACGTAAGGGACAGAGAGGTGCCTGTGCTGGGGATTTCAATCTGCATCCAGGGGGTGTCATCTATCCCTGAGAAACCAAGGGGGAGAAAGAACTTCCTCCGCTCCCTGGGAACACAAGGTGGCCATTCAGCCTGCACAGAATGAGAAAAGTCCCTCCAAAAAAAAAACAGAGAGAGGAGGGAATAAAAGAAGCGAAGGGAACAGATCCGCGGCGAGATTGGGAACGCACAAAAACCCCCAAGATTTTCAACACAAACAAAAAGCCAGGCAGTGTCCAGCACTGAAATCTCAGTCAACAGAGCATTCTGGAAAGCTCAAGGTCACTCCTCTTTTCATTTTTCCCCCCCAAAGACCTGCAGTGCTTGGAAAATAACCAACCCAAAGCCCACAGACAAAGGCCTGTTTAGCACCAATGGATCCCCTCAGAAAGTGGGGCTGGGAACTAAACCTGAACGCTTCCAACCCCAATTCATGGAGCTTGCAGCTCAATTCAGGCTTTTTTCCACCTCCATAAATGCAGCTTTGAGGTTGAAGAGCTTTTCTGGCTCCTCATGCGGGAATAATGTCATCAATCACTGGTTTTATGGGGAAAAATTATTTGGAAAGCCCGGATTTGGTGGGAAAATAGAGAAATAAAAATAATTTAGGGCTTCATTAGTCTGAGCAACATAAAGTCTTCAAAATACCCATGTTTAGTGAAATCAATGGAAACACAAGGATGAGCTTGGTTTTTAGCTTTTTTGGAGTATTTAGAAAGGGATTTAAATTATATAAAGATGAAAGAGCTCAAGTTGTGACCTAGAGTGAAATAAAAGTCTTAGAAATGATCCATAAATCTTCCCAGATCAGTCTAGCCTGCATTTCTGCATTTCTTAGCTCAGAGAGCTTCCAATAACAAAATCCAATAACAAAGAAGGATCTGGATGATTCCTGCTTGGATTTTTAAATTAAATCTGTGGAGATTTCCAAGGAAAACCTCCTGGAATTCATCTCCTGCCCTTTGAGTTTTGAACCAAGCCATTTTTAACCCATCCTGCTCCTGCCCAGGTACTCACTTCTTTTGATCTCTTCCAATTTTTCCATGTATTTCGACAAACTATTTCCTGTAACCAAAAAAAAAAAAAATCCATTTATTACAATTATTTATTTTTAGAGGTTTTCTTCAGGCCCATTGAAGCTTAAATTTAAATTGCTTTGAAGGGAACAGCTGTTTGTTGTAGATCCTTCTTCCCAGTGGCAACAAAAGGTATAAAAATGCCACAATTTTCCTCTTTTCTCTCAAGGAAAGTGGAATTAAACAGGAAAATCCACGGATTTGCTGTTCCTTTCCCAACATTTTGGTGAGGATGCTACAAGATAACGTTACTGGATAAAATTCAGCTGCTCTAACAACAACAAAAAAACCCCAAATAACGACCTTGGCTCACACCCTTGATAAGATCCAGGAAAAGTCCAAGATAGAAATATAGATATTTCTATCTATATTTCTATCTATAAATATAAATATGGATAGAAATTCCAAGACCAATAATTTCTATGGGAACCACCACAACAGAGCCTGACCCAGTTTAAACCTATTTAACCCCCAAATTCTTCTTTTAAAAAGAAGAGGAGAAAAAAAAATAAACAAGTTTTAAGACAATAATGGCTTTAAACATGTGGTCATCTACACACAGAGCATTTAATCTCAGATTTCAGGGGGGTGCACGCTGGTGTGTGAAGGTAAATATACATAAATACATTAAAATATATAAATCTGTATTAGTAGTGTTTGTTTAAATTTCACCTTTGAAGCAAAATAGAGAATAGGAATTAAAAAAAATTTATAATTGTAAATAGGAAATTTTTATAATTTTTATAACTGCAAATAGGAAATTTTTATAATATTTGGTGAGACTAATCATAACTACAATAAGGATTCTGCAGGGTTGGGGTGAATTAGCTCCGGGCAGAGGTAATTAAGACATTAATTATATTTTTCTGTCATCCTACACCAATTTTGGGTGGTTTTACCCTCAATACTTTCACTTACCAGTGTCCAGACGAGTTTTTATATGTTGATACTTGGGATTCGGGGGGATGCGCCGGGTTAGAAACTGTTTCAAAATGGAAAAGACGAGAAGCCAAAATTAAAAAAATAAAATTAAAAAAAAGGAGAAAAATGAGCAGAAAACGCGATCTGAAGGGGTTTACGAGACAAAAAAAAACAGCGAGAGATTCCTAAATCCCCATGACGGTATAAACCCCGCTGATTTAAAGGCTCGAAAGGAGAATTTCTGCCGTTTGCTCTCCGCGCGGAGCTCTCCCGGCTCCGGGGGCTGCCCGAACCATCCCCGCGGCCCTGCCCCGTGTTGCCCTCGCCGCCCGGAGGCTGTGGAGAAGGAGAGGCCCCTGCCGGCACCTGGGGGTCTCCGAAGCCGCCCCGAGCCGACATCGCCCCTCACGGCCGCCGGCCCGCTCCGCCCGTCCCTCACGCGCGGCCGCGCTCCCGCCTCCCGCCCACCCCCCAACTACGCCCGCCGCCATTGGCCGCGCGCCGCGCCCGCGGCCAATCAGAGGCCGCGCGGCGGGGAGCGCGCGCGTCGCCCGGCAACGGGAGGGACGCGGCGGGCGGGAAGCGGCGGATGGGGGTCTGAGCATGCGCGGAGCCGTGGCCACGCCTCCCCGGCTCCGCCCCGCCCCGCCGGGACAGCGCGATGGCGGCGCGCGGCCGCGGCAGCACCTGAGCGCAGGTGAGAGCGGCGCGCGCGCGGCCGCGGCCACGCCCCCTCCGCCGGGAGCGCGCACGGAGACTCCGCCCCGCCCTCAGGAAAGAGGCGTGGCCTGAGGGGAGGGGGATGGGGGTCCCGGGCTCGGTTTGTGGGCGGGGTCTGTCGGGGGTGTGGCCTCGAGGGGTGTCACCTTAGTGGGCGTGTCCCCTCAGTGGGTGTGTCTCCTCGGGTGGGTTCGTCCCCTCAGTGGGCGTGTCCCCTCAGTGGGTGTGTCCCCTCAGTGGGTGTGTCCCCTCAGTGGGCGTGTTTCCTCGGGTGGGTGTGTCCCCTCAGTGGGCGTGTCCCCTCCCTTTGACCGCCATTGATTCCCTGAACCCCATTGGGGTCACGACCCCGCAGACCCCAATAAGCTCCTGACTCCCCCCATGGCCCCCTCAGGCCTCCCACAGCCCATGGCCCCGCTGAAACCCCCCTAATGACTCCATGGCCCCGCTGAAACCCCCCTAATGACCCCATGGCCCCACTGAAACCTCCCTAATGACCCCATGGCCCCACTGAAACTCCCCCAATGACCCCATGGCCCCTCAAGCCCCCCCAATGACCCCATGGTCCCCCTGGACTCTTAGTGGGGTTATGCCCCCTCCCCCTAAACCCCATGAGTCCACAACTCCCCTTCAGACCCCTTATGGGTCCACAGCCTCCCAATGACCCCATGTTCCCCCCCAAACCCCCAATGGCCCCACAGTCCCCCTCAGACCCCAAAATGGACCCTTGTTCCTTCTCAAACCCCAAATACCCCTACAATCCTCCTCAGACCCCAAATGAGATCGACTTTCCCTCTCAGTCCCCAAATGTCTGGGGGATCTGCCACCCTGGGGACATGCAGGTTTATAGGAATGGGGCAGTTTTGAGGCCATGGAGGTGGGTTATAGGAATCGGCAGTTTTGGGGCCATGGGGGTGGGTTATAGGAATGGGGGAGTTTGGGGCCATGGGGGTGGGTTATAGGAATGGGGCAGTTTTGGGGCCATGGGGGTGGGTTATAGGAATGGGGCAGTTTTGGGGCCATGGAGGTGGGTTAAGGGAATCGGCAGTTTTGGGGCCATGGAGGTTTATGGGAATGGGGCAGTTTTGGGGTCATGGAGGTGGGTTATAGGAATGGGGCAGTTTTGGGATCATGGAGGTTATGGGAATGGGGCAGTTTTGGGGAGATGGATGTGGATTATAGGAATGGGGCAGTTTTGGGGCCATGGAGGTGGGTTAAGGGAATGGGGCAGTTTTGGGCAGTTTTGGGACCATGGAGGTTTATGGGAATGGGGCAGTTTTGGGGCCATGGGGGTGGGTTATAGGAATGGGGCAGTTTTGGGGCCATGGAGGTTTAGGGGAATGGGGGAGTTTTGGGGCCATGGGGGTGGGTTATAGGAATGGAGGAGTTTTGGGGAGATGGATGTGGGTTATAGGAATGGGGCAGTTTTGGGGCCATAGAGGTTTATGGGAATGGGGCAGTTTTGGGGTCATGGAGGTGGGTTATAGGAATGGGGCAGTTTTGGGGAGATGGATGTGGGTTATGGGAATGGGGCAGTTTTGGGGCCATGGGGGTTTATGGGAATGGGGCAGTTTTGGGGAGATGGATGTGGGTTTTAGGAATGGGGCAGTTTTGGGGCCATGGGGGTGGGTTATAGGAATGGGGCAGTTTTGGGGAGATGGAGGTGGGTTATGGGAATGGGGCAGTTTTGGGGCCATGGAGGTGGGTTATGGGAATGGGGCAGTTTTGGGGCCATGGATGTGGGTTATAGGAATGGGGCAGTTTTGGGGCCATGGGGGTGGGTTATAGGAATGGGGCAGTTTTGGGGTCATGGAGGTGGGTTATAGGAATGGGGCAGTTTTGGGGCCATGGAGGTGGGTTATGGGAATGGGGCAGTTTTGGGGCCATGGAGGTTTATGGGAATGGGGCAGTTTTGGGGCCATGGAGGTTTAGGGGAATGGGGGAGTTTTGGGGCCATGGGGGTGGGTTATAGGAATGGAGGAGTTTTGGGGCCATGGAGGTGGGTTATGGGAATGGGGCAGTTTTGGGGAGATGGATGTGGGTTATAGGAATGGGGGAGTTTGGGGCCATGGGGGTGGGTTATAGGAATGGGGCAGTTTTGGGGCCATGGGGGTGGGTTATAGGAATGGGGCAGTTTTGGGGCCATGGAGGTGGGTTATGGGAATGGGGCAGTTTTGGGGCCATGGGGGTGGGTTATAGGAATGGAGGAGTTTTGGGGCCATGGAGGTGGGTTATGGGAATGGGGCAGTTTTGGGGCCATGGAGGTGGGTTATGGGAATGGGGCAGTTTTGGGGCCATGGGGGTGGGTTATAGGAATGGGGCAGTTTTGGGGAGATGGATGTGGGTTATGGGAATGGGGCAGTTTTGGGGTCATGGAGGTGGGTTATAGGAATGGGGGAGTTTTGGGGAGATGGATGTGGGTTATAGGAATGGGGCAGTTTTGGGGCCATGGAGGTGGGTTATGGGAATGGGGCAGTTTTGGGGCCATGGAGGTGGGTTATAGGAATGGGGCAGTTTTGGGGCCATGGGGGTGTGTTAAGGGAATGGGGCAGTTTTGGGGCCATGGGGGTGGGTTATAGGAATGGGGGAGTTTTGGGGCCATGGGGGTGGGTTAAGGGAATGGGGCAGTTTTGGGGCCATGGAGGTGGGTTATAGGAATGGGGCAGTTTTGGGGCCATGGGGGTGGGTTATAGGAATGGGGCAGTTTTGGGGCCATGGAGGTTTATGGGAATGGGGCAGTTTTGGGGCCATGGAGGTGGGTTATGGGAATGGGGCAGTTTTGGGGCCATGGGGGTGGTTTCTCTGGACCTGGGGATCTCGGTGGCAGTGCCGAGCCCCGGGGTGAGCCCGGTGTCCCCGTGTGTCCCCCAGGATGAAGGAGTGGTGGCTGCAGGTGGGGCTGCTGGGCGTGCCCCTCCTCGCTGTCTACCTGCACATCCCGCCCCCCCAGCTGTCCCCAGCACTGCGCTCCTGGAAATCCTCTGGGAGCTTCTTCACCTACAAGGACCTGAACATCTTCTACAGAGGTGACAGAGCCACCCACCCCCCGGTGGCCATGGGGACATTCCAAACCTGGGCCAGGTGGTGACAAATCCCTCCCGGTTTTTGCCGTCCTGGATCCTGGGGATGGGTCGGAACGTTTCACTGGGGAAAGTTGGTTCTTGTACCTTGGTGGGAAGGATCCCAGGATGGATCTGTCCTTCTCCTCTGGCTGGCCATGGCTGACACTGGGATTCCACCTCCACAATTCTGAACATCCAAGGGTTGCTCCCAGGCAAAATCTCCCATCAAGTCTGGCTGGCCTTGGCCTCTGGTGGCTACCCCTGCAACTCTGGGGCTCAGTTCTTTCCTTCCTATGGAGATCACTGGGACACAACATGGAGGAGACACTGGGAACCCTTTCTGCAGCAGCACAGAGGCTGCTGGAGTTAATTTGGGCTAATTAAATCCCTTTATCAATTGGTTTAAAATCTGTAGATTTGAAATCAATCCCCGGATTGGCTGGTGAGGTTTCCGAAGGGAAGCTGTGGTGGGGCTCAAACCCATCCTTGGTTTTGGGGAGCAGAGGGAGAGGTGGATTCCCAGTGGGATGGACTCAGTTCCTGTCCTAAAGGGAGGGATTTTGGGAAGAGCTGACTCCGGGGTGTCCCGTTGTCCCCGCAGATTCCAGCGGCGCCGTCGGCAGCTCGGACGTCGTGGTGCTCCTGCACGGCTTCCCAACGTCCAGCTACGACTGGAGCAAGGTCAGGGGCTGGGATCTGACCCCAAATCCCAGGATTTTCAGCTGCTGGGGATGAGCAGGCAGCACAGCAGGGGTGGGCCATGCTCCAGAGGAGAGCTCCTGATTTCTGCTGGAGGTACCACCGTGCTCCAGGATTTCACCTTGCTCCTCTCCCAGTGTGAAATGCAAGCTCTTGCCACATCCCACAGTCCAGGAAAACAGCCACAACAATTCCTTGGCTTTTTTGGGTGATGGACTGGCTGTTTATTGGGGAATTTTGACCTGCTGCTGTTTCCTTGGAGCTGGAATGTTCTCTGGGGTGCTGGGGAGGAGCACGTCCATCCATGGCTGCTCACCCCTGCAGATATTTCCATCCTCTGCTCCCACTGGATGATTTTTTGATGCATTTCTCCTCTTCCCAGATCTGGGAAGGGCTGACCCAGCGCTTCCACCGGGTGATTGCCCTGGATTTCCTTGGATTTGGATTCAGTGACAAGCCTGTGAGTACCCTGGCATGAGGATTTTCATGGTTGCTTCCGGCCCAGCACTCTGGAAAATTGGTTTTTGCCATCCAGGAGAAAAATTGTTTTTTCTCCTCGCGTTTCCTCTGAAAAGGGATAAGTCATTACAACAGTGGAAGGGGTAGGGAAGGTTTGTGGTGGATGGGTTTGATGGGACTCCAAAATGCCCCTTGACCCCTCTGGAGCACGGACAATGCTCCCATGGCCCTGTGGACATCACAGAACATCCCGTGGGTCTGGGCTCACCAGCTGCTCCTTCCCACATTCCATATTCCCACACATTCCTCCCTTGGGGCATTTCTTCTGCGGGCTGTGGGCTCCTGCTGGCTCAGGCTCTCACTGGGACCCCTCTCCCACTGTTGCAGAGGCCCCATGGCTACTCCATCTTCGAGCAGGCCACCATCGTGGAGGGGCTGCTGCGCCACCTCGGGCTCCGGCACCAGCGCATCAACCTCCTGTCCCACGACTACGGCGACACGGTGGCCCAGGAGCTGCTCCACAGGTCCCTGCCGCCCCTCCTGCCCTTTGCTGCCTCCACCAAGACGATTCCCAGCAGATAAGTGGAAGGACGTGGTGCAGGATTCCCTTTTCCTTGTGCCTGAGGCGTCTCAGGGCACATCCAAGGCTTCCACCCGTCCGGTTCCCCAAGGAAATGGAGATGATCCCACACAGTTTGAGCTCCTGCTCGGTCATTTCTCGGAGCCTGGAGAGGTTTGGTTGTGTTTCACCTTCTTCTCTGCTGTCCCCAGGTATGAGCACAACAGAACTGGAAGCATCCTGATCAACAGCCTCTGTTTGTCCAACGGAGGTAACGTCTGGCCAGGGTGGGATGGGGATCTGTGGGATGGGGATCCATGGGATGGGGATCCATGAGATGGGGATCCATTGGATAGGAACCCATGGGATGGGGATCCATGGGATGGGGAACCATGAGATGGGGATCCATGGGATGGGGAACCATGGGATGGGGATCCATGGGATGGGGAACCATGAGATGGGGATCCATGGGATGGGGATATATAGGATGGGAACCCGTGGGATGGGGAACCATGGGATGGGGATCCATGGGATTGGTATCCATGGGATGGGGATCCATGGGATGGGAACCCATGGGATGGGGAACCAAGGGATTGGTATCCATGGGATGGGGATCCATGGGATGGGAACCCATGGGATGGGAACCCATGGGATGGGGAACCATGGGATGGGGAACCATGGGATTGGTATCCATGGGAAGGGGATCCATGGGATGGGGATATATAGGATGGGAACCCAAGGGATTGGTATCCATGGGATGGGGATCCATGGGATGGGGATCCATGGGATTGGAGATCCATGGGATGAGAACCCATGGGATGGGGAACCATGGGATGGGGATCTATGGGATAGGAGATCCATGGGATAGGGATCCATGGGATGAGGATCCATTGGATAGGAACCCATACAATTGGTATCCATAGGATAGGAACCCTTGGGATGGGAATCCATAGGATGGGAACCCATGGAATAGGAACCTATGGGATTGGGATCCATGGGATTGGGATCCATGGGATGAGAACCCATGGGATGGATTGGCTTTCCTATCTCCACCACCCAAATCCCAAGGATTGCGATCAAGGTGCTGTAATTAAGCAGGAGCATCAATCCTGGGGCTCCCTGGGCCACTTTCATGGCACCGTGAAGGGGGACAGCCTGGGAGATGTGCAGCAAAACCCTTCCAGCCTTACAGCTCCCTTCTTTGCTGTCCTTCCAGGGATTTTTCCCGAAACAAACCACCCCCGCTTCATCCAGAAGGTGAGCTGCTCCCCTCTCCAACCATACTGAACCCCAAAATCCCAAATAAACACCCCTTGGTGGGCTGCTCCCCTCTCCAACCATACTGAACCCCAAATAAACACCCCTTGGTGGGCTGCTCCCCTCTCCAACCATACTGAACCCCAAATAAACACCCCTTGGTGAGCTGCTCCCTCTCCAACCATACTGAACCCCAAATAAACACCCCTTGGTGAGCTGCTCCCCTCTCCAGTCACACTGAACCCCAAAATCCCAAATTAACACCCCTTGGAGTGCTGCTGTCACACCCCATGGCCACCTCAAGGGTCTGGGCCTCACGGGAGAAGCTCTCCATGGATTTATTGGTGTGTCCAATGCTGAGTTGTGCTCCCTCCTTTTTCCCTTCTTCCCCAGCTCCTCAAGGATGGGGGTTTGCTGTCCCCGCTCCTCCTGCGGCTCATGAACTTCTTCTTCTTCTCTGGAGGGTGAGTGGGGTCTCGGGGGCGCTCGGCACAATCCATAACCATGGGAACCAAGTGGGAAGGGGGAAATGCAGGAATGAGAAGGAATTCCTGGCTGGAAGGGTGGGGAGACCCTGGAGTAGAATTCCCAGAGCAGTTGTGGCTGCCCCAGGATCCCTGGAAGTGTCCAAGGCCAGGCTGGAGCACCCTGGGACAGTGAGAGGTGTCCCTGCCCATGGCAGGGGGTGGCAGTGAATGATCCTTAAACCCCTTCCAACCCAAACCAGTCCATGGTTCCATAAATCAGGGATTTGGCAGGGAGTGGCAGTGAATGATCCTTAAATCCCTTCCAAGTCAAACCATTCCATGGTTCCATAAATCCAGGATTGCCTGGCACTGGTTCTGGAGAGGTGGGATTGACATCTGGCCCATTCCCTCTTCACACCAGCCAAGCACTTCAGTTTTAATAATAAACCAAACAACTTTTCCCTGGACACTGGAATCCTCCTTTCCACAAGTGCTGGAATTGCACATTTCAGAGGCAACAAAGCCCCTGCACAATCAGATTTTTGTATTTTTAGCAGTGTTAAAAACCCCTTTTTACCCCAAAAAAAGCCCTTTGAAGCCATCCAACACTTATCCCAACTTATTTGGGGGACATCTTGGCACTTGGGAGTTTTGCTGTGGAAACTGGAAGCACTGGAATTTTTTGCCCTGGAGGAGTTTTCGAGTGGTTCCCTGACCCAGCTGCTGCTGTGTCTCTCCTAATCCCATTGTTTTCCAGGCTCGGGGCAGTTTTTGGGCCCTACACGCAGCCCTCGCAGGCAGAACTCTGGGACATGTGGGCAGCAGTGAGGAACAACGACGGGAACCTCGTCATGGACAGGTACCTGGCAGCAACTCCTGCGCGAGCTGGGGGTCACTCCTGCCGCTCTGAGGTGCCCAGAGCTCTCCAGAACTTCCAGCTGCTGCTGCACAACAGCCCTTGGAGTGTTTTGGTAGAGATCAGTATTGGAGATGGACATTACATCCCAAGAAAGAGCTGGGGGGTGATGCTGGAGCAGAGATTCTCTAGGGTGGTGCAAGGCAGGGAAATGAAGGTTGGAGATGTGGATCTTCTTTGGAAGCCAAGGCTTTGGATTTGGGGCAGTTTTGGTAAAGACTAGAGCTCAGTCTCCATTTGGCAGGTATTTGAGCAGCATTGTCCCAAGAGAGATTTGCCTCTGCATTTGAACCTTCTGGGCCATTCCCAGAAATCCCAACCCCAAATCTTCAGTTTGGCAATTTTGGAAGGACGTGCTTTGTCCAGTTGGTGGCTTTGAGAAGGCTCTTGTGCTTGAGTTGGTGATGGTTGAGCAGAGCTCCTTGTCTCCCCTTCCCCGGTGGGAGAACAGCGTCCCTGAGGCCAGGGATGATGCTGTGCTGGAGGTGCAGATCCCACCTGGATCTCATTGTGCCCACAGCTCCAGGAGCACATTCCAGGCTGGGCAGCATCCAGGCCTAACAAGGGCTTTTCCTCCCTCCCTTCCCTCAGTATTCTGCAGTACATAAACCAGAGGAAGAAGCACAGAGAGCGCTGGGTCGGGGCTTTGATGTCTACCTCAGTCCCATGTGAGTAGGAATCCATTCCTCCACTGCTTGGCGTTTTTGGGAATTGTCCCCCTCACTTCCAGGCTCCTTCCACTCATCAGCCTCTCATTATCCTGAGCTCAAACCCAGTTTTGCAGCAGAGATAACAGTCCCTGTTCACAGCTGCTTCTCCAAGTGCTTCTCCAGGGAAGCTGAGGAGCTTTTTCAAGCCCAAAAAGTTGCAACCAGGGAAAAATTTGGGGGTTGGAGGCTGGACTTGACCCCAGGGCAGCCCAGCAAAAGCCCATTCAGAGCTGTTTTGTTCAGTGCTCCACTGGATGCTTCCCAAGCTTTGTGTGAGGAGGGAACACCCCTGCAGGTCTCCCTGGGGATGTTCTAATTAATGAATCCATTAATTTATGGGTATAAAAGCTCTGTCTGTGCTTCCCTTGCAGTGCATCTCATCTACGGGCCCCTGGACCCTGTGAATCCGCAGCCAGAGTTCCTCCAGCTTTACAAGTAAGACAAAAATGGCAACGTGCAGCTGGGGCTTCACTCCAAGGGATATTTGACCTGGCTATTCCCTCAATCCCATCCTCATGGAGGCTGTTTTTAGTTCCCACTGGCCCCTGCACAGCCAGCTGGTTCAGCCAGAGCACTCTGGAAGCTGGGTCTGCATTTTCAGTCATGATGCATTTGAACACCACACGGGGAAGATTTGTTTCCTGAGGAAGTCATCTCCTCCAAACTGACCTGAAGGAAATGCAGCACTTGCAAGGGGTCAGATGGAGCTGCTCCAGGCTTTTTTTATCCCCAAAATGGGCACGACTGAGTCTGCAGCAGTTCCTGTGCTTGAACCTTGCTCTGTTTTTCCACCAGGAAGGTGCTTCCCATGTCCACAGTGTCTGTGCTGGATGACCACATCAGCCACTACCCCCAGCTGGAGGATCCCCTGGGATTTCTGAATGCCTACCTGAACTTCATCAACTCCTTCTGAGCTGCTGCAGCTCAGTTCCCACTCTCTGCTTACAGTCAGGCTTTGGGGACAGGAAAAAACCATTGATTTTCTCTCCCAAATCCAGCACTGTGCTCACACCCTCATCCTGGGCTGCCAAACTGAGTGAAATCCTTGGAGAGCTGGAAAAATGAGGGGAAAAGCAGGATTCTGACAGCTCTTCCAGCCCTGCACTCCCCTTCCTGCCCAGCTGAACTCAGCAGAGGTTTAAATCAACATGAAATCAGAATTTCTTACTTCCTTCACCACCCTGACTTGGGAAGGAACAACCACTTCATCAGCAGGGAGAGGCAGGAGTTCCCTCACAAAATCCCTCCATCCCCTTCCCTTCCCAGTTTTCCATATGGGATTTTTGCCAGTTTGAACCCAGGAAAAGGCTGCCCTGAGGTTTGGTTATTACCTGACATAAAGCTCAGAGAACTGAATCTGCCTCAAGAGATGGAGTTTAGTCTCTCTCTGTACATTGATTTTTCTGTGTGGAAGAAGAGACAGTCACAAAAATATTGCAAATGTGGAGGTTTGGGGTAGTTTTTAACTGTTTATGTTGGGAATTTAATAGCATCCCTTTAGGAATAAGGGGTTTTTGCTTTATAAACAGCCCTTTATGGGATATTTTTTCTGTACTGGAGCAGACAGAATTAGAACAAAAAAAAAATCTATTTTATTAACAGTAATTCATATGAATTCCACCACTTGAACCAGTGTTTATTTTCTGTTAATAAAAAGCAATTTTTCACAAAAATCTGATTCTGTTTTCTCCCATCTTTTCTCTTCCCTGGTTGAGATGCCATAAGTTAGGTGGGAATGGTGTGACAACAAGGGAAGGGACACGGGAATGGCTCAGTACCAGCCAGCCACTAATGGACATCATCATAGAAAAGATTTCCCAAATGGAGGAATAAAAACCCCATGCAGAAGGACAGCAGGACAAAGGGGCAGTCCCAGGAGCTCCGGGGAACCCTCAGCCCACGGAGGCCAGGATGACATCGACGGACGTCTCGTCCTTGCTCCTGACTGTCACCTGCATGGTCACACCGTCCCCAAGGGCCAGCCTGGACCTGACCAGCACGTCACAGCCACCTCTGTACACACCTGGGACAGAGCAACACGGAGAGGTCACTTGGGAGAGGCTCAGGGCTGCACTCCTGACCCAGGGCAGCTTTAGTCTTCAGCCAGGTTCTGTGGGTCACATCCCCATGGAATGCTCCAGCTTGGAGAGCTGGGACAGGCCCTGGGGGTGCTGGTGACAGTGGCTGCATGTCCCCAGGGGGGCAAGAGGCCAATGGCACCTGGGCTGTGCCAGTCCCAGTGTGGGCACAGCCTCAGGGCAGGGACTGTCCCCTGAGGGACACTCTGGAATCCTGGGGACAGCTCTGGGCAGGAGAGCCCTGGAGGGGCTGGAGAGGGTGCAGGGAAAGGAGCTGGGAAGGGTCTGGAGAGCCAGGAGGGGCTGAGGGAGCTGGGAAGGGTCTGGAGAGCCAGGAGGGGCTGAGGGAGCTGGGAAGGGTCTGGAGAGCCAGGAGGGGCTGAGGGAGCTGGGCAGGGGCTGAGCCTGGAGCAAAGGAGGCTCAGGGGGCCCTGGTGGCTCTGCACAAGTCCCTGCCAGGAGGGCACAGCCGGGAACAGGGACAGGAGCAGAGGGAACGGCCTCAGGCTGGGCCAGGGCAGCTCAGGGGGGATTTTGGGACAATTCCTCCTGGAAAGGGCTGTGCAGCCCGGGCACAGGGGTGCAGTCCCCATTCCTGGAGGGGTTTCAAAGTCCTGTGGATGTGGCACCTGGGGACAGGGTCAGTGGTGGCCCTGGCAGTGCTGGGAATGGTTGGACTCAGTGACCTCAGAGGGCTTTTCCCATCTAAACCTTTCCATGGTTCTAGAAGTTGTGGGTGCTGCAGAGCAGCTCAGGATGTGTCTTTAGCTACAGGAACCTGAGAACAAGACACTCCCAGAAGCACCCTTCTGAGACAAGCTCAGGCATTAAGGGGTTAAATTCTGTCTGCTCTGGAAGCTCCCAAATCAGAGATTCTCCCCCATTCCCACAGGTGCAATTCCCCCATTCCCAGAGCTTGGCCTGAGCACATCCAAGACAGAGGGCTCCAGGTTAGGACCAGCTGCATCCAACACACTGGGTCACTTCAGAGAAAAAACCTCTCCCTACAGAGGAAAAACTCCCCAGATAACAGCAGGATCTCCTAAACCATTCCCCTTCATTTAGAAAAATCCGTGGGGATATGGAAACATGAAATTCAGCAGCAGGAACACTTACCAGCCAAGTAGAGGGTGTGGGAATTTTTGTTTTCTGGCACTTTATCTGACCTCTCACAGGGCTGCATGCCCAGGAACTTGATGATGTTATTGACAGCTTCTGCATTCAGAGATTGAAGGAGAAAATCACTCCAGGAAATTATTTATTTATTGCACTAAATCAACCCCAGCCTGGCAGGTGGGTGATCAATAAAGGAGGGATTATCTCACCATCCAGGGTTTTGATGGAGCTCAGTGCAAAGGTTTCTTCTTTCTCAAAGTCATCTCCCACCTCCTCCCAGGCAGCTGCAAAGTTGGGCTTCAGAACCTTCTGGAGATGATCAGACACTGTCACCTCCAAGTCTTCCAACTGGGAGGGAAAAAAAAGGGAAATAGTTTAGTTATGGAAATAGTCCTCACCTTGGAAAGGAAAAAGAGCCCACAGCATTTTGCCAAGACAATGCCTGGTTTTAATTCCAGGAGAACCATAACAGCTTCTAAAAAGAGAGGAAATAGTATTTATGATTATTTATGGGGAAATAGTATTGATTTAAGAGGAGAAACAGTATTTATGATGAATAAATAAATAGTATTTATTTATTCATCTGTAATGCTTACAAGTTTTACACAAAACATTGTGAGACTAAAGGAGAGCAGAAAATGAGGGCATCACTTGATGGGTCAAAGCCTTTACAGCCCCTCCTGGGCTTCTTCCGTGAAAGAATTCATGGAATTCCACTCAGAATCCATGGAATTCCAGGATGGTTTGGGTTGGAAGGGTCTTGAAGATGATCCAGTGCCACCCCATCCATGGCAGGGACACCTCCCCCTGTCCCAGGCTGCTCCAGCCCCAGGGTCCAACCTTGGGCATTGCAGGGATCAGGGGCAGCCCCAGCTGCTCTGGGAATCCCTTCCCAAAATCCCAGCCCAGTCTCCCTCTCCCAGGGAATTCCCTCCATTCCCAGCTCTCCCAGCCTGGGATTGGATCCATCCCCACCCCGACTCCTCTCTAGGAAGGGATTTTGGGATCCGGGGGCTTCACTGGGAATCTCAGGACTCCAGGAAGGGTCTCCCTTCCCTTTTCCATCCCCAACTTCCATAAAAATCCCTCGGGATGGATTCTGAGTGTCCCAAATCCCAGAATCCCAGAGCAGTTTGGGTGAGAAGGGACCTTAATGTCCATCCCATTGCAATCCCAGCATCCCAGGCTGCTCCAATCCTTCCTTGGACATTGCAGGGATGCAGGGGCAGCCCCAGCTGCTCTGGCAATCCCAGCCCAGCCAGGAATTCCTCATTGCCAAGATCCCATCCCTGGCTGCCCTCTGGCACTGGGAGCCATTCCCTGGGTGCTGTCCCTGCAGGCCTTGGCCCCAGTCCCTCTGCAGCTCTCCTGGAGCCCCTTCAGGCCTGCAATGTGCTGGAAGCTCTCCCTGGATCCCTCCCTTCTCCAGGGGAACATTCCCAGCTCTCTCCAGAAGAAGCCTTTATTTCCTCCAATACTTCCTGAAATCTGACTGTATCCTTATCTTTAGTTAACAAAAACCCAAATGTTTATGGTGGAAATATTGCAGCACAATTCTGAAAACAGACAATGGAAGTTATTTCTTCCTTCCCTCCTCTCTGTCCCCACAAATTCCATTCCACAGGGCACTAAAACTTGGACAGCAATGAAGCTTTGGGGAAGGATCTAAAAATGACATTTTACAATATTTTGCTGTTTCAGGCACATGGATTGATTTCAGGATTGAGAGGAAACTTGACCCAACGGTGCCATTTCTCCCAAATGGGTGAGAATGGGGAATAGGGAACAAATGTGGACTCACCACATACTCATCCTCATAGCCATCCTCCTCTGGCACCCCCGTGCTGGGGTCGCAGTCCCGCACCGTGAACTTCATGGTGCAGCTGAAGGTGCAGGCGACTGGGGAGAGACACAAAGCAACCCTGGGTAACTGGGGAACATCCCCCTCTTGCCAAAACCAGGCTGCCAAATCCATCAGGTCTGCCCCAGGAATACCCACGTGGCCAGGACAGAGCACCTGGATATCGTTTTTCCCTTTGATTTTAACATAAAGGCCAAAGGAGGAGCTCAGGAGAGTTCCAGGGGTAACAAATCACTGACTCCAAATGCTGCCATGAGCAGCAGCAGCAGCAGCCACCAGGGAAAATTCCATGAGGATTTCTGACACATGGAATATCATCCAAACCCACAGTGTAGCAAATTCTGATTAGTTCTAGTCGTCCTTGGTATTAAAGTAACTTAAAAATCCACTCCACTGACAAGTCACGTTCAATAACTGCAAACCCACTGGGGTTGAAGTGAGAGTAAGAAAAGAAAGGGAAGTTTCATGTCCAAGAAAATCTCATTCCTATATTTTGTAGTAATTTCTGATTCTCTAAGGAGAGGAAAAATTTAATTAGTCCATTAAATAAAGCCTCAAATTAGGAATATTTTTATTCTATCTGCATTTTCCTTTTAGTGGTTTTGTTCTTAAACACTACCAAACATCCAAGGTTTTAAATGTGTTCCTTTCACTGATTCCAGGCCATAAATCCAAGTTTCCATTACTTGCATGCTCTGCAATCCTCTTTAATTCCATACTAATACTAATACTAATAATAATAATACTTATTATTTACAATAATTATTTTGCTAAATGATTCTTTATAAAAATCATTTTGCTAAAAAGCAGCACTTGTGATACACTGTGATGGTTTTTATGGGAGGTATCTACGGGAGTGATGTAAAAGATTTTGTGTAACAGTTTGTGGAACTTCTGAGAAGTTGTATGTGTAAAAAAACATTCTAAAAATTTTATTCTAATTCTTATTACTCTTTCTTTTAGTTGCTGTTAATAAGTTTTTCTTTATACCCTTTTAAAGTTTTAAACCTGCTTTACCTTCATCCTAACCCTATCTCACAACAAGTAAATGCATTAATAATTAACCAACACCAAACCCACCACACTCTTTAGTACACTAACCAAAAAAATCTCAAAATTAACAAACCAAAACCACTACACAAAATTACTATTTCCACCCAGTTCAAACTAAAACCTCCACCCACACAGGCAAGGAAAATCCAAGGAGCTCAGGATGAGCCAAACCCCACTCCTGGCATTCCCCAAACCCTTCATCTGAGGGATCTGTGGGGCACAATTCCTCACCTGCAGTGGGGTCATCCTGGGGGATCCTGACCAGGGTGTAGCACATGCCAGGCTGGTTGTAGGCCAGGCTGGGAGCTGGGATGCAGCAGATCACATCATAACCCTCTGATGGCTCCATCTGCACTGTCACTCTCTCCAGGAGCTGATCATTCAAGGTGTTTGTGCAGTCAAACTGCAGCAGCAAACACAGGGAAAAGGATTTGCAAACACTTCCCATCCAGAGTTTCCCCCCTGTCGCAGACATCTTTTATGAAAAATCCTTTCCTGAGGATTTTTCCTCCTGAGAAGCTGAGAGGCCTCAGGAACAAAATGTAACCAATGGTTATCTGCTGCTGTGGAATGCAACAGGTGGGTCTGGGATTGGCTCATGGGGTTGTTTCTAATTAATGGCCAACCACAGCCCAGCTGGCTCAGACTCTCTGTGCGAGCCACAAGCCTTTGTTATCATTCTTTCCTGTTCTATTCTTAGCCAGCCTTCTGATGAAATCCTTTCTTCTGTTCTTTTAGTGTAGTTTTAATATAATGTAAACTATAAAATAATAAATCAGCCTTCTGAAACATGGAGTCAGATCCTCACCTCTTCCCTCCTCCTCAGACCCCTGTGACCATGGTCACACCCCCCCCACACCAAACCAGCTGAAATCCTCCATGGCATGCAGCAAACTCCCTGTGTTTGGATCAATTCTGCCAAAGCCTGGGAGAAGGGGCTGGGTTCTCTCACCTGGAAAACGATGTGGGCTGGGAACACGTGTTTGATGCAGCGAACAAAATATTCTGTTTCTGCTTCTGTGAGCTGCACTGGCTCGGAGGATTTGAACAAGGGACCCAGGCCCTTAAACTCTGGGATGGCTGCCAGTTGTTCTTTGCAGGAAGGAAAAGAGGATCAGCAGGGCCAGGCTCTGATCCTGCCCTCACTCAACACTTCAGAGAATTCCAGGTTTGGGTTGGAAGGGACATTGAGGATAATTCAGCTCCACCCCTGGACACCTCCCCCTGTCCCAGGCTGCTCCAGCCCCAGGGTCCAATCTTGGACATTGCAGGGATCAGGGGCAGCCCCAGCTGCTCTGGGAATCCCTTCCCAAAATCCCAGCCCAGTCTCCCTCTCCCGGGAATTCCCTCCATTCCCAGCTCTCCCAGCCTGGGATTGGATCCATCCCCACCCCGACTCCTCTCTAGGAAGGGATTTTGGGATCCGGGGGCTTCACTGGGAACCTCAGGACTCCAGGAAGGGTCTCCCTTCCCTTTTCCATCCCCAACTTCCATAAAAATCCCTCGGGATGGATTCTGAGCGTCCCAAATCCCAGAGCAGTTTGGGTGGGAAGGGACCTTCAACCCCATCCCATTGCAATCCCACCATCCCAGGCTGCTCCAATCCTTCCTTGGGCATTGCAGGGATGCAGGGGCAGCCCCAGCTGCTCTGGCAATTCCAGCCCAGCCAGGAATTCCCCATCCCCAAGATCCCATCCATCCCAGCCCTGGGAGCCATTCCCTGTGTCCTGTCCCTCCATCCCTTGTCCCCAGTCCCTCTGCAGCCCTCTTGCAGCTCTGGACAGCCACAGATCTCTCCTACCTTGAAATATATCCTGGCGTGAAGGAGCCACTTTCTCAGGTTTGCTGGTCACCAGGGCAATCTCTGTGGAGAAAAAGAGCAAAGCCTTTGGGCTCTGTCTCAACTAAACCAAGCAGGAGGTTTGGTTTAAATGCCATTAAATCTCCACTAAATATTCTTTATATTATCTTCCTTATATTTATTACATTCCCTGTATGTTTCCTACATTCTGCTGCAAACCACTGCCAGCTTGGTTCCTCACACACTGAAGGATCTTTTTTTTTTTTTTTTTGTGTGGAAATATTGGATTGAAAGTAGAGAAAGTAAGGTTGAGTTATGAGGAATAAACCACACCCCAGCCCTGGAATAAACCACACCTCAGCCCCAGAATAAACCACACCCCAGCCCCGGAATAAACCACACCCCAGCCCCGGAATAAACCACACCCCAGCCCCGGAATAAACCACACCCCACCCCCGGAATAAACCACACCCCACCCCCGGAATAAACCACACCTCAACCCCGGAATAAACCACACCTCAACCCCGGAATAAACCACACCTCAGCCCTGGAATAAACCACACCTCAGCCCCGGAATAAACCACACCTCAGCCCTGGAATAAACCACACCTCAGCCCCGGAATAAACCACACCTCAGCCCCGGAATAAACCACACCCCAGCCCCGGAATAAACCACACCCCAGCCCCGGAATAAACCACACCTCAGCCCCGGAATAAACCACACCTCAGCCCCGGAATAAACCACACCCCAGCCCCGGAATAAACCACACCTCAACCCCGGAATAAACCACACCTCAGCCCTGGAATAAACCACACCTCAGCCCCGGAATAAACCACACCTCAGCCCCGGAATAAACCACACCTTAGCCCTGAAAAGACAGCAAAAAAAATTAAAGGAGGAAAGAGAAGGAAAAAAAAAGAATCCCAAAGCTGGTTGTGCTAAGTGAAGATGCTCAAGAATCGTGCAAGGACATGGAAGAAAGCCAGATAAAGGACTGAGAGCTCCTGGAATGGCCTTTTCCAAAGGCTGAGCACCCATAAATGCTCATTATGCACAGATTTGTCCCTGCTAACGAGAACAGCAGCCCCAGGGCTCAGAGCCTTGCCTCAGCCCATTCCATCAGTGTGGGATTTACCTGCTTTCTGCTCAAAGGTGGGGGCTGTAGCCAGGGGAACTGTTTTCATGTCAAAGGGTTTCTCTGAGGGCTCCAGTGTGTACTGGTGCAGGGCTTTCTCCATCCCAGGAACAGACACTGTCAGCCCTGCAGAGGAGAAAGGCAGAAAAATTCAGTTTTGAGAGCTGGAATTGCCCCAGGCACTGCTGATCCACAGGAAACACAAAACAGGCAAAGCAGAGAAAAAGCTGCTCTGAAGATGACACAAAGTTGCCAAGTCTAAACAGTTCATTCCCAAGAATTTTACAGGGATTAATTAAATCCTCTGCTCACGTGAATTTTCCATCACAGACATAAAATGTTTTTATAACCAACCCTCATCCTTTGGATTGGAAAAGATGGAGCAAAAATCAAGAAATGAAAGGCCAGGTCACACTCCTGGCTCCATTTCCCAGACCATGCTTCCCACATTGAGATTATTTAGGATTCCCAGAGCAGCTGGGAGTGTCCAAGGCCAGGCTGGACAGGTTTAGATTGCTAAATCCTCCACTCTCAGCACGAGCACAAGCAGGGAAGTGCTAAGGCCAGAAAAACACCTGTGAATGAACAGCTCTGAGTGGTTTCCTTTGTCTCACTGACCATTAAAAATGTAGGCAGCATTCAGGGCCAGCTGTCTCTGCTGCAGGACATTCAGGTAGAACGTTGCCCTGTCCCTGACCTCGTCGTCGCTGTCCATCATGCACCTGTTTGGGGACAAGGGGACAAGGTCAGCCAGCTCTGGCCACCAGAGAGCTGAGCCAAAAATGGCACTGACAAAACTGCCTTTGGTACTGCAGTGACAGCCAGAGCTCCCTCCAGGGATTTCCAACTTGTGCAAAAATGTGTTTGTACAACACAGGAGTTGGTGTAATTTCAATTAAATCATTAACAGCACATGGCTTAAAAAGAAACATGAAGGTGGGACGTGGGAACACCCAGCTCTGGAAACACAAATGTTATCCTGAGTAACCTGGAAAGGAATTCTCTTGCTTCAAGGGCTGTTAAAATGCTCAGGTGTAGAAAAGCTCTGCAGAGGGAAGGGGACTGTTTATATGGGCAGATATTGACAGGACAAGGGGGAACAACTTCAAACTAAAAGAGATTTAGGTTGGATGTGAGCAAGAAATTCCTGTCTGTGAGGATGGGGAGGCCTTGGCAGCAGCCCCTGGATCCCTGGAAGATCCAAGGCCAGGCTGGATGGGGCTTGGAGCACCCTGGCACAGAGGGAGGGGTGGCACTGGGTGAGTTTCAATCTCTTCCAACCCAAAGCAGTCAATGACTTTATGATTTACCACCCCTGAGCAATGTCCTCAGACCAAATGACATCACATGATTCCATGATGATCCCATCCTTCACTTCCTTGTGATCCTTCCTTCCATCCCCCTTCCTCCAGCAGTTCTCTGCTCCCCCCAGCCACACAGGAAAGGTGACAGAAGAATTCCCCACTCTCCAGCTGGGACTGCCAGCCCCAGTGCCAGCCCAGCTGCTGGGACACTGTTTGCAGCCATCAGTGTCCCTCGGTGCCAGCCCAGCTGCTGGGACATTGTTTGGAGGCACCAGAGTGTCCCCCAGTGCCAGCCCAGCTGTGTCACCTTGTTTGCAGGCACAGAGTGTCCCCCAGGCCCAGCCATCCCCACTCACCTCTGCAGCAGCACCAGGATGCTGGGGAGCAGATTCTCATTCTGGGCCCCAAACTTGGCCAGAGCACTGACAGCAGCTGCAGAGAGAACAGAGAAGCTCAGAGCAGTCCAAGCTCTGCACAAACTCATCCTCACAGCCCTGAATTTCCAATTTTCGCAGCTCTTCCACACCATAGAGCTTGCAGTGATATGGAAAGACTCAACTGTTCCTGGATTTCCACATGGAAATAGTTCTGTGATCAAGATCAGCTTAAGAGCTCTGGAAACCAGCTGGGGGAGAGGCTGCTTCCATCTGCTTTCTAGAAAACCCCTTTAAAGCTTTTCTCCCAAATTTGTCCTAAACCAGGACAGTCCCTACTAAAATGATCTCAAATTTCATTTCCAAGTGGAGGAAAAGGTGTGAGAATTTACTTTGGAAGGAATTTGAGATGGGATTTTTGAATTGTTCTTGATGATGTGGTTTATTTTTGACATAGGTAGGAAGGGTGAATTTGGTTTCTATTGTCATAGTATGGTTTAGAAGGCTACAAGATTCTTTTTAAGGATCTATTGACTAATAAAACACTGTTAATAAGGATATTTATGGTTTTGACTTAATCCTTAAATATTTTGGTTTATGGATTTCTGTTATAGTGTAAGCTTTTTTAGTTAATTATGTTATCACACAAACTTACAGTACTGCATTCTAAACTCTTTATCTCTGTAACTACTTTTATTTTTTCTGTATCTTAACCTTTTAAACTCTAAACTTTAGTTAGTTTAACAAGCCTCTGCTCTAAACTATAAATCCACGTTCTTGCTTTTAGCACTTAAGTTTGGAAGTTTTTTCTAAGGTTTCAGATCAAATCTTGTGTTTAACTCTAAGCTTTGGTTTACAGCCCCAAAGTTCTGAGAGTTCTTTGCATTTGGATTCTAATAAAAAGGCAACAAGCCAGAACTGCAGGCCTGGAGCTGCACTCACAGCCTCATTCCCCTCTCTCAAAGGGCTTTTTGTGAAACCCCTTTGAAGGTGTTCTCCAAATTTACCCTAAACCAGGACACCTTACTAAAATCATCTCAAATTTCATTTCCAGGTTGAGGAAAAGGCAAGGAGCCAGAACTGCAGGCCTGGAATTCTCACAGCCCTGTTCTCGAGCACCACCCTCAGGCCCTGAGGGCCTCCTTACCCAGCAGGTGCAGGATCTTGTGCCCAGCACGGTGTGGGGCTGCTTGAATCTGCTTTCTAGAGAAACCTCTTTGAAGGTTTCCTCCCAAATTTACCCTAAACCAGGACACCTTACTACAATCATCTCAAATTTCCTTTCCATGTTGAGGAAAAGGCAAGGAGGCAGAGCTGCAGGCCCTGAGCTGCACTCACCAGCCCTCACAGCCTCATTCCCCTCTCTCAAAGGGCTTTTTGACAAACCCCTTTGGAGTTTCTCCCACATTTACCCTAAACCAGGACACCTTACTAAAATGATCTCAAATTTCCTTTCCAGGTTGAGGAAAAGGCAAGGAGGCACAACTCCAGGCCTGGAATTCTCACAGCCCTCACAGCCTCATTCCCCTCTCTCAAAGGGGTTTTTGACAAACCCTTTGGAGTTTCTCCCAGATTTACCCTAAACCAAGACACCTTACTACAATGATCTCAAATTTCCTTTCCAGGTTAAGAAAAAGGCAAGGAGGCAGAGCTGCAGGCCTGGAGCTGCACTCACCAGCCCTCACAGCCTCATTCCCCTCTCTCAAAGGGGTTTTTGACAAACCCCTTTGGAGCTTCTCCACATTTGCCCTAAACCAAGACACCTTACTACAATGATCTTGAATTTCCTTTCCATGTTGAGGAAAAGGCAAGGAGGCAGAGCTGCAGGCCCTGAGCTACACTCACCAGCCCTCACAGCCTCGTTCCCCTCTCTCAAAGGGCTTTTAGATAAACCCCTTTGGAGTTTCTCCACATTTGCCCTAAACCAGGACACCTTACTACAATGATCTCAAATTTCCTTTCCAGGTTGAGGAAAAGGCAAGGAGCCAGAATTGTAGGCCTGGAATTCTCACAGCCCTCACAGCCTCATTCCCCTCTCTCAAAGAGGTTTTTGAGAAACCCTTTGGAGTTTCTCCCAGATTTACCCTAAACCAGGACACCTTACTACAATGATCTCAAATTTCCTTTCCAGGTTGAGGAAAAGGCAAGGAGCCAGAATTTCAGGCCTGGAGCTGCACTCACCAGCCCTGACAGCCTCGTTCTCCAGCACCACCCTGTTGAAGATGAAGCGGATGTACTTGGAGGGGCAGGGCGTCCTGGGCCCCTCCTTGCCCAGCAGGTGCAGGATCTTGGTGGCCAGCACAGTGTGCTCGCAGTCCTCGATGAACTCGCACAGGTGAGCCAGCCCTGCCTCCTTGCTCTCGGGGTTCTCCTCGATGATGCTGATGATGCAATCCACAATGGCTCTCTTGTACTCAAAGCCACCCTGGCAAAGGGAAAGCAGGGACGCTGAGCCTTGGGTTGGAGCCGTGCTCAGCTCCTTCATGCTTCACTGCCTGCTTCCCATGGAGAAAACAATCATTTGTACAAACTGGGGGGAAAAATGGACTGCATGACCTCACAGGGCATTCCCAGCCCTCGGAGCATCCTCAGCATTAGGATTTGTGATTTTGTGATTTGCAAACCCTGTACTGCTTTAGGGTAGAACTCTGAATTCCATATAAAGTGTTAGTTACTGTCCTCACATTTTGGTCAGACAAAACAATCCCTCTAGGCCTGAAACAAAAGGGACACCCTGCAGCCTCAGGCCCTGAAAAGTATAAATAATAGTGACTTTTATTGGAAACTTCATTACCTGAAGCTGTAATTGGAGGATTAACCCCTGATATGTAAATGGACCAAACTTATAATTGACTGAAAAACTTGTGACCATCATCCATCTTGGGTGTAGCCCTTGGAGGTTTCTGACTGCCCAAGTGATGCCTCAAGTTTTATATTTCACGTTTTCCAGATTCTGTACTCTGCATTAGTGTGTGACTCTGAACTTCCTATAAAGTGTCAGCAAGTTCTCCTCACAGCTCAGTCAGACAAAGCAATCCTTTTCCAGCCCCTTGGTTTCTGGGCAGCTTCAGGCCCAAAAAGTGCAAACAGCAGCGAATGGAGGAGAGCAACCTGGGACTGCAGAACCTGGAGCTGGAATGGACAATGAACCCCAACATGGAAATGGACCAGAACTGATCAAAGTGTGAAAACTCATGACCAGGGGTCCATCCTGGGTGAAGCCATGGCCAGGCTCTTGCACTGCCCAAGGTGTATCCATGGAGGCCTTTAATAATCCCTACTTGATTGCTTTAACACAGTCCAGTTTCTGCTCTAGGGAGCCTCTCAAGGCATCAGGAGTAGCTATTGAAGGCCTTTAATAAATCCCTGTTTTATTCCTTTCTTTCTGTCCAGTTTCTGCTCTAGGGAGCCACTGCAAGGCACCAGGAGTAGCTATTGAAGGCCTTTACTAAATCCCTGTTTTATTCCTTTAACTGTGTCCAGTTTCTGTTCTAGGTGGCCTCTCAAGGCATCAGGAGTAGCTATTGAAGGCCTTTAATAAATCCCTGTTTTATTCCTTTAACACAGTCCAGTTTCTGTTCTAGGGAGCCTCTCCAAGGCATCAGGTGTACCTGTTGAAGGCCTTTAATAAATCCCAGTTTTATTCCTTGAACTCTGCCCAGCCTCTGCTCTAGGGAGCCTCTCCAAGGCATCACCAATTCCTGAGTATTTCACACAGGTCTGAGCAGCAGGAGCTGCAATCACTCAGCCCCATCTCCCTGTGCACCCACTGACAGAAGAGACCCTTCCCACCAGCAAGCAGCTCCAAATGTGCCCAGATCCTGCCCAAAGCCCTCCCCAGAGCGGGTGGCCCACGTACATCATCCCTGAGCATGTTGGACAGGAAGGTCATCATCACGCCGTGCTTGCGAGGGTACTTCTGGCACAGGGCACTGATGGCCTGCACGACCACGACCTGCAGGGACACACAAGGACACACAGGGGGCTCATTTCCTGGGCAAACACAGCCTGGCAGCTCAGACTGGCACCCTGAGGGATGAAATCCATGCACAAGGAGGAAAATCAGGTGGTGGATTCTCAGGGTTTGTGCAAAGCCTGGCTCTGCTGAAAAATCTGGAATTTAGGATGGACTCAAAGTCCTTCCTTCCTCCCTCCCCTTCCTTCTCCAATTTTAATTTGTCACTTTCTGCCATTAAAACTCTTTGCAATTTCAAACTTGTCCAGTACTTATTTTTCTCATAAAAACAAGGACTTAAAACCACTTGAGGCAGACTGACTTTGCAGAGCTCTGCTCCTTGTGATGTAACAGGTACAACTGAACCACCCTGAACCTATTTCTTACCAGTTTAGTCACTATAAAACTTACAAATTAGGTAGAAATTCATAATGAACAGTTTCCAAACTGTGCACCAATTTCTTGCCAGTTTAGTCACTACAAATCTTACAAATTAGGTAGAAATTCATAGTTAATACAGTTTCTAAACTATGCACCAATTTCTTACCACTTTAGTCACTATAAAATTTACAAATTAGGTAGAAATTATTAACACAGTTAGGTAGAAATAATTAACACCGTTTCCAAACTATGCACCAATTTCTTACCAAATTAGTCACTACAAATCTTACAAATTAGGTAGAAATTCATAATTAACAGTTTAGAAACTGGGCACCAATTTCTTGCCAGTTTAATCACTATAAAACTTACAAATTAGGTAGAAATTCATAATTAACAGTTTCCAAACTGGGCACCAATTTCTTGCCAGTTTAGTCACATAAAACCTACAAATTAGGTAGAAATTCATAATGAACACAGTTTCTAAACTGTGCACCAATTTCTTACCAGTTCAGTCACTATAAAACTTACAAATTAGGTAGAAATTCATAATGAACACAGTTTCCTAACTATGCATCAAGATTGATGTGATATAAACTCACTTAAAATCCTTCCTCCTCTCTAAAACAACCAGAAGAAGTCCAAGATTTGCAGGATATTGCACAGGAGCCAGGAATCCACCAAATGATATTTTTCCTTCCTTGGAGTGGTGGGAGGAAGACATACAAAGCTAATTAAGCTGAAAAGGAAATTCTGAATTTTGCCCTGCCAGACTAAACCATCAAAGCATTGACAAACAGGAAAAGCCTCATTAAAAAAAAAAAAGAAAACAACAAGAATGGGAGAAAAAGCTGCAGCTGGAAAGAGCAGAGGCCTCCAGTGGCACACCTTAAACTCATCTGAGATTTCTGACACGAAGGAGGAGATCTGTTTCATGAGCCTGTCCACGCTGCTCTCGCTGCCCGTTTTGAGCAGCGTGGTGATGGCCAGCGTGGCGATGCTCCTGTTGGAGTCTGTGATGAGGTTCTCCAGGTCCAGGTTGCAGGCAGTCACTGCAGATGGATGTTTCATGGCCACCTGCAAGGAATTCAATTCCAAGTTGATGTGGGAGGTGTAGCATCCTGCAGCTCAGAGCGTTGGACGCGAGCAGAGCTCAGGGGGTTTGCCTGCAGTGTTTTAAATGGATTTTAAGTTACAGCTCGTGGGTTTGAGTCTCAAGTTTTTGCTGTTGTGTTGTGCAGCTCTGAGATCAGAATATCTCTTTCCAGTGGATTTTGTGATATTAAATATCCAGCTGAAAGCTCACAGATTATCAAACTACAGCTTGTTCCATCCCCGTGCTCCCAAAATGAGCAAACACAGCCTGAATGCAGGGAAGATTTCTGTCCCACCAGGAGAGCTGGCATGGGAAAGCCAATTCTCCAGCATGGAATAATTCCAAATAAAGTCATCCCAAGGGCAGCTGCTCTGCCTGAGGTAACACAGCCATGACTGGGCACTGCTGGCTGCCTCTGAGCTCAGAGAGTGGAGCTGTTTTGAAGGAGGTTTTGAAGCACTCACTTTATTGAGGGTCCTCACGGCGGCGTAGCGCAGGACGGGCTTGGGAGAACTGCAGAAAAGCTGCAACACTGGGAAAGAAAAATATCAGAAACCAAAGACGTGGCCTCTTTCAAAGAAAGGAAATAGGGCAGAATGTCCAATACACCTCCAACTACACACTGCCAAATATTCATGCAGCTGCATGCATCATCTAGCACACAGGTTCACAATGAATCCCTGGGTTTTATCCCACTGCCAGTAACAGGGGGTGGCTTGGTTGTCTTTGCATTCCAGTTCTATATTCCAGCTGCAGGAGAGTTTTCCCAGAGAACCTCTGGCTGTTCCATCCCTGGAAATGTCCAAGGCCAGGTTGGGAGCACACTGGGATAGAGGGAGGTGTCCCTGCCATGGCACTGGGTGATCTTTAAGGTCCTTTCCAACCCCAACCATTCCATGATTCCCTCTCATCCCAAGTTCCTGCAGCTGGATAAAGACAAGCATCACTGCTAATGCCATTGATCTAAACCTCTGGATGGAAAAGGGATCTCATCCAAAAGCCCTTTAACTTGGCAATAAAGGACTTTTAACCCCAAGTTACCAGAAAATCAAGGTTTGGGTGCTCTAATTCTGCTGGATTTTCTCTCAGTGGCTGTTTCAGGAGTACAGAGGGCTGTGACTAACCTGACACAGCAGGTGCCAGCTCCCTGGCAGTGCAGTTTGGCAGGTGGATGATGGCAGAGGCAGCCTCATAAATCACCATCTCGTGCTTGTTCCTCAGGCAGCTCTCGATGAAGTCAAACAGGGGACTCTCATGGCTGCAAACACAACAATGCCAGGGCTCCAGAATGGGAAACCCATTTAAAACTGAGCCCAAGCCTTGATAGCTACACACAACAATGCCAGGGCTCCAGGATGGAAAAACCATTTAAAACTGAGCCCAAGCCTTGATGGCTACACACACAACAATGCCAGGGCTCCAGGATGGGAAAACACATTTAAAACTGAGCCCAAGCCTTCATGGCTACACACAACAATGCCAGGGCATTAAAACTGAGCCCAAGCCTTGATGGCTACACACAACAATGCCAGGGCTTCAGGATAGAAAAACCATTTAAAACTGAGCCCAAGCCTTGATGGCTGCAAACACAACAATGCCAGGGCATTAAAACTGAGCCCAAGCCTTGATGGCTACAAACACAACAATGCCAGGGCTCCAGGATGGGAAAACCATTTAAGATTGAGTCCAAGACTTTCATGGCCACAAAACAACAATCCCAAGATTTTTCAGGATGGAAAAATCCCTTTAAGACTGAGTCCAAACCTTTATGATTAAAAACACAACAATCCCAGGATCTTTTAGGTTGGAAAAACCCATTTAAGATCAGGTCCAAATCTTTATGGTTACAAACACAACAATCCCAGGATGTTTTATGTTGGAAAAACCCTTTGAATCCAAGACTTTCATGGCCACAAACACAACAATCCCAAGATTTTTCAGGATGGAAAAATCCATTAAGCTCAAGTCTAAGACCTTCATGTCTACAAACACAACAATTCCAGGATCTTTTAGGTTGGAAAAACCCATTTAAGATTGAGTCCAAGATTTCATGGCCAAACACAACAATCCCAGGATATTTTAAGTTGGAAAATCCCTTTGAATCCAAGACATTTGTGGCTACAAACACAACAATCCCAGGATTTTAGGCTGGAAAATCCATTTAAGACTGAGTCCAAGACTTTCATGGCCACAAATGCAACAATCAAAAGATCTTTTAGGGTGAAAAAACTCATTTGAGGCCAAGCCTTTATGGCTACAAACACAACAATCCCAGCATCTTTTAGTCTTGGATTCCAAGGGTTTTTCCAACCTTTCACGACTACAAACACAACAATCCCAGGATATTTTAGGCTGGAAAAACCCATTTAAAACTGAGTCCAAAACTTTCATGGATACAAAAGAAGAATCCCAGGATTTTAGGCTGGAAAAGATCAAGGCCAAGCCTTTATGGCTACAAACACAACAATCCCAGGATCTTTTAGGCTGGAAAAATCCCTTTGAATCCAAGACTTTCATGGCTACAAACACAACAATCCCAGGATTTTAGGATGGGAAAACCCCTTTAAGATTGAGTCCAAGACTTTCATGCCTATATAAACACAATTCCAGGATCTTTTAGGTTGGAAAAACCCATTTAAGATCAAGTTCAAGACTTTCAAGGCCACAAACAACAATCCCAGGATCTTTTAAGTTGGAAAAACCCCTTGGAGTCCATGACTCTTCATGGCTACAAAAGAAGAATCCCAGGATTTTAGATTGGAAAAACCCATTTCAGATTGAGTCCCAAGACTTTCATGGCCACAAACACAACAATCCCAGGATCTTTTAGGTTGGAAAAATCCCTTTAGGATCAAATCCAAGCCTTTATGGCTACAAACACAACAATCCCAGGATCTTTTAGGCTGGAAAAATCCCTTTGAATCCAAGACATTTGTGGCTACAAACACAACAATCCCAGGGGTTTAGGATGGGAAAACCCCTTTAAGATCAAGTCCAAGACTTTCATGGCCACAAACACAACGATCCCAAGATTTTTCAGGATGGAAAAATCCATTGAATCAAGTCTAAGACCTTCATGTCTACAAACACAACAATTCCAGGATCTTTTAGGTTGGAAAAACCCATTTAAGATTGAGTCCAAGACTTTCATGGATACAAAAGAAGAATCCCAGGATTTTAGGCTGGAAAACCCATTTGATGTCAAGCCCAGGACTTTCATGCCTACAAATATAACAATCCCAGGATCTTTTTGGTTGGAAAACCCCCTTTAAGATCAAGTCCAAGGCTCTCAAGGCTACAAACACAACAATCCCAGGATCTTTCAGGCTGGAAAACCCCTTTAAGATTAAGGCCCTGCATTATCCCAGCACCACACTTCAGTCTCTGTGGAGATTTCCACCAACACTAAAAATCCCCAGCTGTTTGCAGCCCTTCAATGATTTCTGTGATTTCCATCCTGCCCCTTACTTACCCCTCCTCAGACTCCCTGAGGAGTTTGCTGGCAATCCTGATCAGCATGCAGTAGGCAAACTGGGATTTCAGGCCAGATTTGGTGAATTTGTTCAGCATCTTGGACACAGCCAGGCGGTCGCTTTTCCTCAGGTGATAGAGCAGCCCCAAAGCGTGATACTGTGGGATGGGAACAGAGGGGCAGGCGCTGAGCACAGCTGGACATGCACATCAAACACCCAAAGGGGGGTCACAGCTGCCCTGTCCTGGCAGAAACACCTTCCAACCCCAACTCAGCTCAGAGTGCTGACAAGCTGCAGAGATCTGCAAGGGTTCCTTGCCCCTTCTGTCCACTCCCAACTACTCCTGAAGATCCAAAGAGCCACAAAGTTAATTTATTTCTTTTGCCCCCCATTAAATCTCATCACTTCAAAGGTTTCACATTTGCACAGTAATTCCTGCATTTCTAATGAACTCCACACTCAGGATATCCCAAGGCCTTGAAAAGAAAACTGACCTCACAAAAACGCTCGAGGCCTTTTTGATGGAAGCACAAAGGGACATTTCGAGTTCCTTGCCAAGTTATTTTGGGGTTTTTTTTCCTCCCATAAAACTGATTTACTGCAAGGCTTAATGAAGCCACTAAGTGGGCAAGAACAAAGCTGTTTTTATAGAATTTTTCTGATCATGAGTGCAAGAGACAGAAAAATCCCACATTCTGGACACTCAGAACAATCCCACACTCTGAGCACTCACAACAATCCCACACTCTGAGCACACACTCAGAACAATCCCACACTCTGAGCACACACTCACAACAATCCCAAACTCTGAGCACACACTCACAACAATCCCACACTCTGAGCACACACTCAGAACAATCCCACACTCTGAGCACACACTCAGAACAATCCCACACTCTGAGCACACACTCAGAACAATCCCACACTCTGAGCACACTCACAACAATCCCACACTCTGAGCACACACTCAGAACAATCCCACACTCTGAGCACACACTCACAACAATCCCACACTCTGAGCACACTCACAACAATCCCACACTCTGAGCACACACTCACAACAATCCCACACTGAGCACACTCAGAACAATCCCACACTCTGAGCACACACTCACAACAATCCCACACTCTGAGCACACTCAGAACAATCCCACACTCTGAGCACACACTCACAACAATCCCACACTCTGAGCACACACTCAGAACAATCCCACACTCTGAGCACACACTCACAACAATCCCACACTCTGAGCACACACTCACAACAATCCCACACTCTGAGCACACACTCACAACAATCCCACACTCTGAGCACACACTCACAACAATCCCACACTCTGAGCACACACTCACAACAATCCCACACTCTGAGCACACTCAGAACAATCCCACACTCTGAGCACACACTCACAACAATCCCACACTCTGAGCACACTCAGAACAATCCCACACTCTGAGCACACACTCACAACAATCCCACACTCTGAGCACACTCACAACAATCCCACACTCTGAGCACACACTCACAACAATCCCACACCCTGAGCACACTCACAACAATCCCACACTCTGAGCACACACTCACAACAATCCCACACTCTGAGCACACGCTCACAACAATCCCACACTCTGAGCACACACTCACAACAATCCCACACTCTGAGCACACTCACAACAATCCCACACTCTGAGCACACTCACAACAATCCCACACTCTGAGCACACTCACAACAATCCCACACTCTGAGCACACACTCACAACAATCCCACACTCTGAGCACACACTCACAACAATCCCACACTCTGAGCACACACTCACAACAATCCCACACTCTGAGCACACACTCACAACAATCCCACACTCTGAGCACACACTCACAACAATCCCACACTCACAACAATCCCACACTCTGAGCACACACTCACAACAATCCCACACTCACAACAATCCCACACTCACAACAATCCCACACCCTGAGCACACACTCACAACAATCCCACACTCTGAGCACACACTCACAACAATCCCACACTCTGAGCACACACTCACAACAATCCCACACTCTGAGCACACTCACAACAATCCCACACTCTGAACACACACTCAGAACAATCCCACACTCTGAGCACACACTCACAACAATCCCACACTCTGAGCACACTCACAACAATCCCACACTCTGAACACACACTCAGAACAATCCCACACTCTGAGCACACACTCACAACAATCCCACACTCTGAGCACACACTCACAACAATCCCACACTCTGAGCACTCACAACAATCCCACACTCTGAGCACTCTGGAACATCTGTGTAACATTTTGCTCTTGTGGAGATCTTGCTGATATTTGGGTTCATCTTTTGCATCTGGCAAATTTTCTGAAGGCCAAGAGATGCTCACTGGGAAGCACTGAGATAATTTCCCACTTTTTGAGTCCTCAGATTCCCATCCCTCCTGCAAGAACCCCTATGGGACAGGCATTCCAGCTCCCACGAATTCAGGAGGAAAAAGGGAAGAGAACTCCAGAGCCAGCTCTTAATTAACAATCTCATCCTGGCATCATGGAAAAATTCATTAATGTTTTGCAACTGTCAAGTTGTTTCCCCACAAATCCCAATCCTTGCTTTTTAAAGTAAAAGAAGATTTTTTTTTTCCTGAAGTTTTCTTAAGAACTCCAGAATGCCACTAAGCCCCCCCAGCATTTTTAGGGCCAGCCACCCTCAAACACACCTGTACCATGATGTTGTCACTGGAAGCTGCTTCCTGAGCCTCATTGATCCACCTTTTGACCACATCATAACTGATCTTCATCATGTGCTGCAAAAGGATTGAGACTGGAGACAAGCTCAGAGCACCTTCAGAGGCACTCTTTATCCCACACCCCTGTCAAATGTGCTTTTCCCTCCACCCCAGTCTCAAATCACCGTGCTCCACTTCCATGAATATAAATATTCACTCATGAGATCTTTCCCAGCCTTTTCTCCTCCAAAAGGGAGAGGAAATCACAGTGGATTGCTTCTTCTTGCCCTCCTGGTGTCTGTTAGCAGAAATAATGCTGAATGGCAGTTTCAGCAGGGGTTTCATGGCCCCTCCCCAGATGAATTCATGTTTCACACTGACTGCAGCAATCTGAGCATTTTGCACTAGGCTGCACTAGAAATTACTATGATTGATGTACTCAAAGGTAAGAAATGAACTGGAGGAGAGAAAGCAAACTCTGGTCTTTTCTTATTTTCCAGTCAGATGAAGAAACATCTCAGAGAAAAAAAAACCAAAACAATCACAGCAGGGTCACCTTCCCAGCCTGAGAAAACAGCAGATTGACAAAACTCTTGTGCTTTACTTACCAAGGAAGACACGAGGGCAGAGCTGGACACCCCAGGGACTTTGTCCACAATGGCCTGCTTCATGTACCTCTCAATGGCCTGGAGCATTGTACCCTGGCCAACAGGGAACAGGGCTGCTTTGAAGGAAGGGCATAAAAGCAGCAGAAAGCAAAATTTCACATTCTAAGGACCCTCAGCAAAAATCCTGAGTTAAACCTGCAAGGTAGATGTGGGTTTGAGCTGCTTGGTCCTGAAGGGTCAGGGACAAAGTCACAGCAGAGCAGCCCCAGAGAGAAACTGGAGCTTTCAAACATTGCAGCTGCACATTCCCAGTGCTGCAGACCCACAGAGCTGCTGGACATTGCACAGAGCAGCCCCAGAGAGAAACTGGAGCTCCCAAACATTGCAGCTGCACATCCCAGTGCTGCAGCATCACAGAACTCCTGGACATTGCACAGAGCAGCCCCAGAGAGAAACTGGAGCTCCCAAACATTGCAGCTGCACATTCCAGTGCTCCAGTTCCACATTTCTTCTGGAAATTGCACAGGGCATTGAGTGCAGCAATCTCAGATAGAAACTGGAGCTTTCAAACATTGCAGCTGAACATTCCCAGTGCTCCAGCACCACAGAGCTCCTGCCAGTGCACAGGGCATCAAACAAAGCAACCCCAGAGAGAAACTGGAGCTCCCAAACATTGGAGCTGAACATTCCAGTGCTGCAGCACCACAGAGCTCCTGGAAATTGCACAGAGAATTGAGTGCAGAAATCCCAGAGAGAAACTGGAGTTCCCAAACCTTCCAGCTGCACATTCCCAGTGCTCCAGTGTCCCAGAGCTCCTGGAAATTGCACTGGGCATCAAGAAGACCAATCCCAGAAAAAAACTGGAGCTCCCAAACCTTCCAGCTGCACATTTTCAGTGCTCCAGCCCCACATTTTTCCTCAAAATTGCACAGGGCATTGAGTGCAGCAATCTCAGATAGAAACTGGAGCTCCCAAACCTTCCAGCTGCACATTCCCAGTGCTGCAGAGTCCCAGAGCTGCTGGAAATTGCACAGGGCACTGAGCAGCCCCCCCATAAAGCAGCAGCTCCAGCACTGCTGTAAAATGCACCCTACAAGAGGGCAGCTCTGGGACCAAGGGGGCAGCATGGGGACCGAGGGGGCAGCTCGGGGATCAAGGGGGTGGCTCCGGGGACCGAGGGGGCGGCTCTGGGACCAAGGGGGTGGCTCCGGGGACCGAGGGGGCGGCTCCGGGGACCGAGGGGGCGGCGCTGGGACCGAGGGGGCGGCTCTGGGACCGAGGGGGCGGCTCTGGGACCGAGGGGGCGGCTCTGGGACCGAGGGGGCGGCTCCGGGGACCAAGGGGGCAGCTTGGGGATCAAGGGGGCGGCTCTGGGACCAAGGGGGCGGCTCTGGAGAGACCAAGGGGGCGGCTCTGGGATCAAGAGGGCAGCATGGGGATCAAGGGGGCAGCTTGGGGATCAAGGGGGCAGCTTGGGGATCAAGGGGGCAGCTCCGGGACTGAGGGGGCGGCTCCGGGGACCGAGGGGGTGGCACTGGGACCAAGAGGGCAGCATGGGGACCGAGGGGGCAGCATGGGGACCGAGGGGGCAGCATGGGGACCAAGGGGGCGGCGCTGGGGACCGAAGGGGCGGCTCCAGGGACCAAGGGGGCAGCTTGGGGATCAAGGGGGCGGCTCTGGAGAGACCAAGGGGGCGGCTCTGGGATCAAGGGGGCAGCTTGGGGATCAAGGGGGCGGCGCTGGGACCGAGGGGGCGGCTGAGGGATTTCAGAGCCCCAGCAGCTGCCGGTACTCACATCAGTGATCCTGCACAGCGCTCGGATGGCCGGGCCTCGGTAGACATCCTCCTTCCCTGTCATGTCTTTGGTGAGACTGAAAGCACCAAACCCTGTTAGCACCCCCAGGGCTGCGGGACACCCACCCCGGCAGCTGCCCCGCTCTGCTGAGGAGCAGCCCGTGCAGGAGCAGCTGACATTTCTGAGCCATGGATGCACATCCCACTCAATCCTGTGCCATGGCTGCTTTGTTGAGCTCCTTCTGCTTCTTGCTGCTGCTGCTTGCTCCACGTGGAATTTTGATTTAGAAACAGTGAGCAAAGTTCAGTTTGGCTTATTTTATGGATTTCTAAAGCTGTTCAGCAACAACAGATCCATTTTTTGCTCTTGCCACAGCTGCAGTGTCTATTTTTGCAGTCAAAAAATTACAGAGTTTAAATTAAAGTTTAAATAAATTTAAATTAGAGTTTACATAAATTAAAGAGTTTAAAACTCTTAAAATTCAAGAGTTCAGTTCAGAATGAACTGGGCTTTGCTCTGCTTTTCTTTAACTGTTCTGACTGCAAATCCCAGCCTAAGCTCTGACAAAATCAGAACAAAACAAACCCCAACACCCCAACCCCAGAAGAAAACAAAGTAACAACTATTGATAAACTGAATTCTCCCACAGAGCGGGAACAAAATAACATTTGAGAGGGTGGCACAGACTGTGTGTCACAGAGCTGCTGTATCCCCACAAAACCTCAACACTGCAGCAGCTCAAGCACGGCCAGGGAGCTGCAGCCCCTTCTCCAGAGAGGGAAAAAACAAAATTCCTTTTCCTGGGTTCTGGAGGTGTCCCACCTGCTGGTGACAATGATGACATCCTCAGAGATATTGGCCATCTCCTTGATTGTCAGGTAACACATTCTTCTGAGGGTTTGCTGTGGAAATGCGAAGAAAAAGATTGAACTCCATGGTAATTAGAAGTTTTAAAAGATAAATGAACATAAAAATCAAATATTTGACTTTGAAAGAAAAAGAAGCTTTTGAACAAAAGACATTGTTTTCAATTCAAATTTATAAGTGTAGAACTACATTTTATCCCTGGATAAGAGCCAAACTCCCTGATATCAAACCAATCAGAAGAGGAAGACATCAGTGTTTTGTAAAATGATAAGAACTAACACAGAAACTCATTACAATTGTCAAAGAAGTGATGCAGCATGTCTGTACTCAGAAGCCCCACAATTATCAGTTAAAGGTTTGAAAATAACTTTGTTATTGTAAAAAAAAAAAAGGAGACACGTGCAGTGTTGACATTAAGTATCTGAAAACTATTAATATCAACTTTTTTAAATTGATATTTCTAATATTTTTTAAAAAATATTAAAAAATATTTTAATATTTTTACATATTTTTAAAATATCAATTAACTTGATATTTTAAAAAATCCTTTACTTTTTACATGTGTGTATGAGAAACACTTCAAACCCACTGCACTCCCAAACATGTTATGACATCTTTGAACAGCTACACCTCCCTTGGCCAGCTCTCCAAAGAGCAAAGCCTTTTTAATGAGGATTCATGAGCCCCATCCCGTGAACCACACTGCAGGGGAGATCACAGAAGGACTGGAACTCTGCTGAGCCCAAAGCTGAATTCCCAGCCTCAATCCCCAAACCATTCCCTGGTCTCTGGGGTGCTCTCATGCCTGGCCCCAGTGAGATCCAGGCTGTGAGGAACAGCAGGGTCTGCAGGCACTCAGGGAATTCCATTCTCAGTGAGCCCACGGGGATTTGCAGGGGAGGCAGCAACCACCGAGTGCAGTGCTGGGTGAACTGAGGCTGTGGCACCGCCCCACGCCTACAGCAGCAACTCAGGAGCTCAGAGCCCTCAGAACAGGCAGGTGTGATTATCCAGGCCCTGATTTCCAAGGCAGCAGCTCCTCCTGTGCAGGGCTTCCTCCCTCATCCCAAATCCCACGGGTTGGGCAGCGCCCGCAAGCCCGGACACGAGCAGGGAGAGCAGAATCCAGCAGGTGCTTACATCATGGGACTGGAAGAGTCTGGTCATGGCAAAGAACGCCTCCGTGGCCTCCGTGGTTCCAAAGGGTTCACCCTGCAACCGGCACAGAGGAGACAGGGATTGTCAGGGGAGAACAGGGATTGTCACAGGGAAACAGGGATTGTCACAGGAGAACAGGGATTGTCAGGGGAGAACAGGGATTGTCACGGGAGAACAGGGATTGTCACAGGAGAACAGGGATTGTCAGGGGAAACAGGGATTGTCACGGGAGAACAGGGATTGTCACAGGAGAACAGGGATTGTCAGGGGAGAACAGGGATTGTCACAGGGAAACAGGGATTGTCACAGGGAAACAGGGATTGTCAGGGGAGAACAGGGATTGTCAGAGGGAAACAGGGATTGTCACAGGAGAACAGGGATTGTCAGGGGAGAACAGGGATTGTCACAAGGAAACAGGGATTGTCAGGGGAGAACAGGGATTGTCACAGGGAAACAGGGATTGTCACAGGAGAACAGGGATTGTCACAGGAGAACAGGGATTGTCACAGGGAAACAGGGATTGTAACAGGAGAACAGGGATTGTCCCAGGGAAACAGGGATTGTCACAGGAGAACAGGGATTGTCAGAGGAGAACAGGGATTGTCACAGGGAAACAGGGATTGTCACAGGAGAACAGGGATTGTCACAGGAGAACAGGGATTGTCAGGGGAGAACAGGGATTGTCACAGGAGAACAGGGATTGTCACAGGAGAACAGGGATTGTCACAGGAGAACAGGGATTGTCACAGGGAAATAGGGATTGTCAGGGGAAAACAGGGATTGTCAGGGGAGAACAGGGATTGTCAGGGGAGAACAGGGATTGTCAGGGGAGAACAGGGATTGTCACAGGAGAACAGGGATTGTCAGGGGAAAACAGGGATTGTCCCAGGGAAACAGGAATTGTCCCAGGAAAATGGGAATTGTCCCAGGAAAACGGGAATTGTCCCAGGAAAACGGGAATTGTCCCAGGAAAACGGGAATTGTCCCAGGAATCAGGAATTGTCCCAGGAATCAGGAATTGTCCCAGGAAAACGGGAATTGTCCCAGGAATCAGGAATTGTCCCAGGAATCAGGAATTATCCAGCTCTTCTCCAAAGGGCTCCCTCCCAGCAGGACTCTCTCCTTGCACACTTTCTCCTGGAAAGGACAAACCACCCTTTCCTTTCCCTGCCAGGAATCCACAATCTCTCCTCTCTAAACGCCCTCCACGGGGATGGAAGTTTCCCAAGGAGTTTGCCCTGTGGAAAGCATCTTTCCCACTAAAAACATGAAATATTTCCCACTAAAATGTCACTGAGATTCATTGTGGATGGAGAGAGATCCTAGCAGTTACCTGGTTCAGCAGGTACAGGATCTTGGTCAGGATGTGGAGGCATCGCCGTGGGTTTATGGGGGTCTCATTGAAGAGCCGTGCCTGCAAGGAAACAGAAATTCTGCTTTGATGGATCCCAAAGAGAATTCTGCCTCTGTCAACAGCAAAACTCAGTCAATCTGTTTGCAGCCCAGCAGCTTGTAATCTTTATTTGGATTAAATGTGAGTCTCAGAGAATGTGTTCAGAATTCAGAGAATGTGTTCAAAATTCAATGAATCTGTTCAAAATTCAATGAATGTGGTTCCAGCCAAGCAGTTTGTAATTTTTATTTGGATTAAATATGAATTTCAGAGAATGTGTTCAAAATTCAATGAATGTGTTTCCAACCACGCAGCTCACAGTTTTAACTTGTATTAAATATGAGTCTCAGAGAATGTGTTCAAAATTCAGAGAATGTGTTCAAAATTCAATGAATGTGTTCAAAATTCAATGAAGGTGTTCAAAATTCAGAGAATATGTTCAAAATTCAATGAATCTGTTTCCAACCAAGCAGTTTGTAATTTTTATCTGTATTAAAGATGAATCTCAGAGAATGTGTTCAAAATTCAATGAATTTGTTTCCAGCCAAGCAGCTCATAGTTTTAACTTGTATTAAATATGAATCTCAGAGAATGTGTTCAAAATTCAATGAATGTGTTCAAAATTCAATGAAGGTGTTCAAAATTCAATGAATCTGTTTCCAGCCAAGCAGTTTGTAATTTTTATTTGTATTAAATATGAATCTCAGAGAATGTGTTCAAAATTCAATGAATGTGTTCAAAATTCAATGAATGTGTTTCCAGCCAAGCAGCTCGTAGTTTTAATTTGTATTAACTATGAGTCTCAGAGAATATGTCCAAAATTCAATGAATCTGTTTCCAGCCCAGCAGTTTGTAATTTTTATCTGTATTAAATATGAATCTCAGAGAATGTGTTCAAAATTCAATGAATCTGTTTCCAGCCCAGCAGCTCACAGTTTTAATTTGTATTAAAGATGAATCTCAGAGAAAATGTTCAAAATTCAATGAATTTGTTTCCAGCCCAGCAGTTTGTAATTTTTATTTGGATTAAATATGAGTCTCAGAGAATGGGTTCAAAATTCAGAGAATGTGTTCAAAATTCAATGAATGTGTTCAAAATTCAGAGAATGTGTTCAAAATTCAATGAATGTGTTCAAAATTCAATGATTCTGGTTCCAGCCCAGCAGTTTGCAATTTTTATTTGGATTAAAGATGAGTCAGTGTAAATATGAGAAGGGGTTCTTGCACCTTTAGTTTGCAGCAATCTGAACAAAGCACAAACACTCAATTTGCCATCTGGAAGTGGCAAAGATGCCCCAAAATCAAACACTTTGTTCCTCAGGCAGAGCCCCCTGAGAGGCCACGTGCCCATATGGCAGGCAGGAGCCACGTGTCCCCTAATTCCCCTAAGCCCCATTAACTGTAGCTGATTTCCTGGCCCTTGCTGTGGTTTCCAAAGCGTTCTGTGAATTCAGCCCTGCCCATTTGCCCACATCCATCCATCCTGCAGGGCTCCCTGAGGGGCACAGGAGGAGCTCAGAGCCTGTGCTGAGGGTGTCCCTACCTCCTGAAGCACTGCACTCTTCTCCAGGTGCTGGAAGGGATTGGAGCCGCTGCCTGGGGAGAGAGAGAGAGAGAGAGCTCAGAGTGGGGATGCACTCCTCCCACCCCAGCGGGCTGAAGGGGCAGGAGCAGCCCCAGCACGGCACCAAAGGCACCCACATCCCTCTGGGATGCTGGCCAGCATTGCACCAAAGGCACCCACATCCCTCTGGGATGCTGGCCAGCATGGCACCAAAGCACCCACATCACCAAAGCACCCACATCCCTCTGGCAATAACTGATGCTGGCCAGAATGGCACCAAAGCACCCACATCACCAAAGCACCCACATCCCTCTGGCAATAACTGATGCTGCCAGCATTGCACCAAAGCACCCACATCCCTCTGGCAATAACTGATGCTGCCAGCATTGCACCAAAGCACCCACATCCCTCTGGCAATAACTGATGCTGGCCAGCATGGCACCAAAGCACCCACATCCCTCTGGCAATAACTGATGATGGCCAGCACAGCACCAAAGCACCCACATCCCTCTGGGATGCTGGCCAGCACGGCACCAAAGCACCCACATCACCAAAGCACCCACATCCCTCTGGGATGCTGGCCAGCATGGCACCAAAGCACCCACATCCCTCTGGCAATAACTGATGCTGGCCAGCATTGCACCAAAGCACCCACATCCCTCTGGGATGCTGGCCAGCACGGCACCAAAGCACCCACATCCCTCTGGCAATAACTGATGCTGGCCAGCATTGCACCAAAGCACCCACATCCCTCTGGGATGCTGGCCAGCACGGCACCAAAGCACCCACATCCCTCTGGCAATAACTGATGATGGCACCATTGCACCAAAGCACCCACATCCCTCTGGCAATAACTGATGCTGGCCAGCATTGCACCAAAGCACCCACATCACCAAAGCACCCACATCCCTCTGGCAATAACTGATGCTGCCAGCAGCAGCTTTGGACCCGCTTCCCTAAGTGAGAATCTCAGGGGTACAGAAAGAATGAAGGGAAAAAACCCCAGACTTGAGAGGAAGAAAATTGTTTGCTATTTCAAACACCTTTAATTCCTTTATTCAATACCTTTCAGATAACTAATATTATTAATACCTTTAATACCTAAATGGCCTTTACATAAAACTAGTTCCTTTTCCCTCTTTCCTAATTGCATTATTATTATCACTATAAATATATAATTTCCTAATCCACCTGTTAATATTATATTATACTATATTATACACTATATCATACTCTAACATTTTAATAAAATATCATAATTATGAATATATAATGTCCAAATTATATATCCATAATTATAATATTAATATATTATATTCTTATTATAATGTATGTTCTATTATAATATATTATATTATTTTAATAGAATATTATAATTATGAATATATAATGTCCAAATTATATATCCATAATTATAACATGAAAATATTATATTCTTATTGTAATATATGGTTTTATTATAATGTATTATATTAATAAAATATTATAATTATAAATATATAACTGCCTAATCCACCTGTTTTTATTATATACTAAAATTTTAATAAAATATTATAACTATGAATATATATTGTCCTAATTATATATTCATAATTATAATATGAATATATTTTAATTATAATATATGTTTTGTTATAATATATTACAGTATATTAATAAAATATTATAATTATAAATATATCATTTCCTAACCCACCTGTTTATATTATATATTATATTCTAACAGTTTAATAAAATATTATAATTATGAATGTATAATTTCCAAATCCACCTGTTTTTATTATAATACACTACATTATATTCTAATATTTTAATAAAATATTATAATTATGAATACGTAATTTCCTAATTATATATTTATAATTATAACATGAACACATTATATTTTTATTATAATACATGTTTTATTATAATATACTATATTAATAAAATATTATAATTATGAATACATAATTTCCTAATCTACCTGTTTTTATTAGATTATATAATATTAATAAAATATTAAAATTATAAATACATAATTTCCTAATCCACCTGGTTTTATTATATTATATTTTAATAAAGTATTATAATTATAAATATATAATTTCCCAATCCACCTGTTTATATTATTAAAATATTATAATTATGAATATATAATTTCCTAATCCACCTGGTTTTATTATACTATATTATATTTTACTATACTATATTATACTATATTATATATTACTATATCATATTATACTATGTTCAATTAATAAAATACTATAATTCTAAATCTGTCATTTCCCAATCCACCTGTTTTTATTATACTATATTATACTCTATTATACTCTATTATACTCTATTATACTCTATTATATTTAATAAAATATTATAATTCTACATCTATCACTTCCCAATCCACCTGTTTTTATTATACTATATTATAATATATTATATGTTACTATACTACATTATACTATGTTATACCATATTATACTATATTATATATTACTATACCATATTATACTATGTTCTATTTAATAAAATACTATAATTCTAAATCTGTCATTTCCCAATCCACCTGTTTTTATTATACTATATTATACTATATTATATATTACTATACTATATTGTACTATGTTATATTTAATAAAATATTATAATTCTAAATCTGTCATTTCCCAATCCAGCTGGTTTTATTATACTACATTATATTTTACTATACTATGTTATATTTAATAAAATACTATATTTCTAAATCTGTCATTTCCCAATCCAGCTGGTTTTATTAAACTACATTATACTATATTATATATTACTATACCATATTATACTATATAATATTTAATAAAATACTATAATTCTAAATCTGTCATTTCCCAATCCAGCTGGTTTTATTATACTATATTATATATTACTATACCATATTATACTAAATAATATTTAATAAAATCCAATAATTCTAAATCTGTCATTTCCCAATCCAGCTGGTTTTATTATACTATATTATATTTTACTATACTATATAATATTTAATAAAATACTATAATTCTAAATCTGTCATTTCCCAATCCAGCTGGTTTTATTATACTATATTATATTTTACTATACCATATTATACTATATAATATTTAATAAAATCCAATATTTCTAAATCTGTCATTTCCCAATCCAGCTGGTTTTATTATACTATATTATATATTACTATACCGTATTATACTATATAATATTTAATAAAATACAATAATTCTAAATCTGTCATTTCCCACTCCAGCTGGTTTTATTATACTATATTATATATTACTATAGCATATTATACTATATAATATTTAATAAAATCCAATCATTCTAAATCTGTCATTTCCCAATCCAGCTGGTTTTATTATACTATATTATATTTTACTATACTATATAATATTTAATAAAATCCAATCATTCTAAATCTGTCATTTCCCAATCCAGCTGGTTTTAGTCCTGCAGGCACCAAGAGCCCTGAAGGCCCCAAGAGCAGGGCTGCTGCCCCGGCCATGAGGCAGCACTGCAGGCATTTCTCAGCCCCACAACCCCCAGGCTCCCTTCTGCTCCCGCTCCTCCCCTCCCAGGCAGGAGCTCCTCATTTCCAGCTCCTTCCCTCCCCGTTCTCGCAGCAGGAAACTGAACATGGAACAAGTCGAGCCCAGTGGGCTCATCTGGAGCTCAGAGCAGCAGCACAGCAAATTGAGAGCAGCACCAGTTGTGGAGGAAACTGGATTTAACTTCCAGACCTTTGGAGGGCTCTGCCCAGGGACACCTGCCCCTGTCCCAGCGTGCTGGAGTCATAAACACTGGGAATTTGGAACTTCCTGTGCTCACAAACTCTGCCCCCCAGGAGAGCTCTACATTTCACCTAAAACCAGGACAAAAATTCCCAAAATTCATTAATAACACTAAGAGTACAAGTGGATAGCTTAATTAGAAGTATGTAGCATCACTAAGTAAAAATTATATATAATTATATAAGTTATAATAATATACATATAATAAATATACATATAATAAATAGGGATATAATATAGGGATATAATATAGGGATATAATATAGGGATATAATATAGGGATATAATATAGGGATATAATATAGGGATATAATATAGCGATATAATATAGGGATATAATATAGCGATATAATATAGGGATATAATATAGCGATATAATATAGCGATATAATATAGCGATATAATATAGCGATATAATATAGCGATATAATATAGCGATATAATATAGCGATATTATATAGCGATATTATATAGCGATATTATATAGCGATATTATATAGCGATATTATATAGCGATATTATATAGCGATATTATATAGCGATATTATATAGCGATATTATATAGCGATATTATATAGCGATATTATATAGCGATATTATATAGCGATATTATATAGCGATATTATATAGCGATATTATATAGCGATATTATATAGCGATATTATATAGCGATATTATATAGCGATATTATATAGCGATATTATATAGCGATATTATATAGCGATATTATATAGCGATATTATATAGCGATATTATATAGCGATATTATATAGCGATATTATATAGCGATATTATATAGCGATATTATATAGCGATATTATATAGCGATATTATATAGCTATATAAATTATATATAAAACAAAATTTAAAATTTTAGAACAGTAACTACTCCTTCTTTTTTACCTTCTTCTTCCTTCTTCTTCCTAAGTTTTAATAATGCTTCGTAATTAAAAAAGTCCCCATTACAAACTCCAAATAAGTAGTTGTTAAATTAAAAGTAAAAAGAATTTAAATATAATTTCTTAATTAAATAGTTTAACCTTTATAAACCTTATATTAAAAACAATTCATCATTTTATAACTTTTAATTAAATACTTGTAACATAAATAAAAAATAACGAACATCTAAGCCTAAACACAAAATACCATCTCTAACCCTTCGATCCCAACCTTTACAAAAATAGGAAAATAACCCAAAAACCAACCCCAGGCTGCTCCCAGCTCTGTCCAGCCTGGCCTCGGCCATTCCAGGGCTCGAGGCCCCAGTTCCTTTAGATTTGTCACCAGAGGGGAGCAATATTTTGTCAGTCAGTCCTTAGAGCTGAAAAACTGAAATTCCCCATGAGCTGTGAGAGGTGAGAGACCACAGAACCACGGGAAGGGCTGGAAGGAGATTTAGGGAGCATTCACTTCCACCTCCTGGCAGCAGCAGGGACACCGTCCACTACCGCAGCTCGCTCAGCCTGGCCGGGGACACTGGCAGGGATCCAGGGGCAGCCACGGCTGCTCCGGGAATTTTATTTCACCTCAGCACCTTCCTCACCTCCACACCCCCCTCAGCACCTCTCAGTATCTCCCTCACCTCAGCATCTCCCCTCAGCTCAGCATCTTCCTCAGCTCAGCATCTCCCTCACCTCAGCACCTCCCTCAGCATCTCCTCACCTCAGTATCCCCCTCAGCTCAGCACCTCCCTCACCACCTCTCAGTATCTCCCTCACCATCTCCCTCAGCTCAGCATCTCCCTCAGCTCAGCATCTTCCTCAGCTCAGCACCTCCCTCAGCTCAGCACCTCCCTCAGCATCTCCCCTCAGCTCAGCACCTCCCTCAGCATCTCCCCTCAGCTCAGTATCTCTCTCAGCTCAGTATCTCCCTCACCTCAGCACCTCCCTCACCCCAGCACCGCTCAGCATCTCCCTCAGCTCCCTCACCTCCACCCCGCGCTCACTTCAGCAGCCCTCTCACCTCAACCCCCTCTGTCTCCTCAGCCCCCTCCCGGCCCCAGCACCGCTCCCCTCGCCCCCAACCCCCTCGTACCGGACTCCTCGTCCTTTTTATCGAACTTCTTGATCATGGCGACCCCGCTCCCGCTTCCTCCGAGCGCCGCCGCCTCAGCAGCCCCGCCGGAAGCCCCGCCCCCGTCCCCCTCTCTGACATCTGATTGGGTTGCGGCGCTGTCAATCAATCCCAGCTCTTTCCGTCTCGCCAAGCCACGCCCCCAGCCGCGCGCTGAGGGCGCGTCTTAAAGGAACCGCGTCGTTATTTTGTGAGGGGAGTGAAGTTCCGCTGGCGGACAGAGAGAAAAGTAAATAAATAAATCAACGATCTGCGCTCCTGGCCAAGGAACGGGAACTCCTGTGGAGTTCACAATGAATTTACGTGGAATTTACATGGAAGTGACATCGAATTCACGTGGAATACACGTGACAATCCAACCCTCTGGGGCCTTTGGCAACAGCCGGGGTAAGTCACAAGTAACTCCTGTGTAACTCTTACGTAACTCACTTTTAACTCCCATGACAAATCACGCACTGAGGCCCTTGGCAAAAAAAAAAAAAAATTCCCATGTAACTCATATGTTAACAAGTTAACAGTTACCTCTCAAGGCAAAAAACCATTGAGCCCACTGGCAAAAAAAAGGATTGCCATTATCTCCCAATTAACTTCCATGTAACTCACAGGGAACTCACAAGTAACTCTCATGTTACTATCCAGACAAAACAACCATTTCAGCCCATTGCCAAAAAAAAAGGATTCTCATTAATGTCCCACATAACTCATGAGTAACTCACAAGGAGTTCACACATAAATCCCAAGTAATTCCCAATTAATTGCCATGTAACTCATGTGTAACTTGCAAGGAACTCAGTAGTAACTCTCCAGACAAAACCATCATTTGAGCTTTTGGCAAAAAAAAGGATTCCCATGAATCTCCCATGTCACTCCTATGTAACTCATGAGTAACTTGCAAGTAACTCACATGTAAATCCCAAGTAATTCCCACTTATCTTGCAAGGAACTGACAAGTAACTCTCCAGACAAAACAACTATTTGAGCCCATTGCCAAAATAAAAAAAAAGGATTCCTATTAATCTCCCATTTAACTCGTGTGCAACTCATGTTTAACTCACAGGTAACTCCCAATTAATTCCCATGTAACTCATGTGTGACTGGCAAGGAACCCCCATGTAATTCCCATGTAATTCCTGTGTAACTCATGTGTAACTCACACATAACTCTCACAACACACCAAGCATTTGAGCCCCTTAAGCAAAAAAACTGCTCAAAGTTGTTCCAGGGCAGGTTTAGGTTGGATGTTGGGAAAATTCTTTGCTGGGAAAGTTTGTGCCCATTCCCAGAGGGGTTAAACACCCTGTGGATGTGGCACCTGGGGACATGGGCAGTGCTGGGAATGGGACTGAATAAATTTTCCCTAAAATGTGAGGAATTGGGATATTTACTGTTATTAGATATTTATCTGGTGTTAGATATTTATTTCCTTTTAGATATTTATTTGTTGTTGGATGTTTATCAGTGGATGTTTCTATTGATAGTTGTTTACTATTGTTTGATACTTATCTGTTATTAAATATTTATTATTAGGTGTATAATATCTACCTATTATTAGCAGATATTTAGAATAAATAAAGAGGGGAAGTAATGCCTCAGGTTTGGCTTTTCTATGTTTCCCATTCTGAGCTGCTTTGGTGTGCAGTTCTGAGCTCCATATTATGGGATGGTGAGCTCTGTGCACAGAGCAGGGAGACAAAACAATTCCTGCTCCAGCTGGGCACCAAGGACAAATGACCCAAATCTCAGCCCAGGAGCACAAACCCCGTGGGCTGGAGAGAGAAAAACAAGCAGGGTGGGACTGCAGGGGCTGAAGCTGGAATGGGACAATGAACTGCCCTGGGTGGGTAAAAATTCCAGTGCTCATGGCTTGGAGCAGAGCTTGTAAGGGAAGGATTTTGTTTTACTCCTCTAAACACCAACAGCAAAGGGGTTTCTGAAACAAGGGGGGTGCAGGATGGGTTCATTTCCTAAAATAAAATGTGAGATATATATAATATATGATATATGATATATGATATATGATATATGATATATAATATATAATATATAATATATAATATATAATATAAAATATAATACAATTTATATCCTATACCATATATTATACATTAATTATATATTATAATATATATTATATAATATATATTATGTATTATATATAATATATAGTATATAATATATTATATATTATATATTATATATTATATATTATATATTATATATTATATATTATATATTATATATTATATATATTATATATTACATACTACATATTTATTATATATTATATCATATGTTATACATTATTTAAAATGTAGTCCCAGCCTGTATCCTGTTGAATCCAGCAGCAGTGACTTGCAGAGGCTGGAGCACGAAGCCATGAGCCCATTTTTTAATTTTCTTTCCAAAGCTGGATTTTTCATGGTATTTTAGGAACCTGACAATGAAAAACTTCTGAATTCCCTCTTATTTTCCTGACTTCTCTTGCTTGTAATCCACGGTGCAGGGAGTTGTGAAAACACCTGGGGTAATTGATGAGTTCTCAGTTCTGGTTCTTTCCCGTGCTGCTGAGCCGGGTTGAACAGCCCAGACTGCAACTCTGGGCAGGACACCAAGAGTGGAGTGGCCTTTGCTGCCACATCCTGCTCAAGTGGAACTACATCCTACTCCTGACAGAATTATTTTCTCCTGAATAACCCCCTAGTAAATAAATGCAGAGGAACTCCACGGCTTCCAGATAAAGAGACTGGAGTGGTGAATGAATTCATTCAGTGAATGAATTAGGAGTTCATTTTAAATCAACAGGGATTATTTCAAATTTCTGCTTTCCCTTCCCCATTCCCATTTCTGCTTTCCCTTCCCCATTTCCTGTCTTCAGCATTTTGGGGTCTTTTGGGGTCTCCAGTCTGGAGAAGTGTTTCCCATCCTACTGGGAAAGAAGACTGGCAGTGCTGACAGATCTCAGATAGGATTTTATGGGCTGACCTGAGGGATTTAGGAACTTCATCTAAAAGCTGCCCTACTTTTCCCTTGTTTTTCCAAATGGGAATTGTGTGCTGCATTCCAAACCCCAGGGACAGGGAAATTCAGGGCATTTCTAAGAATACATATATATATATATAAGAATATATATATAAAAGAAACTAAGAGTATATATATAATATATTTTATTTTATATGTTATATAATATGTTATGTGCAATATATATATAATATAATATATAATATATAATATATAATATATAATATATAATATATAATATATAATATATAATATATAATATATAATATATAATATATAATATATAATATATAATATATAATATGCATTATGTAATATATTATCTATTATTTTAAAATATTGTATTTTTATTTTATTTTATATGTTATATATTATATAATATATATTGCGTATATTTTACATAATATACTAAATTATATATAATATATTATTGTTCATATTAGATGTATTCTATATTATATTACATATTACATATAACACTTATGTATTATTATAATATATAAAATATATATTACATTCTTTATTAAATACATATATATTAAATATATAAATATATAAATATATAAATATAAATCTACAAATCTATTTAATGTAATTAATATATTAAAGGATGTTATGTTTATTATATTTTTCATATATTGTAAATTATATTTAATTATAGAGTATCATATATTAAATGTTATATATGTATAACATTAGATGTATTACACATCACAATATATAATATAATATAATATAATATAATATAATATAATATAATATAATATAATATAATATAATATAATATAATATATATTATTGTATAATATAATATTTAATAGACTGTATAGTATATTCTAGATTATTTTAATGTACATAGTTACATATTAAATATGTTATATATTACACAGAATAGGTATTACATATTGCATTATAAAACATAATATTACATTACACCCTTTAATAAACCCTGAGGGTAACTTTTTATCTCATGTTTGCTTCTCTGGATCTGCTCAGGACCCTCCTGGAATTCCCATTTCCTTCTTGTCTCATGGTTGAAGTTGTCCCACCCTGAACGTGGCTGGGGTGAGGCTGTGGTGCCACCCCTGGTGACCTCCAGGAGCAGCAGCATCCCCTTAATCCTCTGCTGAAGCACTTCTAATTAAAAGCTATTATTTTATTATTCTAATTGCTCTCCCCACTGAGCTTACTCTGTCTTTCCTCACATTCCACTGCACCCCCAAAAGCATGATGGGGACAGAACCACCTAAAACCCCAATTTTGGAGCCCCAGCCTCTTTTTAGCACCTCCCCAGCCCCAGGAGCCTTGAGGAAAAGCTTTGCCGTGGATCTTGATCCCACAGCCAGGATATTTGTCCTCCCAGGATGAGGAGGGAAAACAACCACCCCCAGGGACAGCTGTGGACGTTTCCCAGCCCTGCTGCCACCTCCAGGAGCCAAAGCTGTTCCTGCCACGCCCCAACTCCGGGCTTTCCACCCAAAACCTGAGACTGTGGCATCTCAGCCACCTGCAGGAAGAGGAATTGTTCCAAAGCAAATCCCTCAGAAAATGTCACGAGCAAGTTTTTCCTGTTATTTTTCTTCCTCTTTAACACATTGTCTCCTTCAAGTGCTTGCAGAGGTCAAGCAGAACATCCCAGCTTTAATCTCAAGGGGAATATTCGGGTTTTTGTACAAGTTTTTCCAGTGATTTATATTCAGGCTTATATTGAAGATTCCCAAGCTATCAGGATTCACAGCTGTTGATAGCAGAGCCAAGTGGAATTTGATAATTATTGACTTTAAAGATAAACTTTAAAAAGGAAAGGCTTTCCCCACCTGATTGGAATTAATAATAGCAGGGGAAAGGGAAACAAACCCCATGTGATGGACATTTATTCATTCCTAGAAAGTGAGGGTGAAAATACAAATCTTCCCTCTTCCTTCTCACCCTCAGGGAACAAAACAATGTATGAATTCATTTTGTTGCAGGAGAAACCCTCTGGGAATGTTATTTCAGGGAAGAGAGGATGCTTCCAAGCCTGCAGCTGGAATTTTCACAACCTCCTGTTTTGTCAGTGCTCTTCTCTCCTAGAACAGCATCAAATAATTGGATTGGATTAAATAAAACTTGGCACCAAAATCTGCTCATTCTCTCTGGGAAAAGGCTGCTTCTCAAAAGCAGCCTCACATCTGAGAACTGAAAGTTCCCAGACCAGAAGGTGAAGCAACCCCGTGGCCAAAATACCCCAGTGGTTTCACGGGTGCTTTTCCCTCACACGGAAACTGAGCTGAAACCCAAAAATCCCCCGGAGATCCCCTGAGCCCAGCCCAGCCCAGCCCAGCCCAGCCCCTGGTGCATTCCTCAGCTCTGAGGGCACCCCTGCCACTCCAGCAGGGAGAGATTCCCCTTGGGAAGCTCTGGAAAGGCTGGAATCTCTCTAGCCTGAGGTCAGAACTGCAGCAAAGACACCTTGGTGTCTTTATTTTTACCAATTCTGCCAAATCCCAGCCAAAAGAGGAAATGTTTGTTTGTAAAACTGTAACAAGTGTAACATATTTTAGCTTTTATGAGAAAATGACCTTGAAACGCTTAACACTGGATCTCCTCCTTCTCCTTCTTTCTCCTTCTCCTTCTCACCTTCTCCTTCACCTACTCCTCCTTCCTTTTCACCTTCTCCTCCTCATTCTCCTTCCTTTTCTCCTTCTCCTCCTTCCTTTTCTCCTTCTCCTTCTTCCTTTTCACCTTCTCCTCCTCCCTTTTCTCCTTCTCCTCCTCATTCTCCTTCCTTTTCTCCTTCTCCTTCTCTTCTCCTTCCTTTTCTCATTCTCTTTCTCCTTCTCCTCCTCGTTCTCCTTCCTTTTCACCTTCTCCTCCTTCCTTTTCTCCTTCTCCTTCACCTTCTCCTCCTCCCTTTTCTCCTTCTCCTCCTCATTCTCCTTCCTTTTCTCCTTCTCCTTCTCTTTCCTTTTCTCATTCTCTTTCTCCTTCTCCTCCTCTTTCTCCTTCCTTTTCACCTTCTCTTTCTCCTTTTCCTTCCTTTTCTCCTTCTCCATCCTTTTCTCCTTCTCCTTTTCCTTCCTTTTCTCCTTCTCCATCCTTTTCTCCTTCTCCTTCTCCTTTTCCTTCCTTTTCTCCTTCTCCATCCTTTTCTCCTTCTCCTTCTCCTCCTCCTCTCACTAAACAAAAATAATTCATAATTCCCATGACACAAAATGTTACCACTGGAATTTTTTCCTTTCTCCATCCCTCTCCATTTCCAGGGCAATATTTTGACTTCTCCAGGTGTCTCCGAGTGCCATGGGCAGCGCTGCCTTGGGACAGAATCTGGGCCCAGCAACTGCTTCTTGCTGGATTAATAGTAGGTAATTAAAATGAGAGTAATTAACCTGATGGGAAACCATCCCAGGCTGCCCAATACAGACCATTTCTTGGGACCATTTTCCCTGGCACATTGAATTACTGGGAATGAATCACAATCCCAAGTATTCCTGGGAGCATGAACTCACATCCTGAGCACGCTATATGTACTCAGTGCAGGAACCTGTGAGAGCTGATAAGAAATTAGGTAAATCCTGCTTAAATCCTCCCAGGAAAACAAAAGCTGGTTAATGATTAATCATTAACAAAAAAAACAAAAACAATTATTAATGACTACAGTTTGGACCATTCTGCTCCTTGGGGCAGAGTTTTGGTTTCTGTTTCTGGAATAAGAATGCAAAGGAGTATTTTTATCCTGGAAGGAGATGGATCCTCATCCCTGGTGCTTTAAAACAAGGAGTTTGTCTTCCTTTGGACACTGGACTAATCTCTAGTCCTGACTCAAAATGCAGCTTTTTTTAGCCAGGAATCTGCAGTTCAAGAGTCACATCCAAGAACACAACCCTTCCATGAGCTGCATCCAAGGAGAAACCTGGAACTCCTCAACACTTCCACCTGTGCTGCTGCATCCCCCCAGCTTCCCCTTCCCTGGAGTGCTGGGGGGCCTCAGCAATTCCCACCTGAATGCTGAGGTGTCCCTTCACCAAACCAGGGGGACAGGGAAGCATCCCTTGGCCCCCAGGAACTCGTGCATGGAAAAGGTGGGAGAATTGTCCATATCAAGAGCCCCAGGTGCCTGAGCAAGGTGAGGAACAAGGGATAATCCCTTATTCCCTGAAGGCTTGGAGTGTCACAGCCTGGAATCATCCCAAGTGGAAATCTACCATTGTTAGTAGAGCTCTGAAAAAAAAAATCTTCCAGTAATTCCCAGCTTGGGTTGTGCCAGGGTGGAAACTTCCTGATGACTTATGGGAAATCATGGAATCTGAGAATGACTTGGAAAGGATTCCAAGGATCACCCAGTGCCACCCCTGCCATGGCAGGGACACCTCCCAGTGTCCCAGGCTGCTCCAGCCCCAGTGTCCAGCCTGGCCTGGGGCACTGCAGGGATGCAGGGGCAGCCCCAGCTGCTCTGGCAATCCCAGCCCAGCCAGGAATTCCTCATTGCCAAGATCCCATCCCTGGCTGCCCTCTGGCACTGGGAGCCATTCCCTGGGTGCTGTCCCTGCAGGCCTTGGCCCCAGCCCCTCTGCAGCTCTCCTGGAGCCCCTGGAATGTGCTGGAAGCTCTCCCTGGAGCCTTCTCCCCTCCAGGCTGAAGGGGCTGGTGCAGAGGGCCTGGTGTTAACCAGGGATCTGGGATCTGTAATGAAATGGCTGTTGGAAGTGGAGCAAACCCTACCCATGTAAATGTTCAATCAGTCAATGATTCAATGCTGCTAAAACCTTTTGTGCCCTCCTCCTTTTGCACCCTCTCCACCACCAGTCTCCATAGTAATAATTCTGAATTGATTCTGACCTGGTGCTCATTTCATCCATGTGATAAATAATAGAATGGACTGAGCCAAGGACATGGAACGTTGGAGAGAATCCAGAGGAGGCCACCAGGATGATCAGAGGGATGGAGCAGCTGGGAGGAAAGGCTGGGAGAGCTGGGAATGTTCCCCTGGAGAAGGGAGGGCTCCAGGGAGAGCTTCCAGCACATTGCAGGCCTGCAGGGGCTCCAGGAGAGCTGCAGAGGGACTGGGGCCAAGGCCTGCAGGGACAGCACCCAGGGAATGGCTCCCAGTGCCAGAGGGCAGCCAGGGATGGGATCTTGGCAATGAGGAATTCCTGGCTGGGCTGGGATTGCCAGAGCAGCTGGGGCTGCCCCTGCATCCCTGCAATGTCCAAGGCCAGGCTGGACACTGGGGCTGGAGCAGCCTGGGACACTGGGAGGTGTCCCTGCCATGGCAAGGCGATGGAAAAAGATGATTTTAAGATCCCTTCCCACCCAAACCTTTCCATAATTCTATGAAATTTATATTAAAATCTAGTTTTGCCAATTCCACTGATGGTGGTGGTGATGAGACACTGGTGACAACCCAGCCCAAAAATTGCTCCTCAGATGTTCCAAGCCCTTGAAAACAGACAACCCCTAAAGCATGAGCTTGGATGTGGGGTGGTGAATTCCTCTGGAGGTGCAGATGCTGTGTCCAGCCCTTGCTGCTCTCCCTGCCCCAAGGGAGGGATGCTTTGGGATCACATCCTTGTCCTGGTGCTGGATGGGAAGCATCCTTTGATGCTGCAGCTCAGGCAGTGCACAAAGGGCTCCCTGAGACAGGGACCTGGCAAGGCTTGGTGGGATGATCCTACAAATCAGGGAAAATTCCCTGTCTGACCACCCCAGAGCCACTCTGGAACTCACAATTCCTGAGCTGGGAATTCCTTCCCAGCTGCACCCCACACTCACAGGCTCAGACCACTCACTCCACATTTGCCATGGCAGAGCCTCAGATGTCTCAACCCTTAAATAATTGTAATCTCAGTGCAATAAATAAATAATAAAACAACAGCTCAAGCTGGTGCCTCTCAGGATGCAAAGGACACCCTGGCTTTGCACACCCTCACAGTCCAAGCATGGAAAATCCTGGATTCCTCAGCTCCTGCCATGGCTCTGAGTGTGCGGTCACTTGGCTGGACCACAGTTCCCTGTCCCTTTGCTGGTCAGTGCCAGCTCGTGTCCTCTTGTCCCCAGCTCGTGTCCTCTTGTCCCCAGCTCATGTTCTCTTGTCCCCAGCTCGTGTCCTCTTGTCCCCAGCTCATGTTCTTTTGTCCCCAGCTCATGTTCTCTTATCCCCAGCTCGTGTCCTCTTGTCCCAGCTCACGTCCTCTTGTCCCCAGCTCGTGTCCTCTTGTCCCAGCTCGTGTCCTCTTGTCCCCAGCTCGTGTCCTCTTGTCCCAGCTCGTGTCCTCTTGTCCCCAGCTCGTGTCCTCTTGTCCCAGCTCGTGTCCTCTTGTCCCCAGCTCACGTCCTCTTGTCCCCAGCTCGTGTCCTCTTGTCCCCAGCTCGTGTCCTCTTATCCCCAGCTCACGTCCTCTTGTCCCCAGCTCGTGTCCTCTTGTCCCCAGCTCACATCCTCTTGTCCCCAGCTCGTGTCCTCTTATCCCAGCTCACGTCCTCTTGTCCCCAGCTCGTGTCCTCTTGTCCCCAGCTCACGTCCTCTTATCCCCAGCTCGTGTCCTCTTGTCCCCAGCTTGTGACCTCTTGTCCCCAGCTCACATTCTCTTGTCCCCAGCTCGTGTTCTCTTGTCCCAGCTCACGTCCTCTTGTCCCCAGCTCACGTCCTCTTGTCCCCAGCTCGTGTCCTCTTGTCCCCAGCTCACATTCTCTTGTCCCCAGCTCGTGTCCTCTTGTCCCCAGCTCACGTCCTCTTGTCCCCAGCTCGTGTCCTCTTGTCCCCAGCTCACATTCTCTTGTCCCCAGCTCGTGTCCTCTTGTCCCCAGCTCACGTTCTCTTGTCCCCAGCTCGTGTCCTCTTGTCCCCAGCTCGTGTCCTCTTATCCCAGCTCACGTCCTCTTATCCCCAGCTCGTGTCCTCTTGTCCCCAGCTCACGTCCTCTTATCCCCAGCTCGTGTCCTCTTGTCCCCAGCTCACATCCTCTTGTCCCAGCTCACGTCCTCTTGTCCCCAGCTCATGTCCTCTTATCCCAGCTTGTGTCCTCTTGTCCCCAGCTTGTGTCCTCTTGTCCCCAGCTCACATTCTCTTGTCCCCAGCTCGTGTCCTCTTATCCCCAGCTCGTGTCCTCTTGTCCCCAGCTCACGTCCTCTTATCCCCAGCTCACGTCCTCTTGTCCCAGCTCGTGTCCTCTTGTCCCCAGCTCACGTCCTCTTGTCCCCAGCTCACATTCTCTTGTCCCCAGCTCACGTCCTCTTGTCCCCAGCTCACATCCTCTTGTCCCCAGCTCACATCCTCTTGTCCCCAGCTCACATCCTCTTGTCCCCACACAGAGCTTGAGCTGCCACGTGCACCGAGTGTATTCCTGAACAGCCGACCATTCCCTAGCTCTGGTTTCTCATGGAAAGGCTCGAGGATTTTCAGGGGAAGGTATTGCAAAAGAAGTGCCCTTCCCTCCCTGGAGGGATCACAATCCTCCAGTGTAAACTCTCACCCAGTTGTGCTTATCTTCTGCAAGATTAGCAGCTGCAGAGCTCGTTGGCATCAGCAGCACCAAGACCCTCATCAGGAAATTCCAGACAGGATTGGATTGTTCACATCCTTTACAAGGAGGAATCCTTGAGAGGAAAGGCAAAATCTTCCCCTGCAGACTGAATTTGCTTTACCCCAAGCTGAGAGGAGCAGGCAGAGCTGTTGCCCAGAGTGCTGTGAACCCTGCCCTGCTGCCCGTTCTTCATCCTGTGGGCTCCCAGCCCGGCCAGAGTACAGCCACAGGCGCCACCAGCCACCCTGGGCACATGCGCTAACCCTCCGCTGCAGTGGATCCTCGGTTCATTCCTTCCTCAGCTTCTTCATCTTGAGATTTTTGTGGTTTTGGGTTTGTTTGTTTTTTAGGGTTAGGGTCAGGATTAAATGTGTGAGATGGCATTTCTTGTTTGGATTTAGATATTTCCTGGTTCTTATTTATATTTCAGTCTCACAAATTGTGAGTTTTATAGTATTTCACTCGAATAAACTAAAAATGGAGTTGTATCTCTTTCTTTAGAAGGATTTTTTAAGGATAAACTGTTTAATTAAGAAATGATACTTAAATTATTTTTACTTTTAACTTAATGCCTGTGGCCTGCAATGTGGACTTTTTTATCCAGTTACACAAAACCACCCAAACCCATGGAGAAGAAGTTGAAGGAGAACTAGTCACCACCCTAAAACCTCTATCTTGTTAAATATATATATATCTCTATATATCTATAACTATATATCTATATATATACACATATATATATAGTATATATATATACAGATATATAGTGTGTATATATATATATATATATATAATCTATATCTAAATATCTATTACTGCATTCTAAACCCTTAAACTCTAAGTTTTCACCCCATGTGGTATCACACACTCCTGTCCAAACTGCACACCAACAATCCCAGTTCCACCATTCCATTCTGGAAGCTTCTCCAGGCCTCAGGGCAGTGCAGGGTTCTCCTGGGGGTCAGTGCCTGCAGCACAGAAATCTCCAATTCCCAGCCAGGGTTCCAGCAGGGTTCCTGCAGCTTTTCATCTGGAATGTTCCTGAGCAGCACCCTCAGGCACCTCCTTGGTGTTCTCCAGGCTCCCAATGCTCTCCCTAGAACACACTTGGCAGGGACCAGAGCCTCCTCACGGGTGCAGCCTCTCTTCTGCTTCAGGGAGGGTTCATTGAGGTTAATTCTCTTTCCTTGGGGGCAGAGGGAGGATTTATTCCCCTCTCACGAAGATTTGGCCATGAAATGTTATCCAAGTTACCCTTTGCTTTCCCTTTTCTAGGCATGTGGGGCTATTTGCTGATGCTCACTGATAAAATAAAAAACCCCAAACATGTGAGAATAAAGAGGCCACGAGCAAGGAGCTGAGCTGGGGAGGATTTGTTGTGAGCAGGATCGGAAGGTTCTCAGTCCTGGGAATGCTGTGGGATAGAGCCTGACTGCAGGAGCTCTGCAGAACTCCCAGGGCTGGATCACAGCTTGTTTCCCAGTTTTGAGATTAGCGTGGGGACCAGCATGTTCCATCTCCAGGACTGGGATTGATGGAATCCCCTGCATGCCCCCAGGACACGGCGATTCCCTTGGACACCACACTTCCCCGGGCAGGGAGTGCTGCCTCATCTCCTGCCGGGATTGCAGGAGATTCCCTTCCCGAGCTGTTGCATCCCGAGGGAACCACGGCCCTCCTGGCTATGGCGGTGACCCGCATCTCGCTGCTTTCTCCAGGGGAATCCCATCCCCTCTCCCCCAGCCGATACTGCACCCCGCGGGTCCCGAACACAAATAATTCGTCCTTTTCCTCGCAGGGCATCTCACACCCGCTGGATGCTGCATGCCTGTGTTTCATCCCTTTCCGGGTATTGTATTGTAAGTCGGTCCCCGGGCACCGAACGGCCCCGGCACCGCCGCCTCCCGTCGCCCCTCCCGGAGAGCGCATCCTCATCCCCTCCCTGCCCCTGCCGCCCATCCTCTCAGGGCGGCGCGTCCCTCCCGGTGAGCCCGGCTCGAAAGTGAAAGCGAAAGCGCTCGGGCCGCACTGGGACGGCGACAGCGGCGGGGAAGCGCCACGGAGCTGCCGCTGGACCGCGGAGCTGCCCCCGGATCGCGGAGCTGCCCCCGGGCCGGTGCCATGGCACCGCCGCTGCTGCCGCTGCTCTGCGGCACCGCCGCGCTCCTGCTGCTCCGCGCCGCCGCCGACACCGGTAAGCGGGGCTGCCCCGGGCTCCCGGCTCGCCAGCGGCTTCTCCGAGCCCTGCCCGGGGTGTCCACACCCTCCCGGGGAGCTCGACGCCTTCCCCGGGGTGCGCACTCCCTTTCCGGGAACCCTCCGCCTTCCCCGGGGTGCCCACTCTGTCCCGAGGGTGCTCGCTGCGCTCCCCGGGGTGCCCGCTCCGCTCCAGGTGAGCCTGCTCGACTTCCGGAGGGGATCGCGCCGCTCCCGGGGGCTGCCAAGCTCCCGCGGAGGTGCCCACACTCTCCCTGGGCTGCCCGTGCCCTCCCTAAGGTGTTTGCTCCGGTCCCGAAGGCGCTCGCTCCGCTTTCCCGGATGCCGGTGCCAATCCCCGAGCTGCCCGCTCTGCTCCCGGGATGCCGGGGCCAATCCCGGGATGCCCGCTACCCTGCCCGGGCTACCCACGCTATTCCCTGGGGTACCCAAACTCCCATTTGGGGTGGCCACGCTGTCCCTGGGGTGGCCGTGCCATCCCTGAGGTGTTTTCTGTGCTTCCTTGGGGGGTTGCTCTGCTCCCTGGGGTACCCAAGCCCCTACTCCAGGTGCCCAGGCTGCTCCCCAGGGTGTCCATGCTGCTCCCTGGGGTGTCCCTGCTGCTCCTCAGGGCGTCCATGGCATCCCTGAGGTGCCTATGGCATCCCTGGGGTGCCCATGCTACTCCCTGGGGTACCCAAGCCCCCACTCAAGGTGCCCAGGCTGCTCCTCAGGGTGTCCATGCTGCTCCCTGGGGTGTCCATGCCATCCTTGGGGTGCCCATGCTACTCCCTGGGGTACCCAAGCCCCCACTTGAGGTGCCCAGGCTGCTCCTCAGGATGTCCATGCCACACCTCGGGTGTCCCTGCTGCTCCTTGGGGTGTCCATGCCACACCTGGGGTGCCCATGCCATCTCTGGGGTGCCCATGCTGCTCCCTGGGGTGCCCATGCTGCTCCCTGGGGTGTCCATGCCATCTCTGGGGTGCCCACGCTGCTCCTTGGGGTGCCCATGCCATCTCTGGGGTGCCCATGCTGCTCCCTGGGGTGCCCATGCTGCTCCCTGGGGTGTCCATGCCATCTCTGGGGTGCCCACGCTGCTCCCTGGGGTGTCCATGCCATCTCTGGGGTGCCCACGCTGCTCCCTGCATTCCCAAACCTGTCCCTGGGTGCCTCCTGTGCCCCCCAGGCTGCAGCCCCGTGTTCCCTGGGTGCTCACCTTGCTCCTGGCATTCCCACAGCACCTCCTGACAGTGTCCAGGGAGGCTGGGGCTGCTTTCCAGGATCTGTGTGCTGGGCCCATGGCAGCTGCATCACTGTGGGATTTCAGCCTGGCTGCACTCCCTGGCTTTCCCATGGCACTGGGAGTTGTCCTCAGTGGCTGCTGAGCCTGGAATGTCACATCATTGTCCTGCCTCTCCAAAAGTCAAAACCCCTGGAATTACTGGGTCATGACAGCTAAAGACACCTTCAAGGTCACTGAGTGTAACAATTAACCCAGCTGTGCCAGGGCCACCACTGACCCTGTCCCCAGTGCCACATCCACAGGGTTTTAAATCCCTGCAGGGATGGGGACTCCACCCCTGCCCTGGGCAGCTCATCCCAATGCTTTGCCGCCCTTTCCAGGAGGAATTGTCCCAAAATCCCCCCTGAGCTGCCCTGGCCCAGCCTGAGGCCGTTCCCTCTGCTCCTGTCCCTGTTCCCTGGAGCACAGCCCGACCCCCCCGGCTGTGCCCTCCTGGCAGGGACTTGTGCAGAGCCACCAGGGCCCCCTGAGCCTCCTTTGCTCCAGGCTCAGCCCCTGCCCAGCTCCCTCAGCCCCTCCTGGTTCTCCAGACCCTTCCCAGCTCCCTCAGCCCCTCCTGGTTCTCCAGACCCTTCCCAGCTCCCTCAGCCCCTCCTGGTTCTCCAGACCCTTCCCAGCTCCCTCAGCCCCTCCTGGTTCTCTCCAGCCCCTGCCCAGCTCCCTCAGCCCCTCCTGGTTCTCCAGACCCTTCCCAGCTCCCTCAGCCCCTCCTGGGGCTCCAGACCCTTCCCAGCTCTGTTGCTCTTGGAGCTTTGGGAAAATTCTCATCACAGCTTGGGCCTTGGAGCTATGCCTTGGTTCATCTTCCCAGGAGCTCCTGGAAGCAGCAAGACCATTAGGAAATACTTAATTTGCTGATCATATGGCAGCTGTGAAGGATTCTGTGAAATAAGGCTGGAAGGGAATGCAGAGCTTTGGGACAGCTTCAGTGCTCACTGTTCTCCAAGTTCCTGTGGGCTCCTGAACTTTGGAAAATGAATTTATCCCTATTTATAACAGAACGACACAAATGGCCAGGAATGCAAAAGTCTTGGGTGACAAAAATAAGCCAGAAGAGTGCCATGCACTGGAAAAACATGGGCCCTGAGCCTCAGGAACAAGCTAAAAATAGCCCTCCAAAGTAATTCCTCGCTCAGCACGGACCCCAGACACCCCGACAGCATTCCAGGCAGCAGTGCTGCCACCAGGATTGTTCTTTGGGGCAAAACCCGTGGGTTTAGGGGGTGTTAGAGAAAATGAACAATATTTATTTCTTCTAGTTCACGTGATGGACAGTTTGGGATGTGCTGTTGCATCCCACGATGTTCCCACTGGGCATCCTGTCCTCTCCTGCTCAACTGGAAATATTTTTGAGCTGAAACGTGGAAGTTTTATCTATTTCTGTGATTTTGGCATTTCTCATGGATTTTTCTTGCATCCAGATTTGTGAAATTCCTCCTTTCTCCGCCTTTTTTTTTTTTTTTGCTCACAGCTTTTAAATTTTGAGCAGAAAACCTCCACCTCTCCGGACCTTTTCCTGATCATTTTTGAAGGAGAACAGCCAAGTTTTTCCTGGTGTGGATTCTCCAGTGTCCAGCTGTGGTTGTGCATCCCTGGGAGGCTGCATTTGGACATGGAATGATTCACATGGCAGCATCTCCATGCCTGGGGTCATCCTGGCTGTATTCCCTGTTCTGCTTCCCAATGTGCCAGAATGAGCTCATCCTCCACAACCACCATCGTTGGAGCTCACTGGTGGCGAATGACAAGAAAAAGAGAAGAAAAAATCCATGGAAATGCAAAACCCAGGGATATCAGGCACATTTCAACCTGGCTATTTAATCCCAGCAGGATGCAGGGAATCCAGATGGAAATAAGGCAGCTGGAGGTGTTTTCCTGGGATGCTCAGTCCTGGCACCGCAGCTCCTTCGGGAGGTTGGCCAAGCCTGGGATGAGTCTTTGAGCACCTGGGATGATCCATCCATGGGAAATTCCAACTCATTCCTGAGGGATTAAAGCGTAAATCCTTCATCTCCAGCTGATTCCTCCCCTTTTCCCCCTTGGAATGTGTTTGTCTCATCAAACAAGCTGAAATCCATGGATGGTGTGAAACGTGGGATGGTGATCCTGGAGAGTGGTGCTGCTGGGATCTTGTGGGAGCAACTTGGGCATTTTTTAGAAGAGGAGATTCCAACCAACTGTTAAAAAAACCCCTCTTTGGAGGGATTGGGATGAGGAGAGGAGGTTTAAAAGCTGGAAGGCATAAACAGAGCTCGCAGATCCCGGATTTTCCTGGACATTTTTGGTGTTTCCGACTGAATTTCCTGCTGTGCTCCCTTTGGAGGCGCAGCCGGCACCGGGAGGGTTTTTCAGTGACTCAAGGCACAGTGCCAGGTCTGGTGAGTTGTGATACTGTTGTGAAACATCCTCAGGCAGGCATTTCCCAGTTCCAAGAACTGCTGATTCCAGGAATTTCACCCACATCCTGAGAGGAGGCCAAGAGCTGCTGCATGTCCCCATGTCACTCGTGTCCTGTGGCCACACTGGCCACGACTGCACCAGATCCACCTGGGCACTGAAACGGAGCAGATTCCCCCGGCACGTTCTGGGGATGCACCACAAATTGGGGCAGGAGGTTTTCAGGATGGAGATTTTTATCTCTGGATGTTTTGGGTGCTGCGGGTGCACGTTGTGTTCCTGTCCCCACTGCTGCTGTGCCACTGTTCCCTTCCCAGCCTGCTCCCATCCCCACTGTTTCCAGTTCCCCATCCTGCTCCCATCCCCACTGTTTCCAGTTCCCCATCCTGCTCCCATTCCCACGATTTCCAGTTCCCCATTCTGTTCCCATTCCCACATTTTCCAGTTCCCCATCCTGTTCCCATCCTCATGATTTCCAGTTCCCCATCCTGCTCCCATTCCCACGATTTCCAGTTCCCCATTCTGTTCCCATTCCCACGATTTCCAGTTCCCCATCCTGTTCCCACTCCCACTGTTTCCAGTTCCCCATCCTGTTCCCATTCCCATGATTTCCAGTTCCCCATTCTGTTCCCATCCTCCCTGTTTCCAGTTCCCCATTCTGCTCCCATCCCCTCTGTTTCTATCATGTTCCCATTCCTACTGTTTCTATCCCCATTGTGCTCCTATTCCCATCCTGCTCCCATCCCCGCTGCCATCACACTCCTGTCCTTGTCACTGGCATGTTCCCATCCCTGTGTGCTCCTGTGCTCCCTGCCATGGCATTCCCATTCCATAATGATCCCAGCCCAGCTGTGTGTTCCTCCTGGCTGGACACTGCTCCATCCCAGCTGGACATCGTTCCATCCATGGCAGGCATCAATTCATCCATCCAGCCTGGCCATGCCTCGTTCCATCCTATCCCTCCTTCCCATGCCAGACACCCATCATTCCCATTTCCCAGATATCCATCATTCCATCCTATCCCTCCTTCCCATGCCAGACACCCATCATTCCCATTTCCCAGATACCCATCATTCCATCCTATCCCTCCTTCCCATGCCAGACACCCATCATTCCCATTTCCCAGATATCCATCATTCCATCCTATCCCTCCTTCCCATGCCAGACACCCATCATTCCCATTTCCCAGATACCCATCATTCCCATTTCCCAGATACCCATCATTCCATCCTATCCCTACTTCCCATCCCAGATATCCACTGCTCCATCCTATCCATACTTCCCATTGCTCCATACTTCACATCCCAGCCCTGCATGGATCCATCCCATCTGTGCATCCCCTCCCAGATATCCACCACTCCTCCCAGGTCATCCATCCCATCCCAGATATCCACCACCCCATCCTGCTCATCCATCCCATCCCAGATATCCACCACCCCATCCTGCTCATCCATCCCATCCCAGATATCCACCACTCCCCCCAGGTCATCCATCCCACCCCAGCCATCCATGGCTCCGTCCCAGCTGCATTTTGTCTTGTTCCCATTGTACATCTCTCTGTCTCTCCATGCTGGCTCCCACTGGGATCAGGGAGCTTCCAGCAGCCAGGATCATGGATAAGTTGTTCCCACACCACCACAGGGATCCAGGTGCTGGCACAGCTTTGGAACAACCAGGAAATTTTGCCCCTTGCACCAGAAAAGATGGGAAATTTCATCACTCTGGTACGGAACCGAGCTCATCCTGAGGCTGAAGGGGAAGCAGGAGCTCGTTTGGGGAAAAGCAAAGCCACAACTCCAAGTCCACTGTTGTCCCTCTGTCTGGGATACTTGGATTTCAGCTGCCACCTTCCAGAGGGGAAAAACTCCCGGGCAGTGGCTGGAGGACTCACCAGCAGCTGGAATTTCTCATGTCCAGCTGTGACATGAGTGGAGAAGGACGGGGGCAGTGACCACAGCTGGAATTCAGCAGCTGGAGGCAGCTGGGGCTGCTGGCCTGGGACAGTCACTGCAAGGGGATGGAATTCCATAAAACTTCCTTGCTGGCTGGAGGAGCTGCTCCAAGTGACCACAAACATGCCAGAAGTGGAGTTTTCCCTTTCTCCAGCCTCTGGAGCAGCTGCTACAAGTGATCCCAAAAATGCTGGGAATATTTTCCCTTTCTCCATCCCCTGTGTCAGGCACAGGGTCCCTTTACTTTTGCAGGACGGATAAATCCCTATATTCACCCCTGTGCAGGATTTTATAGCATGATGGAAAGGTTTGGGTTGGGAGGGAATTTAGGGATCACCTCATTCCACGTTGTACCACAGGCAGGGACACCTTCCTCTATCCCAGGCTGCTGCTCCAAGCCCCGTCCAGCCCAGCCTTGGGCACTTGCAGGGATGAGGAGTGGGGAACTCCCCAGCACAGCCAGAGGTTGTCTGATCTCCCTGTTGTGATTCCAGCTGTTTTTCCCCCATCCCAGTGCACTGCAGCCCCCCCAAGGCCGTGGCCAACGCTCACATCGACGCCGGGAATCGCACGGAGCTGAACTCCCGCCTGCGCTACTCCTGCAAGCCCGGGTACAAACGGAAAGCTGGGACCTCCAGCCTCATCCAGTGCATCCTCTGGAACGGCTCCCAGCCCCGCTGGACCGACCCCACCCTCCAGTGCATCCGTAAGCCCGCAGGGGGAGCTGGGACACCTCCAAACAGCAGGATGGGAAGAAACGCGAGCACCAGCCAAGTTCTGTTTCCAAAAGAATCAGAAATGGGGAAATTATGGAGAGGAATTTAATCCGTGGAATTCCTAATGGAATTCCTAATGGATAACGGCTTGGGAAAACAAAAGTTTAGGGCCTTGCATCCTTCAGTGCTCACAGACCTGGGGAGGAAGGTAAAACCTGGGAGAGGAATTTATTGGTGAGGATGGAACACCAGGAGGAACACGGAATTTATAAACCGCAAAGAGACTTTGCATAAACCAGAGGTGCCCAGTGTGGGAAAACATAATTAAAAGGCTGAAAATAGGGATTAATTAGGATAATTAAAAAGGGACAAATTATTAATCAGTAGAAGACAGAATAGTAATTAATGACTTCAAGGCAGTGAGCATTAATTCCTTGTTTTGCTAAAATATAAAAATTGTTAAAATTTGACAACGAATACCCATTTTTTGGAATTTGTGGAATTTCCCCCAGACCTCAATGTTGGATATAATAATTTTGACTTTACAACTTACCAAACCACTTGCAGAGTTCATTTCCCAGCTGATGGTGTCTCCCTGTTGTGTTTTCCCAAAGGAGATCCGGCTCTTTCCAGGGAAACCCCCGGCGCGGCGAGCACGACCCAGAGGGGTGAGGAACAGGATTGGGATTGGGTTTGGAGCTGCCATGGCCATGGCAAAGCCACAGCTCCAGGGTGTGGGAACCACAACGTTCCCGTGCTGGGATCAGATGCACCCCATGGGGTGAAATCCCAGCGTTCTGTGCCTGCTGGATGAGGGCACGGGAATAACGGTGCCGCCTTTTGATTTTGGGAATTGAAACATTTCCCACTGTTTTCCCAGCAGGAACCACCAGTGCCAGCCCAAATTCCAGCCCTTCTCCAGCTCCCAGCCAGTCACCTGTGCCACCAGCACCAGATGGATCCAGGCCACCGGAGATGGTGCCAACACTGGACACATCCACGCTGGGAGAGGGCACAACCCCGCTGCCCGTCCCACCCACGGAGTATGCCGCAGGTTGGGCTGATGCCCAAGGGAACACCAACCTCCCCTGGGCCTTGTTTCATCCACAAAGGCTCTCTTGCTTTTCCAATAGAATTTTCCTTCTCTCCAACCTCCTTTCTAGTGAGGCTCCTCCCCAGCATCCACCCCTTTCCTACCTTTTGCAGCTCAAAATTTCCTTTTCTCTCCTCTTTTCCAGTTTCCATCCAGTCCGTGGCCTCTTCTGTTGGTAAGCTGGGAAAAAAAACCACAAAAACTTCTTTGGGAAACAGGGGCTTATTTCAATTTTTTTAAGCTTAAAATCCCTTCTGGGGGCTGTGGGAGCTTTATTCCATGGCCAATGGGAATGCCACTGAGCGGGGGAAGGATTCAGCACCCAAATTTCTTCCTGGAAAGAAGAATTCCCAATTCCCTCCCTCCAGGGGTGGGGAGGGATCTTGTGATGGTGCCTGGAGTGGTGTTGGCTCCTCCTGGAGCTGTTTTGGTGGAATTCCTCAGCCATGGGTTTGGGAGATGCTCCTCACCCCGAGTGTCCATCCCACAGGACTCCTGGTGCTGCTGGCCATCGGAATTGCGGCCATCTGCTGCTGGAGGAGGAGGAGGAGGAGGAGGAAGTAAGTGCCAAACCCCAGGAATGAGTGTTCCAAGGCTTCTGTGCTTTCCAAAGAAAAGCCTTGGAATGCCACTGATGCTCCTCGTCCCCCCACAGATGCACCAGGCAGGGCTACGTGGTGACAGAGACAGACATTCCCATGGAGGGAATTCCCTCTGGGAATGAGGAGGTGGCGCCTCCTGTCATTGTCCCCACGGGCTGAGCACCCACCCTGGGGACACTGGGCGCACCCAGCATGCCGAGGGATGCCAGAGGATGGAATTCTGGAATTCTGGATGCTTCCCCCAGGGGTGGCAGAGCACACGGAGCAGCCAGGCTGCTCTTCCCGGCCTGAACACGGATGATTCCCATGGATGATCCCAAAGGTGGGTGGCTGTCCCGCACTGGGAGCTGGCAGTTGGGGGAATTTGCCCTGGGGATGCTGGTGGTGGGCAGGGAGAGGGTTGGGATGTTGGGATGGGGTTTGGGATGAAGCTGAGTTGCCCTGGCCCAGGTAATTCCCATTCCCTGTCCAGGAGCATGGATAGAGTTGGATTGGCTGGACACCTGTCCCATCCCTTGCCCAGCTTTGTCCCCAGATCCCAGAAATGGATGGAGAGGGACCCAGCCAAGCATTTCCCCACATCCTCAGCTTTGTCCCCAAATCAAGAAAAGTGAAAGATTTTGGGACCATTTTGGTTCATCTTTTGTGCAGCCCTGGCTTTGTCCTGCCCTCTGTTTCCAGCTCCCCAATCCCTTTCCCAGCTTTGTCCCCAAATCAAGAAAATGGATGGAGAGGGGCCCAGCCAAGCATTTCCCCACATCCTCATCCTGCTCCTGCCTTTTTCCCCAAATCCCAGGAATAAGACTTGGAGAGACCCAGCCAAGCATTTCCCCACATCCTCATCCCTTTCCTGCTCTCTTGCAGCCACTGAGCCAGAGCCAGAGGTGCTGGGACCATCCCACCCCACAGAGAGCTCAGGGATCCTTTGGAAGCACTCCCAGCCCTGATCCCAGCCCTGATCCCGATCCCCAGCGGCTCAGGGGGAATCCAGGCTGGAGCAGACTCTCTACAGACACCATCAAGGACCAAATTACACCATTTAGGAATATTTTCCTTTGTGGGTTTTCCCTTTATCCATCAGCAGGTTTTATCCACTTGTTTCCTTATCCAGGTTTTATCCACTTGTTTCCTTACACTATGGAAAAGGCAGCTCTTTATTTTTATGTATAAATAAATATATTTTATATAAAAAATAACCCAGCAGTGGTTTCTTAACTGGATGGGAAGGACTGGGTTGGGGTGAATCCATGCCCACAGCACCAAGGACATTCCATGGAAATGAAGGGTTCAATCCCATCCTCTGGAGCTGCCAGGTCTCAAAAAGCTTGGGAAGCTGCAGGGATCCAACAGCTGAAATTCCACGGCTTTTCCTGGCTGCTCTTGTCCTGTTGGTGCCTTTGATCCAGGATGTGTGCCAGGCACTGGGCACAAGGAGAGGCTGGGAGGGAGCACTGCAGGTGCCTGATCCACTGCTCCAGGCTTTGTGCTTCCATCCACATCCAAGGGTTTGGGAATGCATTCCTGGAGGCAGCTTTGAAAGCGAAAGGAGAGGGAGCAAAGCAGGATGTCTGAGATTCCTGCAGCAGGCACAGCCCACGGCTCCAGGACAGATTCCTGAAACCACTTTCAGTTTCCATTGCCTGGGGCACAGGCTCTGGAGTTGTGGCACAAGGCACAGAGTGTGATCCACCTGAGCATTCCTGGGAAATAAAGGCTATTTAAGGGCAGGCAAGAGACACAAAGGAAGTGTTGAGGCTTTTCTTGGCTACACATTTAATTTTAGGATTGGAAACCGCTCTCCACTTTGTCCCTGAGTTTGGCTGGAACCAATCCAAAGGAATTTTTCTGCTGCTGCCTCATTTCTTCCTTCCTGGTTGGCTGCAGGGAGAAGGGAAAGAATGCAGGGAAACCCCTTGGCTGCAAGGATGGAAAATGAATGAACTGGGAGAGATTTATGATTTCCTCCCAGGGCTGGGCAGGAATAGTTCATTTTAAAGAAATTAACTTTGGATACTTTCCAGTGTTGAGTTTCCTCTTTTTCCAGTGGGTCAGAGGGATTTCCAGGAATGATGGGATATTAAGGAGGTTTGGACACTGGCGACAGGGGGAAGAGAAGGAATGTTCCAGAATGAACCCTGCTCTGTCTGATCCATTCCTAAAGTGCAGATTCCTCTGGATATCCCATTCCCACCTCCTGGAGGATGAGGCAGGGCTGGAGGAAAGGCATCACATCATCCCCAGGGAGCCTGCAAGTCCCTCTGGAGCTGGGACCATCCTGCTCCAACATCTGCCTGAATTGGGAGCTGGGCTGAAATCCTCTCAAAAATCCACCTGGAATGTGGAGCTGGGCTGAAATCCTGTCAAAAATCCACCTGGAATCTGGAGCTGGGCTGAAATCCTCTCAAAAATCCACCTGGAATCTGGAGCTGGGCTGAAATCCTGTCAAAAATCCACCTGGAATCTGGAGCTGGGCTGAAATCTTGCTCCAACATCCACCTGGAATTTGGAGCTGGGCTGAAATCCTGTCCAGCTTCCACCTGATTTTGGAGCTGGGCTGAAATCTTGCTCCAACATCCACCTGGAATTTGGAGCTGGGCTGAAATCCTGTCCAGCATCCACTTGATTCTGGAGCTGGGCTGAAATCCTGCTCCAATTTCCACTTGATTTTGGAGCTGGAATGTGCCAAGAGGATCTGTCCCACATCCAGGATAGCTCTGGGAAGCTGGAGGGCTTTGTTAGAGCTGGATGGGCCCCTACTGGATCGTTGGGTAAGAGGTGAGTGGAGTCAGGGAGCTGAAGAACAGCCAGGTGCAAGCCTGGCAGAGGAATCCCCCTGGATCCTGGCTGCTGTCGCTCTGTGGGAGGAAAAGAGGAGATTTCAGGGAAGAGGAAGCTGCAGGAACACAACCTTGGCTTCCCAGCTCTGCCACAATCCCAGGAAGGGAGCCATGCTGTGCCCAAAGCAAGGAAATCCCACACAGAATCGTGGAATGGTTGGAAAAGATCTGTAAGGATACTGAGTCCAGCTATTCAAGGTGAACTGATGCCCTGTGCAGGCTGAGCTAGAGCAGAGGCTGGGCAGAGCTCCAGAATAAAGCAGGGATTCATTCCAAGGATCTCCTCCATGGATGCACCTTGGGCAGCACCAGAGCCCAGCCAGGGCTGCACCCAAGATGAACCAAAATGGCCCCAAAATGCACCAGCGCTCCCGGGGTCTCTCCCTGGGATCAGTTCTGCTCCATTTGCATCTTGCAGTTCATTGTCCCATTCCAGCCTCAGCCCCTGCAGTCCCACCCTGCTTGTTTTTCTCTCTCCAGCCCACGGGGTTTGTGCTTTTGGGGCTGAGATTTGGGCCATTTGTCCTTGGTGCCCAGCTGGAGCAGGAATTGTTTTGTCTCCCTGCTCTGTGCACAGAGCTCACCATCCCATAATATGGAGCTCAGAACTGCACACCAAAGCAGCTCAGAATGGGACAAATAGAAAAGCCAAACCTGAGGCATCAGACAGCCCTGTCCCCAAGTGCCACATGCACAGGGCTCTGGAACCCCTCCAGGAATGGGAGCTCCAGCCCTGCCTTGGGCAGCCCAGTGCCATGACTGGAAACCCTTTCCATGGGGAATTGTCCCCAGGGTCCCCCCTGAAGCTGCCCTGGCCAGCCTGAGGCTGCTCCCTCCTGTCCTGGCCCCTGTCCTGGCCATGGAGCTCCCAGAGTGACCTCGTGCTCCCTGCGGAGCTCGGCCTTCCCAGCCCCTCTGGGCAGGATCCAGCTGGGCCCAAAGCCAGGCCTGGCCCCAAAGGTTGGATTGTCCCTGGGCCAGGGCTGCTGGGCCAGCCCCACCTGGAGATTCCATGGGCTCCAAGGGGCACACGTGGGATCTGACACAGCAAAACCCACACTTGGACCCACCTGAGGTCTCAGATGGGATCTTTGGGATGGAGTGGATTTGTGGGAAGTGCAACACGACCTGGAATTGCCCTTGGAATTCACTCCTGGTTGTGAGCACAAGGAAGTGGATGGGGAGCTGAGATCCCTGCTCAGAACAGGGACTGGAATGGCTCGGGAAGGCTCCCAAATCCCAAATCCCAGGGAAGGGACGTACGTGAGTCAACGGGAGCTTCTTCACCACCAGCCCAGAGGTGACTTCCAGGGAATTTGTACATCCTGGCACACAACAAGCAACAGGAGCCCCATCCTTGTCCTTGCCAGCCTCACTCAGCAGCTCCACCCGGAGGAAACGCTCCTGGGAAACGGAAAAAAGGGAATTTCAACCTCAGAGGCAGCTGAGGGAAGCTGAACGTTGCTCCATAATTTCTTTAGCCCCTAAGGAAGAGACTTGGAACATGATGGGATTTAAAGAAGGAACAAAACCCCCAATTCCTGGTGGTGAAAAAGCTCCAGCAGAAGGCGATGGCAGGAAGGAAAGGAAGGGAATGAAGGAAGGGGGGAATGAAGGAAAGGGGGAATGAAGGAAAGGGGGAATGAAGGAAAGGGGGAATGAAGGAAAGGGGGAATGAAGGAAAGGGGGAATGAAGGAAAGGGGGAATGAAGGAAAGGGGGAATGAAGGAAAGGGGGAATGAAGGAAAGGGGGAATGAAGGAAGGGGGGAATGAAGGAAGGGGGGAATGAAGGAAAGGGGGAATGAAGGAAAGGGGGAATGAAGGAAAGGGCTGGAAGTTCCTTCAGGCAGGGAAAAGGGAACCTCCACACTTCCATGGAGACAAAAACCCAGGATCTGTGGAAAACAACATCCAAATGCAAGAACTCTGGAAAAAGCCCACTGCAATCCCGTGTCTTCCTGCTGGAACCTCTGATGGAGCAGCAAAATGCAGGAATAAAAGTGATTCCTGCTACTCTGGTGCATGCCAGCACAAGGAGCAGCCCAGGGAATGAATCCCAGGACAATCCTTTGGTGCCTGAAGTCACCCCACAGCAGGATTCCCTGGTCCTGGAAGGTTTCACTCACTCCAGCCAGAGACAGAAGGTTTTCCAGGGATTTGGACAGCAGCAGGCACTTCTTGGCTCTGGTCACGGCCACGTAGAGCAGGTTCCACTCGTCCTCAGGGGTCCTGTCTAGGAGGGAGGAGACAATCCATGGGTGTAGGGAACAGGGGGGAGCAGCTCTCTGCTCCTTCCAATGCTTCTCCTTCCCAGCCCAACCATTCCAGGATTCCATTTGGGATGGATCTCTGGCATTTTGTGCTGCTGGATGTGCTTGGGGTGGGAATCTGATCCTGATTTTCTTCCTGCTCAGGATTTCAGGCTCTGTCTCCATGGAAAGCTGGGAGGAGACCTGGGACATTCCCACTCCTGCTTGTCCTGACAGGAGGAGGAGGAAAACAAATCCTGGAGGGATTTGGGATGGCTGGGGGCTCCTTTCCATGGAGAAATTCCCAAAAATCCAATCCAAACCTGCCCTGGCCCAGGCTGAGGCTGTTCCCTCTTCTCCAGGGGCTCATTCCCTGGATAACCTGGATGCTCTGGGCATTCTCATGGGGGTACGAACACAGAATTCCCAAATTACTGAGGCTGGAAAAGAATGCTTCAACCAGGATGAGGCTTGGAGCACCCTGGGACAATGGAAGGTGTCACTGCCCATGGAACTGGATGGGCTCCAAGGTCCCTTCCAAGCCAAAACCATCCCAGGATCCAGCTCTGGAAGGACAGTGGGGGTTTCTCTGGGAAAGCAGGAATTTGTGTTTGCAGCTCCTGCCTCATCCCACATTTCTCCCTCCCCTCTGCATGGCTGGAGAAGCCACTCCCAGATTCCTGTTTGGAGCCCAGGCTGGGCTCTGGAGGAGCTTCCCAGTCCCTGGATTCCCTCTGGGAATTCACTGGGAAGGGAGAAATTCCAGAACAGGAGCCTCAGGGCAGCAGTGGCTTCCCCAGGCTGGATTGGGCTTTGCTGCTACACAACTCCAAGCTTGGCTGTGGGAATATTTATGGAATGGGAGAATCCATAGGGCTGGAAAAGGTGTGCAGGACAATAAGGAGGGAGAAGTTGTTCTAATGGGAAAAATCACTGGGAGGGCCCTAAAAATAGGTACAAAAAAAAAAAAAATAAAGACTTGACCTTTCTTTTGCTTGCTCTGTTTGGAGACAAGATGGTGGAATCAGGGAACCATGGAATTATTCAGGTTGGGAAAGGCCTCTAAGACATGGAGTCCAACCATTCCCAGCACTGCCAGGGTCACCCATGTCCCCAGGTGCCACATCCACAGGGCCTGAAATCCCTGCAGGAACGGGGACTGCAGCCCTGCCCTGGGCAGTTCCAGTGCCTGACCCCCTTTTCCATGGAGAAATTTCCCCAAAATCCCCCCTGAGCTGCCCTGGCCCAGCCTGAGGCCGTTCCCTCTGCTCCTGTCCCTGTTCCCGGCTGTGCCCTCCTGGCAGGGACTTGTGCAGAGCCACCAGGGCCCCCTGAGCCTCCTTTGCTCCAGGCTCAGCCCCTCCCCAGCTCCCTCAGCCCCTCCTGGTTCTCCAGACCCTTCCCAGCTCCCTCAGCCCCTCCTGGTTCTCCAGACCCTGCCCAGCTCCATCCCCACTCTCCAGCCCCTCACCACAATTCCTTTCCCCCTTTCTGGTGTCCCTCACCAAGAGCAATGTTCATTCTCCTCAGGAAGGCCCCACTGACAAAAGGGATTTGCACAAAATCATCAGCGACACAAACGGTGTCAAACTCCAGGCCCTTGGCTTGGTGCACGGTCCCGATGAGAACATCTGGGAAAAACAAGGAAAAACGGTCAATCCTGGCAGCAATAATGGGAATTCTTGTTTCATTTCATTCTGCATCCATTCCCCTTCTCCCAGAGCTAAATCAGGAGCCTTCTGTGCTAAATCAAGCTTCTCTGTGGGGAATCAGGATGGATGAAGGGAATTTGTACCAAGGGAAATTCCTGGTTGGCATCCCAAGCTCCAGCCACATTCCCAAACAGGAATGCTCAATATTGGAGGAATTTTCTTTCCCCAGATTCCAACAGGAATCCCAAATGGGCAGGGGCTCCACATTCCACTATCCCAATGTCCAGCCTGGCCTTGGACATTGCAGGGATCAGGGGCAGCCCCAGCTGCTCTGGGAATCCCTTCCCAAAATCCCAGCCCAGTCTCCCTCTCCAGGGAATTCCCTCCATTCCCAGCTCTCCCAGCCTGGGATTGGATCCATCCCCACCCCGACTCCTCTCTAGGAAGGGATTTTGGGATCCGGGGGCTTCACTGGGAATCTCAGGACTCCAGGAAGGGTCTCCCTTCCCTTTTCCATCCCCAACTTCCATAAAAATCCCTTGGGATGGCTTCTGAGTGTCCCAAATCCCAGAATCCCAGAGCAGTTTGGGTGGGAAGGGCCCTCCAAGCTCATTCCAGGGACACCTCCCCTATCCCAGGGTGCTCCAATCCTTCCTTGGACATTGCAGGGATGCAGGGGCAGCCCCAGCTGCTCTGGCAATTCCAGCCCAGCCAGGAATTCCTCATTGCCAAGATCCCATCCCTGGCTGCCCTCTGGCACTGGGAGCCATTCCCTGGGTGCTGTCCCTGCAGGCCTTGGCCCCAGTCCCTCTGCAGCTCTCCTGGAGCCCCTTCAGGCCTGGAATGTGCTGGAAGCTCTCCCTGGATCCCTCCCTTCTCCAGGGGAACATTCCCAGCTCTCCAAGCTGCCTCCAGAGCAGAACCATTCCAACCCCAAACCCTCCCAATCCCAGCCCCGTTCTCCCCAAAAAACCCAACCCAACCTGCTGAGCCTTTTCCCAGGATGGAGCTCCAGCCCAGTTTTCTGCTGGGCCGTGGACTGACCTGCCAGGCCCTCGTGGGACACGTGGCTGCTCCTGATGCTGCTCACCAGCGCCGGGATCCTGTCCCTGTACCTCTCCACGATGGCGATCTTCACCTCCAGCTCCCTGTCGTCCACGTGCGCTGCGTATTCCTTCAGCCCCGGCAGCCCCGCGCCCTCCGCCCACCTCCTGATGAAGGCATCCTCAATCTCCAGCTTTGCTGCCACGGAGCAGGAGGCATTTATTTCATAGCTTTTCATTCCTATTTTCATTTCTATGATTTATTTCATGGTTTGTTTTTTTTTTCATTTCCGTTTCTATTTTTTTTTTTAATTTCTATTTCTAGCTTTCATCGGGATTTTTTCAATCCTGGATCAGTCTCCATTGTTTTCCAGCTGTCAGAGAAGTTTTCCAGGCAGGTCACCTCGCCAAAAAGTGGGAATTATATTCATGTAATCGGATGTTTGTGGAAAATTGGGGAATCTTTTGTTATCTCCATTAAAGATATCATCTGCTGTTCCTAGATTTTAAAGGGATGATTTTTATCCTGAATTTTCCCCTGAATTTTACTCCATATTTTAAAGGAAATCCTGAATTTTATCATGAATTTTTTACTGATTTTTATTCCATATTTTAAAGGAAATCCCGAATTTGATCCTGAATTTTATTCCATATTTTAAAGGAAATCCTGAATTTTATCCTGAATTTTTTACTGATTTTTATTCCATGTTTTAAAGGAAATCCTGAATTTTATCCTGAATTTTTTACTGATTTTTATTCCATATTTTAAAGGAAATCCTGAATTTTATCATGAATTTTTTACAGATTTTTATTCCATATTTTAAAGGAAATCCTGAATTTGATCCTGAATTTTATTACATATTTTAAAGGAAATCCTGAAATTTATCACATATTTTACAGGAAATCCTGAATTTTTATCCTGAATTTTTAAAGGAAATCCTGAATTTTATGTTTTAAAAGAATGTTTTAAAGGAAATCCTGAATTTGATTCCATACTATAAAGGAAAGGCTGAATTTTATCCTGAACTTTATTCCATATTTGAAAAGAAATCCTGAATTTGATCCTGAATTTTATTCCAAGTTTTAAAGGAAATCCTGAATTTTATCATGAATTTTTTACTGATTTTTATTCCATATTTTAAAGGAAATACTGAAATTTATCGCATATTTTACAGGAAATCCTTAATTTTTATCCTGAATTTATAAAGGAAATCCTGAATTTTATGTTTTAAAGGAAATCCTGAATTTGATTCCATACTATAAAGGAAAGCCTGAATTTTATCCTGAACTTTACTCCATTTTTAAAAGAAATCCTGAATTTTATCCTGAATTTTATTCTATACTATAAAAGAAAGCCTGAATTTTTTCCTGAATTTTATTCCATACTTTAAAGGAAATTTTAAAAATGGAGATTTACACCCAAAACAATCCAGGGAACACTGAAAATAAATTAAAAACAACTTTTGGGAATTTTTTGGGAAATTTTTGGGGAAAATATCCCAAATTCTGGGTTTACTTACATTGAAAATAAGGAATCACTGTGGAAAGATGGGAAAAGATGCCTGACAAAAATTCCCAAATTTTGGGATTTCTGGAATTAAGCAGCCAAAATAGCCCAGCCTGTGATAAAACCATTAAAAAATGAGGTTTCAACTAAAAAAATAATTAGGAAATATAAAAGTAACCAGGGTTAATTAGTAAATTATAATATATATAATGTATAATATAAAATTATATATAATATAGAAATTATATGTGATTATTAGAGATGTTGTTGTTGTTTTGATTTCCAGCAAAACCTAAAAAAATCCTGGAAAAAAGAAGGCTAAGGGAATACTCACAGTTTTTCCTGACATCTGCAGGCAGGCTGAGCTTCCAAATATCATAAATTCTGCTCAGGCCAAATTTCCCCAATCCCTAAAAGGAAGAAAAATGTATTTATAAAATTTATTTATAAGCCAAATTTTATTTATGTATTATTTTTATATGTATTTATGTTCATATTTTTATTATTTTATATACGTGTTGTATGTTTTATTTATGTATTTATTTTATCTACAAAATAAAATTTATTTAGAAAATATATAAAATATTTTAAAATAAAAAAATATTAAATTACATAAAATAAAATAAAAAAATTTGAATTTATAAATTTGATTTATTCCAAACTGCAGAAGATTTTTAAACCTGAGCACTTCAACCCCTCCTTGAACTGGAATTTGTGTGGAAAAAAGATGGAAATTTTGAAATATCAGCCTAAAATTTCCAAGGATCAGGTTCCAAATATGCTAAAATTCCTAAAATCAGGCTCCAAAACTCTCCAAATTCCACCAATTTTCTTGTTTTCCTGCCCCATTCCTGATAAAAATGGGAAAAATAATCCTAAAATAGAGATGAGGCCTGCAAGGCTTGGAAAATAACAGCTCTGAATAACATCCCTGGCCACAAAAAATTCCTGCTTTTTCCTGGAATATTCATTGAAAACCTTGGAATTCTTTATTCCAGCTGTCCATTCCTCTTTTCCTTGCCCCATCCCTCATAAAAATGGGAAAAATAATCCTAAAAATGGGATGAGGCCTGCAAGGCTTGAGGAATAGCAGCTCTAAATATCATCCCTGGCCACAAAAAATTCCTGCTTTTTTTCCTGAAAATTACTGTTTTTTCCTGGAATATTAATCTAAATCATTGGAATAACCTGTTCCAAGTGTCTATCCCTCTTTTCCTGCCCCTTCCCTCATAAAAATGGGACAGATTATCCTAAAAATGGATTGAGGCCTGCACAAAAAAGCCTCAAAATGGGACGAGGCTGAAAGGCCTGGAGACGAACAGCTCCAAATAACATCCCTGGCCAAAAGAATTCCTGCTTTTTCCTGGAATCTTTATTTAAAACCTCAGAATAACTTGGCCCAACTGTCCATCCCTTTTTTCCTGCCCCATCCCTCATAAAAATGGGACAAATTATCCTAAAAATGGGATGAGGCCTGCAAGGCTTGAGGAATAGCAGCTCTAAATATCATCCCTGGCCACAAAAAATTCCTGCTTTTTTTCCTGAAAATTACTGTTTTTTCCTGGAATATTAATCTAAATCATTGGAATAACCTGTTCCAAGTGTCTATCCCTCTTTCCCTGTCCCATCCCTCATAAAAATGGGACAAATTATCCTAAAAATGGATTGAGGCCTGCACAAAGAAGCCTCAAAATGGGACGAGGCCTGTGAGGGTTGGAGAGGAACAGCTCCAAATAACATCGCTGGCCACAAAAAATTCCTGCTTTTTCCTGAAAATTACTGCCTTTTCCTAGAATATTTATTGAAATCCTTGGAGTTCTTTATTCCTGCTGTCCATCCCTCTTTTCCTTGTCCCATCCCTCATAAAAATGAGACAAATTATCCTCAAAATGGGATGAGGCTGCAAGGGTTGGAGAGTAACAGCTCTGAATATCCGTGACCACAAAAATTTTTCCTGGAATATTCATTGAAAACCTTGGAATTCTTTATTCCAGCTGTCCATCCCTCTTTCCTTGCCCCCTCCCTCATAAAAATGAGACAAATTATCCTAAAATGGATATAGGCCTGCACAAAGAAGCCTCAAAATGGGACAAGGCCTGTGAGGGTTGGAGAATAACGGCACCCCTGGGCACAAAAAATTCCTTTTTTTTTTCCTGGAATATTCCTTGAAATCCTTGGAATTTGACTGGGTGCAACACCCCTCACCCCAATGACGTGGATTTTGGCCGGGGGGTCTCTCCCAGAGTATTCCACAGCGTCCTCAAACACGTTCCTGTTGCTGCGCGACAGCAGCGCCACCTTCCCCTGCCGGGCTCCCCGCACGTCCCCTGGGGGAGAAATTCCCAGTTACTCACAGCATTCCAGCTGGAATTCCCAGTTAAACACAGCCATTCCCAGTTAAACACAGCATTCCCAGCTGGAATTCCCAGTTAAACACAGCCATTCCCAGCTGGAATTCCCGGTTAAACACAGCCATTCCCAGTTAAACACAGCATTCCCAGCTGGAATTCCTAGTTACCCAGAGCATTCCCAGCTGGAATTCCCAGTTACCCACAACCATTCCCAGCTGGAATTCCCAGTTAAACACAGCCATTCCCAGTTAAACACAGCATTCCCAGCTGGAATTCCCAGTTACCCAGAGCATTCCCAGCTGGAATTCCCAGTTACTCACAGCATTCCCAGCTGGAATTCCCAGTTAAACACAGCCATTCCCAGTTACCCACAGCCATTCCCAGCTGGAATTCCCAGTTAAACACAGCCATTCCCAGTTACCCACAGCCATTCCCAGCTGGAATTCCCAGTTAAACACAGCATTCCCAGCTGGAATTCCCAGTTAAACACAGCCATTCCCAGTTACTCACAGCATTCCCAGCTGGAATTCCCAGTTAAACACAGCCATTCCCAGTTAAACACAGCATTCCAGCTGGAATTCCCAGTTAAACACAGCCATTCCCAGCTGGAATTCCCAGTTACCCAGAGCATTCCCAGCTGGAATTCCTAGTTAAACACAGCCATTTCCAGTTACCCACAGCCATTCCCAGCTGGAATTCCCAGTTAAACACAGCCATTCCCAGTTAAACACAGCATTCCCAGCTGGAATTCCCACTTAAACACAGCCATTCCCAGTTAAACACAGCATTCCAGCTGGAATTCCCAGTTAAACACAGCCATTCCCAGTTACCCACAGCCATTCCCAGCTGGAATTCCCAGTTACTCACAGCATTCCCAGCTGGAATTCCCAGTTACCCACAGCATTCCCAGTTACTCACAGCATTCCCAGCTGGAATTCCCAGTTACCCACAGCATTCCCAGTTACCCACAGCCATTCCCAGTTACCCACAGCCATTCCCAGCTGGAATTCCTGGTTAATTAATAATTAATATTATTTAATGAACAAGTTATTTTATTTATTATATCTTATTACTAAATTTATTGTTATCTTTTGTTATTATTCTATTTTAGGAAAGTAATCACTATTAAGATTTAATTATTAACTTAATTACATATTCTATTATTGTCTATTTTGCTATTAATTTATTGTTTCTATTTTATTGCAAATTTAATAATAGGCAATGAATTGTTAATGGCTTATTATTAATTTAATGTAACCTTTTATTATTTTATACTTATTTTACTTATATTTATGTTTTAGTACTAATTTAATTTTGGTAAATTAGTTATTTTTGATATTTAAATATTAATATAATCTAATATCCCATTCTTAATTTAATATTTATAATATTTTGTCTGTCATTCTTAAATGTAATATTTTATTATTTTATATTTTATTATTTTTAATATATTTTACTGTTAATTTAATATTTTTATAAAATATTTATCTGTTATTATTTTATCTGTTACTATTAATTTAATATTTATCTGTTATTATAAATGCATTATTTCTCTTTTAATATTAATTGAATTTAATTAATTTATTATTATTTATATTTTAATATTAATTTATTTTTATATTATATTGTTAATTTAATATTTACATTTCATTGTTAATGATATATTTTATTATTAACTTAATAGTAACATTTTTTATCTGCTACTGCTTAATATAGTAATTTTTAAATTTGTTAATAGTTAATATTTACCTGTTATTATTAATTTAATATTTTCCATTTTTAATGGAACTTTAGGAAATTAACTAAATATTTATTTTCAGGAAATGAATTGAGTATTTATCTCCAAGCACACAATTATCAAATTTTAGAATAAATTAAATTACATCAATTTCATGATTTAGTACTCATTGTTAATATTATTATTTAATACAATTGATTAAGTATTTCCCAATGTAATGAATATATTGCTAACTCATAATTAAATGTATAAATTAAATTTATAATTTAATCATATTTATTATACATCATATTAATATAAGATTATTTAATATAGTTCAGTAATAGTATTTATTATTTAATAATAATAGCATCTGATATTATATTGATATTAAATATTATATTAATATTTGCTATATTAATATGTACAGTATAAGATACTTTACCATTAATAAAATACTATAATAAATACAGTAATATTATAATAAAAATAATAAAAGTAATGCTATAATAATATAGAATGTAATATATAATGTAATAATAAATACAGTAATATTATAATGAAAATAATAAAAGTAATGCTATAATAATATAGAATGTAATATATAATGTAATAATATATAATAATATAGTATAATATAGTATAGTATAATAGAATAGAAATATAATATACTATAGTAAAACAGTATATAATATAATAGTGTATAGTAGCATATAATATATGCTATTACGTATATATTATATATATATATTACATATAATATATAATACATATACATACATATTATATTATATATATATTATAAATTAGTATATAATATAATAGTATATTATATTATATATTAATTATTCCGGATCAAATTAATTAATATTCTTATTTAATATAATTAATTCATTCATGATTCCTGGGGAATCCCTGGGGGATCTCTGGGGGATCCCCATTGCCAGCTCACCCCTTTGGTTCCCTCCCAGCAGGGTTTTGCTGCGGATCCCTTTGCACACATCCAGGATCGTGGCTCCCACGTAGGCGATCTCGGGGCCGAACCTGAAACTCTGGAAAAATCCCAGGATCAGCAGGAAAACCAGAGTAATTCTTGGAATCTCTACAATTCCATCTATCTATATGGAATTATGGGATTCCCAGCAATCTTCTGGACTGGTTTTTTTCCATGGCAAAAGCATCAAAATCCCTCCAAAACGTTCCTGGGAATCTTGGTTATTTTTAAGACCTTCTGGAGAACTTTCCTCTTTGAAAAAGCAATAAAATCCCTTCAAAATATTCCTGGAAATCCCGGTCATTCTTAAATCCAAATTATGCCATTCCCACCAAACTCCTGGATAATTTTTTTTCCTGGAAAAGGCACCAAAATCCTCAGAATATCCCTGGAAATCCTGGCCATGGGCAGGGCCACCTCCCACTGTCCCAGGCTGCTCCAGCCCCAGTGTCCAGCCTGGCCTTGGACATTGCAGGGATGCAGGGGCAGCCCCAGCTGCTCTGGCAATCCCAGCCCAGCCAGGAATTCCTCATTGCCAAGATCCCATCCCTGGCTGCCCTCTGGCACTGGGAGCCATTCCCTGGGTGCTGTCCCTGCAGGCCTTGGCCCCAGCCCCTCTGCAGCTCTCCTGGAGCCCCTGGAATGTGCTGGAAGCTCTCCCTGGAGCCTTCCCCTCTCCAGGGGAACATTCCCAGCTCTCTCAGCAGCCCCAGGTCTGGTGGATCCCACAGCTGGATCCAGCATTCCAGATGTGATCCCCTCAAAAAAGAGGAATCTCCCTGAAACAAGGCCTCAATCCCAACTCCCACTTTTCCACCAACAGGATGGGATCCCTCCACTAAAGCCCCACAACTGCCAGATTCCCATGAATCCAGGGAAAAGCAAAGCCTCCACGGTGCCAAATTTCCCATGGAACTGGGATTTATCCTTGGAAAACGCTGCCCTTACCTGGGTCAGGTAGTACACGTGGGTGTGAGGCAGTAAGTACAGGGTGTTGACAGCCCCCCGGAAGGTGTAGATCTGCTGGTGAGGGTCTCCCACCAGGATCTTCCCACACTTTTGGGATTGCACAATATCCACGATGGCTGTGAGGGGAAAAAAAAATTGGATCATGAAGGAAGAACCTGCTCCAAAGCCAAGGGAAAGCTCAGTGTGGATCATGAAAGAAGAACCTGCTTCAAAGCCAAGGGAAAGCTCAGTTTGGATCACGAAGGTCCAAATCCAAAGAAAAGCTCAGTTTGGACTATGAGGGAAGAACCTGCTCCAATCCAAACCCAAGGAAAAGCTCATTTGGGATCATGAGGGTCCAAATCCAAGATAAGCTCAGTTTGGATCTTGAGGGAAGAACCTCTGTTGCTGAGCGTCTCCCCCCAGGATTTTCCCACACTTTTGGGATTGAACAATATCCACAATGGCTGTGAGGGGAAAAAAAAATTGGATCATGAAGGAAGAACCTGCTCCAAGGCCAAGGGAAAGTTCAGTTGGGATCATGAGGGTCCAAATCCAAAGAAAAGCTCAGTATGGACCATGAGGGAAGAACCTGCTCCAAATCCAAGGAAAAGCTCAGTTTGGATCATGAGGGAAGAACCTGCTCCAAATCCAAAGAAAAGCTCAGTATGGACCATGAGGGAAGAACCTGCTCCAATCCAAACCCAAAGAAAAGCTCAGTTGGGATCATGAGGGAAGAACCTGCTCCAATCCAAACCCAAGGGAAAGCTCAGCATGGATCATGAGTATCCAAACCCAAGGAAAAGCTCAGTTTGGATCATGAGGGAAGAACCTGCACCAATCCAAACCCAAGGGAAAGCTCAGTTGGGATCATGAGGGAAGAACCTGCTCCAAGGCCAAGGGAAATCTCAGTTGGGATCATGAGGGAAGAACCTAATCCAAACCTAAGGGAAAGCTCAGTGTGGATCACAAGGGAAGAACCTCTGCTGCTGAGGGTCTCCCACCAGGATTTTCCCACAGTTTTGGGATTACACAATATCCACGATGGCTGTGAGGGAAAAAAAAAATGGATCATGAGGGAAGAACCTGCTCCAAACCCAAGGAAAAGCTCAATTTGGAAGAACCTGTTCCAAATCCAGTTTGGATCATGAGGGTTTGGATTGTTCCAATCCAGTTTGGATCACCTGCTCCAATCCAAACCCAAGAAAAAGCTCATTTGGGATCATGAGGGTCCAAATCCAAGATAAGCTCAGTTTGGATCTTGAGGGAAGAACCTCTGTTGCTGAGCGTCTCCCACCAGGATTTTCCCACACTTTTGGGATTGAACAATATCCACAATGGCTGTGAGGGGAAAAAAAATTGGATCATAAAGGAAGAACCTGCTCCAAGGCCAAGGGAAAGTTCAGTTGGGATCATGAGGGTCCAAATCCAAAGAAAAGCTCAGTATGGACCATGAGGGAAGAACCTGCTCCAAACCCAAGGAAAAGCTCAGTTGGGATCATGAGGGAAGCACCTGCTCCAATCCAAACTCAAGGAAGAGCTCAGTTTGGATCATGAGGGAAGAACCTGCTCCAATCCAAACCCAAGGGAAAGCTCAGCATGGATCATGAGGGAAGAACCTGCTCCCAACCCAAGGAAAAGCTCAGTTGGGATCATGAGGGTCCAAATCCAAAGAAAAGCTCAGTATGGACCATGAAGGAAGAACCTGCTCCAAATCCAAGTGAAAGGCTCAGTTTGGAAGAACCTGCTCCAAATCCAAAGAAAAGCTCAGTTGGGATCATGAGGGAAGAACCTGCTCCAAACCCAAGGAAGAGCTCAGTTGGGATCATGAGGGAAGAACCTGCTCCAATCCAAACCCAAGGAAAAGCTCAGCATGGATCATGAGGGAAGAACCTGCTGCAATCCAAACCCAAGGGAAAGCTCAGCATGGATCATGAGTGTCCAAACCCAAGGGAAAGCTCAGCATGGATCATGAGGGTCCAAAGCCAAGGGAAAGCTCAGTTTGGATCATGAGGGAAGAACCTGCTCCCAACCCAAGGGAAAGCTCAGTTTAAATGTCAAACCTGAGGGGAAAATGAATTTAAATTCCAAATGTTTAGGTTGAGATACTTCCATCCCATTCCTGAACACATGGAAATCCCCTCCGGGAGTGGGACTGGAGCTCCTGGAATAACTCACCTGGAGTGCAGTCCTGGGCTTCATCCACAAAAATGGCATCGTATCCTGAGAGCTGGGGCTTGCTGAGCTGCCAAAGTTTCAAATATCCTGAGGGAAAAAAAACAGGAATTTCAAGGACAGGGAAGATCCACCACGATCTTTAAAACAAATCCCCTTTTTCCCTTTTTTTGGGTTTTTTTTTTGGTGACATTTCTGGCTTTGCTTCCTGTTTGGAATTTCCACATTTGGAAGGGTTGCAAAAAATCTCTGTCTCCCTTGGCAGCCCAAATTTGATGATTTCAAGTTTCTTAATACCCACCAAAAATTCCAGTAAAAAGGTTTTTTCCAGTTATCTCCAGCACTATGCAGAGGAAAGGATGTGCTGGAAGCAACTTCCAAATTTTGGGCTTTATTTTTAGCCATTAAAAAACGTAAATATCCTTAAAATCTGCACATTTTTATCCTAGTGGGAGCACAAATTCATTTTCTGTATTTTATAAATACAGATAAAATGAAAAATTGAGCCAGAGGGATATTCCCTGGTGAGCTATTGGCAGGAAAAAAGGGATTTTCTCCTTCTGGATGCTCAGCCAGAAGTAGGAATAATAAATCCATTGATTTTTCCACCACCAAATCCCTTTTTCCCAAGGGATTTTCCATCTCTTTTACCATCACAACTCATCTTGTATTCCTTCTCTGCATCTCCATCCAGCTTCTTCATGTTGTGCCAAATCTCTTTGGCCTCTTCCACGTTGATCTAAAATGGGAAAACAGAAGGATTGGGATAAAACCAGGGGATAAAAATAAAATTATGGAATGGTTTGGGCTTGAAAGGGCCTCAAAGCCCATCCAGTCCCACCCCATCCATGGACAGGGACATTTTCCCTATCCCAGGCTGCTCCAGCCTGGCCTGGGGCACTGCAGGGATGCAGGGGCAGCCCCAGCTGCTCTGGCAATCCCAGCCCAGCCAGGAATTCCTCATTGCCAAGATCCCATCCCTGGCTGCCCTCTGGCACTGGGAGCCATTCCCAAAAAGCCCCAGATCCCTTTTTTCCCACCCCAAGCAGCTCCTCAGATCCACAAGGATTTGGGGAGGAGATTGGCTGAAAGTATTTTTTAGGGAAAACAGGGATTATGCCTTTTTTCCCCAAGCATCACCTTCCTTCCAGTCTTTGATTTCTCCTCCCAGTCTTTTGATTCCTCATCTCAACCTTTGGATTTTCCTCCCAACCTTCGGATTTTCTTCCCAACCTTTGGATTCTTCCTCCCAATCTTTTGATTTTCATCTCAGTCTTTGATTCTTCCTCCCAATCTTTGATTCCTCCTCCTCCCAACCTTTTGATTCCTCCTTCTCCCAACCTTTTGATTCCTCCTTCCAACCTTCGGATTTTCTTCCCAACCTTCAGATTTTTCCTCCCAATCTTTTGATTTTCATCTCCTCTTTGATTCTTCCTCCCAATCTTTTGATTCCTCCTTCTCCCAACCTTTTGATTCCTCCTCCCAACCTTTTGATTCCTCCTTCTCCCAACCTTTTGATTCCTCCTTCTCCCAACCTTTTGATTCCTCCTCCTCCCAACCTTCGGATTTTCTTCCCAACCTTTTGATTCCTCCTCCTCCCAGCCTTTTGATTCCTCCTTCTCCCAACCTTTTGATTCCTCCTCCTCCCAACCTTTTGATTCCTCCTCCTCCCAACCTTTTGATTCCTCCTCCTCCCAACCTTTTGATTCTCCTCCCAACCTTTTGATTCCTCCTCCCAACCTTTTGATTCTCCTCCCAGTCTTTTGATTCTCCTCCCAACCTTTTGATTCCTCCTCCCAACCTTTTGATTTTCATCCCAATCCCTTTGGAATTGCCTCTGATTTCTTCCAAAGCTCAGGACTGACCCCAACCCTTGACTGAAGGATTCCCCAATCCCAAATTTCAGTTGAACACGGGAAAATCTCTTCCGATCAACATTTTGGGAAGGGGGATGAACATGAATTATTTTATAAAATCATGGAATGCTTTGGGTTGGAAAAAGCCTCAAAGCCCATCCAGTGCCACCCCACCCATGAGCAGGGGCATTTCCCACTATCCCAGACTTCTCCAAACCCCATCCATCCAACCTCAGAAAATTCCAGAGGCTCCATCCCAAAAACTCACCCTCTTTTCCTGTGGGCTCATTTGCTGCATGTTTCCATGGGTGTTTTTGAACCACAGGGGCACGTGCTCCTCACAGATCTCCTCATCTGAGGAGGAGAAGAAGTTTCCCAAGGTTTGGGACACTGTTTTCCCTCTTACAAACAGGGACTGGCCCTCCCTATTCCGGAGGAGGAAGCTGATGGAATAAACTGACATCTTGGAGAAGTTCAGCTTGCCTTTCTCTTTGTACCTGTGCCAGAGGGACAAAAAAAAAGACAAAAAAAGGACAAAAAAAACGAGAGAAAAAAGACAGGAAAAAAAAAAAAGCCAAGGAAAAAAAAAGACAGAAAAAAAAGGGAAAAAAAAAACCACAGGAGAAAAAAGAAGAGGGGGGAAAAAAGAGAGGGGGGAAAAAAAGAGAGGGGGGAAAAAAGAGAGGGGGGAAAAAAGAGAGGGAAAAGAAAAAAGACAGGAAAGAAAAAAGAAAAAAGAAAAAAGACAGGAAAGAAAAAAGACAGGAAAGAAAAAAGACAGGAAAGAGACAAAAAAAAGTTAAAACCCACAGAAATCCCTTTTTTTTTGCACTATCCCTGGGAAAAGCTTGGCTTTATATCCCAATTCATTGTAATAATGGAATATCTTTAAATCTGCACAGATTTGTCCTGGTGGAAGCACAAATTTGTTGATTTTATACATTTTAGAAATGGAAAATTGAGCTCATCCCTGGAATTCCAGGGTGTTTGCAGAGCCAGGGAATGGGATTTTCCTGGTGTTCCAGGTCATGGCTCATTTTCCTTGCTACCCCCAGCTTAGATGTGCCAGAACTAGACAGAAACTGGATCATGACAACAGCTGAGGATAAGGAAAGTGATCCTCTGGAAAAGGAACTGATCCTCAGGAAAAGCAGCACTTGGAGCAGTTGTAGCATTCCAGTGGGAATGGGAAGTGGGAAAACCTCATTCCCAGTGGATTTCCATCTCCTAAACCATTCCTTGGCTTTGGGGTGCTCCCATGGATGCTAAAATCCCTGGAGCATCCCAGTGCATCCATCTGGAAACCACAAAAGACAAATTTCCCCCCGTTATTTGTGCTGCCTCGAATCCTGGGGGTTCCCCTCAAAACCACTTCCCCTTCCTCGTCCTTTCCCTGCTTCCACAAAGGAACTGGAATTCCCCACTCACTGCCTCCCAATGCTTCCAAAAGCCAAGGAGTGGAAGGTCTTGCAGGTGACATTCTTTGGGAAAACCCTTTTCCCCTTCTCTGCCACAGCTTTGTTAAAAGTCAGGTAAAGGAATTTCAGCTCCGAGAATTTCTCCGCGTACTTCACCAAGGTGGAGGTTTTCCCTGTGCCTGGGGAGGAGAGGAAAAGAAGGAATAAAATAAAAATAAGGAATAAAATATCCATGGTCAGGAATGAATTATTCCATATATTTTAATTTTTTTTTTACACCTCCTTCTCCTGCTGTCCCAACTCAAATATTCCACTTCACTCCTGATTTCAGAGAAACAGAGAATTATTTAGGTTGGCAAAGTTCTTTAGGGTCAAGCCCAACCATTCCCAGCACTTCCAAGGCCATCCATGTCCCCAAGTGCCACATCCACAGGGTTTTAAAATCCCTGCAGGAATGGGGACTGCACCCCTGCCTGGGCAGCTGAGCAAGGGCTGGATAAGCCTTTGCATGGAGGGATTGTCCCAATGTCCAACCCAAACCTTCCCTGGCACAGCTTTAGGAACTGCCCACTCCAGTGTGGGTCCAGTCCTTCAGGAACTGATCCCTTTTCCATGGGCTCAGTCCTTCAAGAACTGCTCCCTTATCCATGGGGTCAATCCTTCAGGAACTGCTCCCTTTATCCATAGGGTCAATCCTTCAGGAACTGCTCCCTTTATCCATGGGGTCAGTCCTTCAGGAACTGCTCCCTTATCCATGGGGTCAATCCTTCAGGAACTGCTCCCTTTATCCATAGGGTCAATCCTTCAGGAACTGCTCCCTTTTCCATGGGGTCAATCCTTCAGGAACTGATCCCTTTTCCATGGGGTCAATCCTTCAGGAACTGATCCCTTTTCCATGGGGTCAATCCTTCAGGAACTGCTCCATCCTGGATCCCTTTATCCATGGGCTCAGTCCTTCAGGAACTGCTCCCTTTATCCATGGGGTCAGTCCTTCAGGAACTGCTCCCTTTATCCATGGGCTCAGTCCTTCAGGAACTGCTCCCTTTCCATGGGGTCAATCCTTCAGGAACTGCTCCCTTTATCCATGGGCTCAGTCCTTCAGGAACTGCTCCCTTTCCATTGGATCAATCCTTCAGGAACTGCTCCCTTTATCCATGGGGTCAGTCCTTCAGGAACTGCTCCCTTTATCCATGGGGTCAATCCTTCAGGAACTGCTCCCTTTATCCATGGGCTCAGTCCTTCAGGAACTGCTCCCTTTTCCATGGGGTCAATCCTTCTGGAACTGCTCCCTTTATCCATGGGCTCAGTCCTTCAGGAACTGCTCCCTTTATCCATGGGCTCAGTCCTTCAGGAACTGCTCCCTTTATCCATGGGCTCAGTCCTTCAGGAACTGCTCCCTTTATCCATGGGCTCAGTCCTTCAGGAACTGCTCCTCCAGGGGTTCCAGGGAAATCTCTACTCCAGCACCTGGTGGATCTCCCCTTCCTCCTGTCCCAAACTCAGGATCTGTAGGGCTTTTTCACATTTTCCCACTCCTCTTTCCCCTGTTTTTATTTTGCCTCCATTTTTGGCAGATTTTCCCTTAAATTTGTTATCCCAGAGGCACAAATTGATCCCCTTGGGATCTCACAATCCCTCAGACAGGGGGATCAGGGAGGGAAGGAGCAGATTGGGAATTGCCCAAGCATTTTTCCAACATTTTGGGCTCTTACCTGCAAATGCCATTATTTTCACTGTTTGGCCAGGCTCAATTTTGTGACTCAAAATCCTCTGCTGTTCATGGGTCAGTCTGACATCAGCCCACCCACTAAGAAACAGGGAAAAAATTCCAATCAACAAGTGGGGAAGGAATGAATCCTTTAAAAATTCCTAAAATAAACCATCCCAGTTCAAAGAAATTAACAGGGAAACCAGAGAGATTGATCCCATCCCAACTTGGTTACTGGGAAAAGGAGAAAAGCATCGAATAAGAAAATAATGGAGACAAAATAAGAAGTCTTGGGAAAGAATTTTTTAGGAAATAAAGGGAAACATCACACACAAGCAAAGGAAAATATATTTTTGAGGGACCAAGCTCTGCTTTAAGGATGAATTTGGCACCTTAAGCTCATTAGAACCAGTTTTATCTCTGTTAGACCTTGGTGATGGATGAATTTATCCCATTCCCTTTCTCCAGGGGAGGATAAGGAATGAAATGACTCAATCCAGCAGCAGAAAAGGAACCCAGCTTGGATCTCCACAGGCCAGGGAAGTGCTCAATTCCTTATTAATAAATTCCTTATTTATTGGGAGTGCTGGGAAGGTGTTGGAGCTCTGGATGCTGAGAATTTGAGATTTTCTGTACTGAGAGACTCTGGCTCACATGAGAACACTGCATTTAACCTAAGGTGTGGAGAAGACTTCCAAAATTAATTAACAGCACTGAGATTACAAGGGTGTAGTTTAATTAGAAGGGTGTAATATCACTAAATAGAAAAGTTTAAACTTTTAAAATATAGTAATATATATAAAACTAAAATAAAAGTTTTAAGACAGTAACTAATCCTTTTTCTTTACCTTCTTCTTCATGAGTTTAAATAACACTTTGTAATTAGACAAAAAAGACCACATTACAAACGCCAAATAATTAGTTATTATTTTAAAAGTAAAAATAATTTAAGTATCATTTCTTAATTAAATAGTTCAACCTTAAAAAAACCTTATATAAAAAAGAGTTAACCATCTCATAACTTAGTAGTAAAATACTATAAAGCTCACAACTTATAATGTAAGTAAAAATAGTAAACATCTAAACCTAAACACAAAATACCATCTCTAACACTGAAATCCCAACCTTAACAAAAACAAAAAAGAAAACCCCAAAAATCAACAGGAATGTTCCCCTGGAGAAGGGAAGGCTCCAGGGAGAGCTTCCAGCACATTCCAGGGGCTCCAGGAGAGCTGCAGAGGGACTGGGGCCAAGGCCTGCAGGGACAGCACCCAGGGAATGGCTCCCAGTGCCAGAGGGCAGCCAGGGATGGGATCTTGGCAATGAGGAATTCCTGGCTGGGCTGGGATTGCCAGAGCAGCTGGGGCTGCCCCTGCATCCCTGCAATGCCCAAGGAAGGATTGGAGCAGCCTGGGATGGTGGGGTTGCAATGGGATGGGGTTGAAGGTCCCTTCCCACCCAAACTGCTCTGGGATTCTGGGATTTGGGACACTCAGAATCCATCCCGAGGGATTTTTATGGGAATTGGGGATGGAAAAGGGAAGGGAGACCCTTCCTGGAGTCCTGAGATTCCCAGTGAAGCCCCCGGATCCCAAAATCCCTTCCTAGAGAGGAGTCGGGGTGGGGATGGATCCAATCCCAGGCTGGGAGAGCTGGGAATGGAGGGAATTCCCTGGAGAGGGAGACTGGGCTGGGATTTTGGGAAGGGATTCCCAGAGCAGCTGGGGCTGCCCCTGATCCCTGCAATGCCCAAGGTTGGACCCTGGGGCTGGAGCAGCCTGGGACAGGGGGAGGTGTCCCTGCCATGGATGGGGTGGCACTGGGTGATTCCAAACCCTGCCATGATTCCAAAATAGACCCAGGAACAAATTTAAACTCAGCAATTCCAATTTTACACATGGGAAGCCCAATCCTGATTTTCCTCTGAGAATTCATGGGAAGGTGGTGAGCAGCAGGACCAGCTGTGCCCCTGATCCAGCTCCACCTTTTCCTGCTGTGCAATATTTGGAATATTTGCTCCTCACTCCATGGAATTGCTCAGCATGCACTGCTTGGATCACCTGGGACTCAAATCCATTCTTCCCTCTCCCAGAGGCTGCACAATTCCAGAGGCATTTTCCATCAGATACAGACAGTAGAAAATATTGTAGTAAAGCCTGGAAAAAAAAAAGGGATAAAACACGAATTACGGAGAAATAGGAAATAGTTAATATATAATAATTATATATATAATAATTATATGTAATTATATATAATTACATATAAATATATATTATAATGTTTATATTAATAATATATATAATATATTATATTTATAAATATATATTATTTATATATAAAAATATAATAATTATATAAAATATATATTATATAGTTAATATATATAAAAATAATTTTATATATTTTTATATATTCATATATATAATTTATATATAATATTTATAAATTATATAATATTTATATATAAGATATATATTATTTATATATAATATAAAATAATTATATAGAATATATCTTATATAGTTAACATATACTACATCTAGAAATAATGTTTAATATACATATTTATATCTATATTTATATATAGATATAATTTATATATAATGTACAACATAGATTATATTAATATATAAAGATATATATTATTTATAGATATTAAATATAAAATAATTATATAAAATATATATTGTATAGGTAATATATATAATATATAAAAATAATTTTTATATCTATTTTAATATATATAATTAATAACAAATTAAACCTCTGCAGCCACTTAAAACACCACCAATACCTTGGATAATTAAAAAAAGAAAAAAAAGCCTCAAGCTCTGCAGGAACTGATGAATAATTGAAAATGTTCTTTAAATAATTCTGCCCTGGGATCAGAGTCCAGGGGATACCTGTGAACTCCCGAGCCACCATTAACAGCAGGGCTGGGGCTGGGGGACCCCACAGGGAATCTGGGGCTGATCTGGGCTTTCAGAGTGAAGCAGTTTTTGCTCTGGAATGGTTTCAGGGGAGGTTTTTAACTCTGGTAATGATTCTTGGTGGTTTTTCCCTGCAGAGGGAGAAGAGATTCTTTGGTTTTAACTCTGCTGACAACAATGGGTTTAAAATTAACCTGGATTCTCCAGCAGGGCTTTCCCACTGTGCTTTTCCCTCTTGTAGGGCAGTTTTGTTCCTTTCTTCCAGCCCTCCAGGAGAGGTTTTGTGTCTCTCCTCATGATTTGGACCCTCAGACTCATTCATTGCTGCAAACAGCAATCAGGAAATTCCTCCAGGACACATTTCCTCCTTATTCCCAGGAGGAATTCCCACTTTTTCTGGTCCGGCCTGTCCAGGGAGATGGAAATTCTAAAATCCCTGGATTTTGACCTGCCACATTTCCTGCAGGTTAATGACTTGATGCAGCAATTAATCAATCATTAACATCCCAAACAAACATCCCAGTTTCCCTCAGGATGAGCCTTTCCCTGTCCCACAGGCTGGATTAGAGCTCACAGCTTCCAGAGCCATCTAATTCCTGGCTGTTTGCATTTTCCACTCCAGTTCCTTCCCGATTTTCTGCCAAGAAGGATTTCCCTGTGTCCTTCCTCCTTATTCCCACTGCAATCCTGAAGGAATCTCAAGGAATCTCTGCTCAGATCCCCCTTTTTTTGGGGGGAACAAAAGGATCATGAGGGAAGGAGCTCCTACGACTTGGAATGAAGTAAAATAAATCAATTTTGGGGAGGAATTAAAAACATTAAATTGTCATGGCTGAGCAGGAGGAGTCTTTAAATCCTGGTTTTATTTGGGGAAAATTTGGAGTTTTTTGAATATTGTATCCTGAAAGGAGTGACAGGATAAGGGGCAATGCCAGAGGGATGGGATAGATGGGAAATTGGGAAGGAATTCCTGGCTGGGACGGGGAGAAGCACTGGAATGAACACTCCTAGAGGAGCTGTAGCTGCCTCATCCCTGGAAGTGTCCAAGGCCAGGCTGGAGAGCCAAAACCCCTGGGAACCAGAGGGATTTGAAACTCAGAGTTGGAGAGACCTCAGAGCCTCTGCCAGGGCCTGAAGGGGCTCCAGGAGAGAGACTTGGGATAAGGGGTGGACACAGGGAATGGCTTCAGATTGGAAAAAGGGGAGATTTGGGATGGGATCATGGGAAGGAATTCCCAGAGAAACTTCAGGGGCCTCATCCCTGGAACATCCAAGGCTGGATTGGAGCAGCCTGGGATGGTGGGAAGTGCCCAGGGCTGGAATGGGAAACTCCTGAACTGTTGGAGATGGGAATGCTCCTGTTCTGCTGGGAATTGGAGGGATTTGAAACTCCGAGTTGGAGAGACCCCAGAGCCCCTGGCAGGGCCTGAAGGGGCTCCAGGAGAGCTGCAGAGGGACTGGGGCCAAGGCCTGCAGGGACAGCACCCAGGGAATGGCTCCCAGTGCCAGAGGGCAGCCAGGGATGGGATCTTGGCAATGAGGAATTCCTGCCCAGAGCAACTGCTGCTGCCTCATCCCTGGAACATCTGAGGCTGGATTGATGGGAAGTGCCCAGGGCTGGAGTGGGAAGCTCCTGACCTGTTGGAGATGGGAATGCTCCTGTTCCTCATGGCCAGCAGCAGCGTGGCCATGCAGTGCAGCACCTCGGTGACCTCCAGCAGGGCCAGCTCCGAGCGGGGGCTCCGGAAACATTCCAGGAGCCTCTGGATGTCACCAACACCATCAGAGAACAGCACCATGACAGCAAACGTGGCCCACATCTTCTCTGCCTGGGGAAGGACAAGGAAAACACAGCAAAAAGCTTGGAGCTTCCAGGAAAATCTCACTAGGAGGTGGACAAATTCAGTGAGGAGCTGTTAAATCTTAAATTGATGCCTTGAGAAGCTGAGCTAGAGCAGAGGCTGGGCAGAGCTCCAGAATAAAGCAGGGATTCATTCCAAGGATCTCCTCCATGGATGCACCTTGGGCAGCACCAGAGCCCAGCCAGGGCTGCACCCAAGATGAACCAAAATGGCCCCAAAATGCACCAGCGCTCCCGGGGTCTCTCCCTGGGATCAGTTCTGCTCCATTTGCACCTTGCAGTTCATTGTCCCATTCCAGCTTCAGCCCCTGCAGTCCCACCCTGCTTGTTTTTCTCTCTCCAGCCCACGGGGTTTGTGCTCCTGGGCTGAGATTTGGGTCATTTGTCCTTGGTGCCCAGCTGGAGCAGGAATTGTTTTGTCTCCCTGCTCTGTGCACAGAGCTCACCATCCCATAATATGGAGCTCAGACCCACACACCAAAGCAGCTCAGAATGGGACAAATATAAAAGCCAAACCTGAGGCATCATTGTCAGCCCAAATTATCCCAAATAACCCCACAGAGGGAGGAGTGTGGGGTACAGCAGGGCAGAGTGGCCTCAATCCAGCAGAGCTGTAGGATGGGTTAAAAGGGAGCAGCACATCCCAGATCTGTATCCTGTCCAGCCCCATCCATCCAACTGATGGGAATGGCATGAAGGAGAGCCTGGATCTCCCCAGAAATGTGGGCTGAGGTCAGATCCCAGGGAATGCTGAGTGCCTGGAGAGGTGCTGGCTGTTCCCAAGCCACTGTTTGTGGGATTTAGGGATCATTCCTGCCTGTTGTTTGCCTCGATTCCAGAGGAACCAAAATCCATCAAAACAGAGCTCCAGGGTTCTCCTCCAAATCCGTTTGGTGACAAGAGGCACCACAAGCACATCCAGAGGCTTGGGGACACTGCAGGAATTTGTTAAAAAACCCAGAAGTAAGAGTGAAATAAAAGAAATAAAACAGAAATAAGAGGGAAACTCACCCCAGGCTTGCTGTGTAAATCTGGGAATTTGCTGAGGACACAGAACTGAGCCTTTGGGAAGAGGGGATGACTTCCCAAAACCTGGAGAAGCCTGCTGGGATCCGCCTTGGGTCCCGTGGATGACACCAACCTGTGCAGGAGCAATAACAAGGATTTACTGTCCCAGGAACTTGTGGCTGCTCCAGAGCACCTGTGCTAATGCCCACAGCCCATTGTTATGGGTCATGGACCCTCTGAGAGACACTGAACTCAGCAGAAATAATGTTAATAATTGTCAGAAGGGATTGCCTCTGGACAAAGAGCCTTGCACACGAATCAGTGTATACCTAGCTTTGTATATGGTAAATTAACAAATACCCATCTTTTACAAAATTTAAAAACATTCATGTGTCTGTAGATACTTTTTCAAGCACAGTTTTGACTTCTGCACTCAACCAATCATACTTGCTGTCACAGTTTTATATGAGAGACATTTTAAAAAGTGATACAAAGCTTCCAACCATTAAAAAACTGGACAGGCCTCTGTGAGAAACACACAGAGAAAAGAAACCTGGAAACTATGAATAAAGTTTTCTTTACACCCTTTTCAAGTTATAAACCTACTTTACCTGTTTCAGAACAAAAAATAAACACATTAATCATTAACCAACACCAAAACCCTCCACACTCTTTAATACATTAACAAAAAAAAATCTTAAAATTAACAAAAAAATCTGAAATTAACAAACAAAAAATCTTAACAACCAAAAATTCTTTACAAGCTTTTCTTTGTTGAATGTAGCCCAAGAAGCAAAACCAAACCATGCCCCACATGCACAGCTCTGAGGCCATCAACAAACAGGGATTTCCCCACCTCCCTGGTACCTCTCCAGCCCTGGCTTTGTGCTTTGTTTGCTGTCAGTGTAAAGTGACGCTGGGGAAGGCCATGAACAAGGCCTGGGCTGGGAGAAGCTTCAGAAACTCCAGCAGTGCTGGTGCAGAGAGCTGGAGAGCAGGACCCGGGGGTGTCTGCTGGTAGCTCCAGGTGACACCAGGACATGGGGACCCGGAGTGCTGCCCTGGGCAGGGAGGGACACCAGGACATGGGACCCGGAGTGCTGCCCTGGGCAGGCAGGGAGGGACAGAGGGACACCAGGACATGGGGACCCGGAGTGCTGCCCTGGGCAGGCTGGGCAGGGAGGGACAGAGGGACACCAGGACATGGGGACCTGGAGTGCTGCCCTGGGCAGGCTGGGCAGGGAGGGACAGAGGGACACCAGGACATGGGGACCCGGAGTGCTGCCCCGGGCAGGCTGGGCAGGGAGGGACACCAGGACATGGGACCCGGAGTGCTGCCCTGGGCAGGCTGGGCAGGGAGGGACACCAGGACATGGGACCCGGAGTGCTGCCCCGGGCAGGCAGGGCAGGCAGGGACACCAGGACATGGGGACCCGGAGTGCTGCCCTGGGCAGGGAGGGACAGAGGGACACCAGGACATGGGGACCCGGAGTGCTGCCCTGGGCAGGGAGGGACAGAGGGACACCAGGACATGGGGACCCGGAGTGCTGCCCTGGGCAGGGAGGGACAGAGGGACACCAGGACATGGGGACCCGGAGTGCTGCCCTGGGCAGGCTGGGAGGGAGGGACAGAGGGACACCAGGACATGGGGACCCGGAGTGCTGCCCCGGGCAGGCTGGGAGGGAGGGACAGAGGGACACCAGGACATGGGGACCCGGAGTGCTGCCCCAGGCAGGCTGGGCAGGGAGGGACAGAGGGACACCAGGACATGGGGACCCGGAGTGCTGCCCTGGGCAGGCTGGGCAGGGAGGGACAGAGGGACACCAGGACATGGGGACCCGGAGTGCTGCCCCGGGCAGGCTGGGCAGGCAGGGACACCAGGACATGGGGACCCGGAGTGCTGCCCTGGGCAGGCTGGGAGGGACACCAGGACATGGGACCCGGAGTGCTGCCCTGGGCAGGGAGGGACACCAGGACATGGGGACCCGGAGTGCTGCCCCGGGCAGGGAGGGAGGGAGGGACACCAGGACATGGGACCCGGAGTGCTGCCCCGGGCAGGCTGGGCAGGGAGGGTCCCTGCTCTGCAGGGACTGAAGGCACTTTGAGGCCTCTTGCAATACAAACCCTCTGGCATTCTGTATTTTGGGGGAAGAGGCAGCAAAGAAAAGAGAGTTTGGGTCTGGTAACCAAACCGTGCATGAATGGCCTACATCTGCTCTCCACCTGAGCACACTGACATTACCAATAATTCTACTTCATTCTAAAATCTGCTCTCCACCTGAACACACTGATATCTCAATCATAATTATTCTAAAATCTTCTCTCCACCTGAACACACTCATTAATAATAATTATACTTCATTCTTAAATTTGCTCTCCACCTGAACACACTGACATTAATAATTATACTTCATTCTTAAATCTTCTCTCCACCTGAACACACTGATGTCTCAATCATAATTATTCTAAAATCTTCTCTCCACCTGAACACACTTTCATTAATAATTATACTTCATTCTAAAATCTCCTCTCCACCTGCACACACTGACATTAACAATAATTCTACTTTATTTTTGAGTCTTCTCTCCACCTGCACACACTGATGCCTCAATCATAATCACATTCTACTGCTCAGCCCTCTCTCCCCCTGCACACCCTGGCATTACCAGAACTGCACACTATTTCTCCTTTAGCAGGAGGAATTTCCTCTGCTGGCTCCACAGCAGCCCCAGGGCGGCTGCAGAGGCTCCCATGAATCCCTGCAGTGTTTTCCATGGGATCTGAGCAGCTGCAAGTTGCATTTCCAGCCCATTCCTGTGCCAGGAGCCACTTGGACAAGAGTTCCCAGTTTTGTGGCCCAGAAGAGCTGGAATAAATTCCTGCATGCAGCTCCCAGCCTGGAAGCTCCTTCTGCCTGTCTCCAAGTGTCCTCCAGTGGAATTCCATGCCCAGGGGGTGGAACTGGATAATTTTAAGGCTCTTCCCAATCCAAACCATGATTCCATGATTCCAGAAGTTGGATCCACCTAGCTAGTTTATTTTTTCTGTATCTTAACCTCTAAAACTTTATTTATTTTAATGTGTCTCTGCTCTAAACGATAAATCCACATTCTCACTTTTAGCTCTTAAATGTGGGAGTTTGTTCTAAGGTCTCAGATTAAATCTTGTGTTTAATGCTGAGCTTTGGCTCACAGCCCCAAAGTCCTGAGAGTTCTTTGCATTTCAGGTTCCAGCACCTGTGCGTGTGGCAGTGCTGGGAATGCTTGGATTCCATGTCTTAGAGGCCTTTTCCAACCTAAAGAATTCCATGGTTCCAGCATCTTGTGTCCAAACAGGGTAACAAAAAGAAAAGGAAAGTTTTCTATCTCTTTTTAGTGGGTTGGTTTTTTTTTTCCCCTATCAAAACCACTTTTCCCTCCCCATTTTCCTGCACCTCTCCCACCAATCTAGAAGACAAAGCTGGCAATCCCCAGGATGCAAAGGAAGAAAGCCCAAAGGCAGGGAAATCTGCAGGACTGACCTGACCAAGCCCAGCACACAGCCCTGGTGCTCCTTGGTTATGGAGAATTGCTGCAGGACCTGCTCCACCCTCTGCAGGGCTGACTCCTCCCTGCTCAGGTACTGCTGGTGCAGCTTCTTCCAAGGGATAAACTGCAGAGGGAAACACAAAGCAGCAGCTTGCACCTCGTGGTGTTCCAAAAATGGGGAAAGGGAGGAGTCAGGGGGCTCCAAAAGGCATGGGGGGCAAAGAGGAGCTGGATGGGAAAGGGAGATGGGGAAGGAAAGGGAAAAGGGGAAAAAGAGAGGGGGGAAAAAAGAGAGGGGGGAAAAAAAGAGAGGGGGGAAAAAGAGAGGGGGGAAAAAAGAGAGGGGGGAAAAAAGAGATGGGGGGAAAAAAGAGATGGGGGAAAAAAAGAGATGGGGGGAAAAAAGAGATGGGGGGAAAAAAGAGATGGGGGGAAAAAAGAGAGGGGGGAAAAAAGAGATGGGGGGAAAAAAGAGATGGGGGAAAAAAAGAGATGGGGGGAAAAAAGAGATGGGGGGAAAAAAGAGAGGGGGGAAAAAGAGAGAGGGGGGAAAAGAGAGAGGGGGGAAAAGAGAGAGGGGGGAAAGAGAGAGGGGAAAAAAGAGAGGAGGAAAAAGAGAGGGGGAAAAAAAGAGATGGGGGAAAAAAGAGAGGGGGGAAGAAAAGAGAGGGGGGAAGAAAAGAGAGGGGGGAAGAAAAGAGAGGGGGAAAGAAAGAAAAGAGAGGGGGAAAGAAAGAAAAGAGAGGGGGAAAGAAAGAAAAGAGAGGGGGGAAAAGGAGAGGGGGAAAAAAGAGAGGGGGGGAAAAAAGAGAGGGGGAAAGAAAAGAGAGGGGAGGGGAAAAAAGAGAGGGGGGGAAAAGGAGATGGGGAAAAAAAAGAGAGGGGAAGGGAGGAAAAAAAGAGAGGGGAAAAAAGAGGAGGGGGAAAAGAGAAGGGGAAAACAAGAGGGGAAATTAGAGGAAAAAAAGGAGGGAAAAATAGAGAAAAAAGGCAAAGAAGGAGGAAAAAGGAAGGTGGAAAAAATAGAGGGGGAAAAGGAAAGGGGGGGAAAAGGAAAGGAAAACAAGAGGGAAAAAGAGAGGAGAAAAAAAAGGAGGGAAAAATAGAGAAAAAAGGGGAAAAAAGGAGGAAAAGGGGGGAGAAGAGGGAGAAAAAAAGAGAGGGAAAAAGAGAGAAAAAAGGGAAAGAAGGAGGAAAAAGGAAAGGGGGGAAAAGGAAAGGGGGAAAAAAAGGAAAGGGGGAAAAAAAGGAAAGGGGGAAAAAAAGGAAAGGGGGAAAAAAAGGAAAGGGGGGAAAAAAGGAAAGGGGGAAAAAAAGGAAAGGGGGAAAAAAAGGAAAGGGGGAAAAAAAGGAAAGGGGGAAAAAAAGGAAAGGGGGAAAAAAGGAAAGGGGGAAAAAAGGAAAGGGGGAAAAAAGGAAAGGGGGGAAAAAAGGAAAGGGGGGAAAAAAGGAAAGGGGGGAAAAAAGGAAAGGGGGGAAAAAAGGAAAGGGGGGGAAAAAAGGAAAGGGGGGGAAAAAAGGAAAGGGGGGGAAAAAAGGAAAGGGGGGGAAAAAAGGAAAGGGGGGAAAAAAGGAAAGGGGGGAAAAAAGGAAAGGGGGGAAAAAAGGAAAGGGGGGAAAAAGGAAAGGGGGAAAAAAGGAAAGGGGGAAAAAAAGGAAAGGGGGAAAAAAAGGAAAGGGGGGGAAAAAGGAAAGGGGGGAAAAAAGGAAAGGGGGAAAAAAGGAAAGGGGGGGAAAAAGGAAAGGGGGAAAAAAAGGAAAGGGGGAAAAAAAGGAAAGGGGGGGAAAAAGGAAAGGGGGGAAAAGGAAAGGGGGGAAAAAGGAAAGGGGAAAAAAAGGAAAGGGGGAAAAAAAGGAAAGGGGGAAAAAAAGGAAAGGGGGAAAAAAGGAAAGGGGGGAAAAAAGGAAAGGGGGAAAAAAGGAAAGGGGGTAAATACTCCAAGCCTGCAAATAGGGCAGGATTTTTGGGGATGCTGAGTGCCTGGAGAGGTGCTGGCTGCTCCCAAGCCACTGTTTGTGGGATTTAGGGATCATTCCTTCCTGTTGTTTGTCTCGGTTCCAGAGGAACCCAAACCCATCAAAACAGAGCTCCAGGGTTCTCCTCCACATCCGTTTGGAGACAAGAGGCACCCCAGGCACACGCAGAGGTTTGGGGACACTGCAGGAACCCCCTGGATCATTCCTGCAGGACAAAAGGCTGCAGGGAAAACTGGGACATTCCAGGGGATTTCATGGAATCCTCCAGGGCTTTTTTCCGTGCATGGGAAGGAATGTTGTTCCAACATGGATTTTGGATACAGGGCTGCAACTTTTGGTCCAGAAGAGCAAAAAAAAAAAAGGCAAGAAATCTAAAAATTCCTGGATTGTGGGAAGAATGATGGGAGAAATCTAAAAATTCCTGGATTGTGGGAAGAATAATGGGATTTAAAGGAACAGAGAGAGGCATGGACAATCCCATGGGATGATCCCAGAGAGTTCCTTACCTATGGATCTCAGATCTGTTGGTCCAGAAGAACAAAGAAAAAGGGCAGGAAATCTAAAATTCCTGGATTTTGGGAAGAATGATGGGATTTAGAGGCACAAAGGGAGACATGGATGATCCCAGGGTGTTCTTTACCTGTGGATCTTGGATTTTGGATATAGGGCAGCAACTTTTGGTCCAAAAGATCCAAAAATGGCAGGAGACTTCAAAATTCATGGATTTGGGGAAGAATGATGGGATTTAAAGGAAAAAAGGAGGAAGGCAAGGCATGGATGATCCCATGGGAAGAATGATGGGATTTAAAGGAACAAAGGGAGGCATGGATGATCCCATGGGATGATCCCAGAGAGTTCCTTACCCACAGATCTCGGATATAGGGCAGCAACTTTTGGTCCAGAAGACCAAAAAAAAAAGGCAGAAGACCTAAAAATTCCTGGATTTTGGGAAGAATGATGGGATTTAAAGGAACAAAGGGAGGCGTGGATGATCCCATGGGAAGAATGATGGGATTTAGAGGATCAAAGGGTGACATGGAAGATCCCATGGGAAGAATGATGGGATTTAGAGGAAGAAAGGGTGACATGGAAGATCCCATGGGAAGAATGATGGGATTTAAAGGACCAAAGGGAGACATGGATGATGCCATGGGAAGAATGATGGGATTTAGAGGAAGAAAGGGAGACATGGAAGATCCCATGGGAAGAATGATGGGATTTAGAGGCACAAAGGGTGACATGGATGATGCCATGGGATGATCCCAGAGCATTCCTTACCCGTGGATCCCGGATTATCTCCCTCCAGCAGCGACACACCAGGCTCAGGTTCTGGTACAGATCCAGCACTGGCAGGAAAGCAAAAATGTTCCTGAGGACTTCAGGAGGAAGATCATCCATGGATCCCTGAGGAACCTGCCAGCTGCGAGTGCCCAGGAGCCCGTACTGGGGATCAGGGACGGGCTCCACCTCCAGCTCTTCCCACTCCTGCTTGATCCCGCTGCGCTCTGGAATCTTCTCCTCAGGCTCCTCCCAGAGATCCTGCTCTGCTTTGGGAATTCTTCTTTTCCTGGAATGGGCCCTGGGAGGTGGCACCGGGTCCTGGGGGTGCAGGGAAAGGGAGGGGTGGCTGAAGGAACTGGGAGGTGCAGGGGCAAAGGGGTCCAGGGGCTCCTCCTTGATCCCATGGCTCGGCATCCTGGCACTTCCCGCTTGCGGTGACTTCAGGATCCCGAAGAAATCCGAGATCTTCCTCTGCTGGCCCGGGGCTGCACGAAGGGGAAAAGCGGGAATGAATTCCATGGAAATCGGGGAGTGAGGAAGGATTTGGGGTTTTGGTGGCACGTCCAGGCTGGGCAGGGAATGTTCACTGGGAAGGCAGCTAGGTACAGACAGAATTCTCAGGAAAATGGGGCTGAATCCCACATCTGCCAGGGATTCAGGGTGGGTTTTGTGGGGTTTCTGCTCAGCCACAGGTGTGGAGGCAGCAGGATTTGGGGAATAAAATGAAATGAAATCTAAAAAAAAAAAAAAAGGGAATAAGAAATAAAATAAAACCAAAACATAAATATATAAACCAACACGAAATAAAGAAATGAAATGAAAATAATTAAATGAAAATAATATAAAATTTGAAAAAGTAAAATTAAATTAAATGCAACAAATAAATAAAATAAAATAAAATAATTTAAAAAATAAAGTGAATAAAATCACAAAATCTCACAGAGAGGAAATGGGTCAAGGAAACTCTTTTTAATGGAATCCTGGAATGGGTTGGGTGGGAAGGGACCCCAGAGCCCCTGCAGTGCCACCATGGGCAGGGACACCTCCCACTGTCCCAGGTGCTCCAGCCCCAGTGTCCAGCCTGGCCTGGGGCACTGCCAGGGATGCAGGGGCAGCCCCAGCTGCTCTGGCAATCCCAGCCCAGCCAGGAATTCCTCATTGCCAAGATCCCATCCCTGGCTGCCCTCTGGCACTGGGAGCCATTCCCTGGGTGCTGTCCCTGCAGGCCTTGGCCCCAGCCCCTCTGCAGCTCTCCTGGAGCCCCTGGAATGTGCTGGAAGCTCTCCCTGGATCCCTCCCTTCCCCAGGGGAGCATTCCCAGCTCTCCCAGCGCAGCATTCCCAGCAGTACCTCTGGGATGTCTCCGTGTGCCGTGGATGGGATGAAGGCCCCGGTTTCCCGCTCCTCCTCCTCCTCCTCGGGGCAGGCTCAGGGGCTGCCGCAGCGGGGCCGAGCCCTCGGGGCTGTGGGCCAGGGCCGCGCACTCGGGGGCTGTGAGCTGCCGCCTCCGGCAGCGCCGCATCCTGCGGGAACAACGGCAATCCAAGGGGAACAACGGGAATCCAAGGGGAACAACGGCGATCCAAGGGGAACAACGGCGATCCAAGGGGAACAACGGGAATCCAAGGGGAACAACGGGAATCCAAGGGGAACAAGGGCAATCCAAGGGGAACAACGGCAATCCAAGGGGAACAACGGCAATCCAAGGGGAACAACGGGAATCCAAGGGGAACAACGGCGATCCAAGGGGAACAACGGCGATCCAAGGGGAACAACGGGAATAAATCAAAGGGAAAAAACAGAAATCAAAGGGAAAAACCAGAACTGTGCTTTCACTCTGGAATTCTGAGAGGCCACAGGGTTTCAGCAAGAGTGGAGAGAGACCTGAGAGCTGGCTCAGTTTGGATATTTAGGGTTTGATTTAGTTGGGGTAGATTGAGTTAGGAATTCCATCCCAACCAGGAATCCCTAGAGAAGCTGTGGCTGCCTCTTACTATAAATATATTAATATAATATGTATATATGTATTATATATATATATATATATATATATGTATTTTTATATATATATAAATATATATATAAATTATATATTAATACATATTACATATAATATATATAATATAAGTTATATATTAATATATATTATACATAATATATAATAATATATAATATAAGTTACCATAGTATAAATAGAATTATTCTATAAAAATTATAATATTTAATTCTAAGTATAATTATTGTATAATTATTATAAGTATAGTATTACTCTATTAATATATCATATATATACATACAATTATATTATAATATAATAATATTGCATTATTTATTTATAATAAATATTATTGTATTATAATTCTATTATTTATATTAGTATGATACTGTTATGTTTTTATTATATTATATTATACAATATTAACAATATATGAATGCAACATATTATAGATTGTATCAAATTTATAATATATTTCTATAACAATATAATTGTATATATACCACTTTATATAACAAATAAAATTATATCACAAATATAATAAATTATATAATATATATATATAAAAAATACAGTAATATTATAATATAATCATTGTCTTTCATATTTATGCATTGGCCTTTACAAGTTATTTTTAATCACAACAGTTTTAATATAACACAATTTATAATCCCTTTTAACTACTTTTAAAATATAATACAATCTGTCTGCTTTCATATACACCACGTAGCTTATGTAAATAGCAATAAAATAATTATTTTATAGCTTAGGTCTTCGCATAATATTAATATAGGAACTATGTAATTAAATATAATTAAAATTAAATTAAAATAATTATGCTGAATGCTTTTATTTACGTAACTAACTCAGATAAAATAACTATGTTGATTCAATATATTTGTGGAGTATCTTATCTAAATGATAATATTTCAATAACAAGAACCAAGACACCAAGAAAAAGAATTCCTACTAATTCACATATATATAAAATATACATAAATAATATATATACAATATTGAAATATATATAATCCTCATGAATACGCATTTAACCAATGTAATAAAAATATAGAAGAAAATTATCTTAATCTCATGGTGTGCTTTTGGCAATTTGCACTAGATATATATAGAAGAAGAGATGAAATAAAATAAACCAAAATTAAAAAACCAAAATAAAATAAAATTTAAAAACCAAATGAAGTGAAATGAAGTGAAATCACAAATTGACTTTCCCAGAGAGGACATTGGTTAAGAAAACTCTTTTTCATGGAATTTATGGAATCCTTTTATCCCTTAGTAAACTTTTAAAACTTGGAAAGAACCAGCCTTGTTCCTCACACCCTGGATCCAACATTCCACCCCCCAAACTGAGCCTTTCCAAGCTGGGATCATTCCTCATCAGAGGAAATTTAACCCATTTGCAGTTTGAAAAATCCTCCTGGGAATTACTCCCATTAAATAACCAAACCTTACTTGGAACAGGCACCAACTCCTCTCTTCTGGCCACCACAAGAACCCCACAAAATGCAATTTTTTCCACAAAAGAAGCCGAACCCAGCAGGAGTGGCTGTCACAGGATGAGCTCCCTCCTGCCAGCATCAGCAGTTTCACTTTTGCTTCCTTTAATTTATTTATTTCTCTTTAACCCGTCTGCAGCAGCCCCAAAAATGCCCTGTTTTCCTCCTAGGGCAGGGTCCAAGGATCTGCCTGGTTATTCCTTGGGATGATTTTAGGGTTTTTTCCCGACCTGAATGATTTTATGGATGTGCTGCTCCCTCCTTTGCAGCCCAGCAGAGTTAAAACCACTCAGCTCCCCGGGGAGGCTGTTTCCCAACATCCCAATTTCCTCAAAATATGGGAAATGAGGGAAATAAAAGGGAAAAAAACCCAATCCAAGACACTCCTGAGGCTTTTAGGAATGTGGTGAGGGAATTTGGGGCTGGATTTGATGATCTTTTTCAACCTAAATCATCCCAGGATTCTACTTAAAAACGGAATTTCTCAGGCTTCACCTGCATTCCTATTTTTTCCCAATTTCCCATGTGGCTTCCAATGCCAGCCAGGACACGACATTCCAGCTGGGAAACCAAAGGGTCAGAGGATGGAGGGGAGAAGCTCCAGGGGGATCACAAATATTTGGGAGGAAGTTGGAGCTGCTCCCTGTTTTCCCCCCAGAATGTCCTTTCCAAACCCTTTTCCCACATGGATGCACCGACCTCGTCCAGAGCGTCCCCTCATTTCCGAGCCCCCCCAATTCCAAAACCCCCTCAGAGCCAACGCCCCAATTCCAAGGATTCCCTCATTCCCAAGGAATTCCCTTTTTAACCCCTTTTCAGCCAACAGCCCCACTGTTCACTACCCCATCCTGTTACCCCTCATTCCCAATCCCTCGATTCCAAGGATCCCCCCTTTTCCAAGGGTCCCCTCAAATCCCAAGGATTCCCCCATTCCCAAGGCACCCTCAATGCCAAGGGTGCCCTCAGTGCCAACGCCCCAATTCCAAGGATTCCCTCATTCCCAAGGAATTCCCTTTTTAACCCCTTCTCAGCCAAGAGCCCCCTGTTCATTCCCCCATCCTGTTACTCCTCATTCCCAATCCCTCGATTCCAAGGATTCCCCCATTCCCAAGGGTCCCCCACGCCGAAGGAGCCGCCATTCCCAAGGTCCTCTCAATGTCCAAGCAGCTCCGCAGTGCCAAAACCCCCTTCAATCCCAAATCCGCCCTCATTCCAAAACCCCTCAATTCCAAGGATTCCCCCATTTCCAACGGTGCCCCCAGCGCCAAAGGAGCCTCCATTCCCAAGCTCCCCTCAAAGCCAAAGGTCCCCCACAGTGCCAAAAGCCCTTTGAATACCAATCCCCCGCCTTTGCCAAGGGTCCCCTCAGTGCCAATCCCTCAGTTCCAAAGATTCCCTCATTCCCAAGGGCTCCGCATTCCCAAAGAAACCCCATCTCCAAGGAAACCCCTTCCGTGCCCCCCCCACGTTGCCCAGAAATGGTCGCGCCCTCCTCCCGCGGCCTTACCCGCTCCCGGCGCTCACGGCCCCGCGCGCTCCACTGGCCCCGCCTCCTCCCCGCTGCCCAATCAGCAGCCAGATCAGCGCCCAGCACTGTCCAATGGCGCAGCACTTCCGGGTTGGGCGGGGTTTATTTACCTCTCCCATTGCGGTGACGTCCGTCCCTCCGCGTGTGACGTCACGAGCGCTCCGCGGCGCGCGGGTGCGTTGGAAAAACCGGGAATTTTCCCGCGGGAATTGCGCGGCCTGGGATAAGATGGGGAGGGAATGAGGGGGGGAATCCCGGACTGCGGGAGCGGCCGCTTCCCGGGAGCCCTGAAGGGAACAGGAATTTCTGATTTTTTTCCTGAGGAAAAAAGGAATTTTTTTTTTTGGTTTTTTCCTGAGGAAAAAGCGAATTTCTCGTTCGTTTGGGAGGGAAAAGGGACTTGCTGCTTTTCCTGGAGGAGAGGCTGGTGTCTGGCTGTCCGCAGGGAAAAGGAAGTTATTCATTTTCCAGAGAAAAAAGGGAATTTCAGGTTTTCCTGAGTAAAAAGAGAAAATTTATGTTTTTCCGGCTGGCTTCTGGCTTTCCTGAGAGGGACAGGAATTCTTGAGTTTTCCCAGAGGGAATGGGAATTTCTGTTTTACCAGGGGGAGAGGCTGGTTTCTAGTTTTCCTGAGGAAAAACAGAAATTCCTGGTTTTCCTGAGGGAGAAACCCATTCCTAGTTTTCCATATGAAAAAGCAAAATTCTGTTTTTCCTGATGGAGTGGCTAATTCCTTGTTTTCTCAAGGAAAAAGGAAGTTCCTGGTTTTCCTCAAGGAAGAGGGAATTTTAGGTTTTCTGGAGGAAGTGGTGGGGGGGTCCTGGTTTTCCTAAGTAAAAAGAAATTGTCCATTTTTTCCTGAGGAAAAAGGGAATTTCAGGATTTGCTGAGGGAGATTCTGGTTTCTGTTTTTCCTAAGGGAAAAAGGGAATTTCTTTTTGCCTAAAGGAGAGACTGCTTTCCTGTTTTCCTGAGGGAAAGGCTGATTTCTGATTTTCCAGAGGGAAACTGAATTTCTACTTTCTCAGAGGTTTCTGGGCATCTCAGTGGAAAAAGAAACTTTTGGTTTTCCTGAGGGAAAAGGGAATTTCTGTTTTTCCTAAGGGAAACGTCCGATCCTGGATTTCCTAAGGAAAAGAAAATCCTGTTTTACAGAGGGAGAGACCAGATCCTAACTTTCCCAAGGAAAAAATGGAATTTTTGCGTTTACTGAGGGGTGACTGCTTCCTGAATTTCAGAGGGAGAGGAAAATTCCTGCTTTTCTTGAAGGAGAGGCCAGATCCTGGTTTTCTGAAGGGCAATTTTTAATTATCCTGAGGGAGAAGGAAATTCCTGCCCATCCAGAGGGAGAGGCCAGTTCATGGATTTCCTGAGGGAAAAATTCCCATTTTTTTGGAAGTAGACACCGGTTTCTGCTTCTCCTGAGGGAATACCTCATTCTTGCTTATCCCAATACCCCAATCCCACCAGGATATTCTGCAAAATCCTAGGTTTTTTACCTCTTTTCCCTCAGGCCTGGCTCCACGGCAGAGCAGGAGAGGCTGTGGCAGCTCCTGAGTCTGGTCCAGGAGGGAAACCTGGATGTGCTGTGGGATTCAAGGATTTCCTGAAGGAAAAATTCCCATTTTTCTGGAAGCAGAAACCGGGCTTTTCTTCTCCTAAGGGAAAACCTGCGGATTTGTGGATTTCCTGAGGGAAAAATTCCCATTTTTCTGGATGTAGACAACAGGCATTGCTTCTTCTGAGGGAGAACCTCATTCCTACTTATCCCAATGCCCCAAAACAATCAGGATATCCTCCCAAAATCACAATTTTTTTACCCTTTTCCTCTCAGGCCTGGCTCCGTGGCTGAGCGGGAGAGGCTGTGGCGGTTGCTGAGGCTGGTCCAGGAGGGAAACCTGGATGTGCTGCGGGATTTGTGGATTTCCTGAGGGAAAAATTCCCATTTTTCTGGAAGTAGACACCAGGATCTGCTTCTCCTGAGGGAAAACCTCATTCCTACTTTTTCCAACCCCCCAAACCAACCAGTCTATCCTCCCAAAATCCCAATTTTTTGGCTTCTTTCTCCTCAAGCCCGGCTCCGTGGCTGAGCGGGAGAGGCCACAGCGGCTCCTGAGGCTGGTCCAGGAGGGAAACCTGGATGTGGGATTTATGGATTTCCTGAGGGAAAAAAATCCCATTTTTCTGGAAGTAAACACCAGGCTGTGCTTCTCCTGAAGGAAAAATCTCATTCCTGCTTATCCCAATACCCCAATCGCACCAGGATATTCTGCAAAATCCCAGGTTTTTTACCTCTTTTCCCTCAGGCCTGGCTCCACGGCAGAGCAGGAGAGGCTGTGGCAGCTCCTGAGTCTGGTCCAGGAGGGAAACCTGGATGTGCTGTGGGATTTGTGAATTTCCTGAGGGAAAAATTCATGTTTTCTGGCAGTAGACACAGGTTTCTGCTTCTCCTGAGGGAAAACCTCAATCTTCCTTATCACAACCCCCAAACCAACCACGATATCCCCCAAAATCCTGATTTTTGGCCCTTTTCCCCTCAGGCCCAGCTCCGTGGCAGAACAGGAGAGGCCATGGCAGCTTCTGAGGCTGGTCCAGGAGGGAAACCTGGATGTGCTGTGGGATTTGTGGATTTCCTGAGGGAAAAATTTCTGTTTTTCTGGCAGTAGACAGCTGCCTCTGCTTCTCCTGAGGGAAAACCTCATTCCTGCTTATCCCAACTCTCCAAACCAACCAGGATATCCTCCCTAAATTCCCATTTTTTGACCTCTTTCCCCTCAGGCCTGGCTCCATGACAGAGCAGGAGAGGCTGCGGCGGCTCCTGAGGCTGGTCCAGGAGGGAAAGCTGTCTCTCCTCCGGGATGAGCTGAGGCTGGATGAGATTCCAGAGGCTCGCAGCTGGCGCTGGGGACGTTTGGGAGATTCCCTCCTGCACCACGCAGCTCGCTCGGGACACCGGGATGTGCTGGAATTCCTGGTCCAGGAGGTTGGGATGGACATGGAGGTGGCCAATGGAGACTACAAGAGACCCCTCCATGAGGCTGCTTCCATGGGACATCAGGAATGTGTGTCCTTCCTCCTGGAGAGAGGGGCGAGCGTGGACTGCTTGAAAAAGGCTGACTGGTAGGTGCTGGGATTTGGGATTGGGTGGGGAAGGTGGGAATGTGGCTGCTGGAGGTGGTGTTTGGGATCGTGGAATGGATGGGAAGGAGCTTAAGGATCATCCAGGGCCACCTGGGACACTTTCCCCTATCCCAGGCTGCTCCAGCCCCAGTGTCCAGCCTGGCCTTGGACACTGCAGGGATGCAGGGGCAGCCCCAGCTGCTCTGGCAATTCCAGCCCAGCCAGGAATTCCTCATTGCCAAGATCCCATCCCTGGCTGCCCTCTGGCACTGGGAGCCATTCCCTGGGTGCTGTCCCTGCAGGCCTTGGCCCCAGTCCCTCTGCAGCTCTCCTGGAGCCCCTGCAGGCCTGCAATGTGCTGGAAGCTCTCCCTGGAGCCTTCCCTTCCCCAGGTAAGTGCCCCCAGCTTTCCCAGCCTGGCTCCAGCCCTGGAGCAGCTCCATGGATTGCTCTGGATTTGCTCCAGCAGCTCCATGTCCTTATATTGGGATCCCAGAGCTGGACTCCATGTGGGATCCCCTGAGTGGAGCAGAGAAAGCAGAATTCCCTTCCCCTGCTGCCCACACTGTGGATCCTGTTGGATTTTTGGGAGAAATTCCAGCCCTATCCCTGCTTTCCCCCCGTTTCTCCTAAAAGCTGTAAATTACTGCTCCACTCTTCCCTTAGGGATGGGCATTTCTGGAAAAAGAAAACGAGGATTCTCCCCTGCTCCCAGATGAAAGCCTGGGAAGGTCCTTTGCAGCTGAACTGCCACAAGTCCACAGGCAGCATTCCAGAGCTGGGAATTGAGGCTGTGCCAGCCTGGAGCTGAGGCCAAGATTCCATGAGCCTGGATTTGTGTGGCCATGCTCTTCCACCCATGGATTGACACCAGGGAGCTCTGTGCTTCCTGAGGCATATCCAAACCTTTGGGAAAAGTCTCATTTGCCTTAAAAACCCAGAAAGCTCCCAGGGACTGCATGGAAAAGGAGCTTGGAATATTCCCAACCTGGAACAACAGTGCTGTAAAACCTCCTGGATCCTCAGGCAAAGCACCTGATTGAGATTTGTTGTGCCAGGTTATTTTTTTTCCCTGGATCTTCTTCCAGGACTCCCCTGATGATGGCTTGCACCAGGAAAAACTTGGAAGTGATCAAAACCTTGGTGGAGCACGGAGCCAACCCGTTGTTGAGGAACAAGGATGGCTGGAATTGCTTCCACATTGCCAGCAGGGAAGGGCATCCCGAGGTGCTCCGCTACCTCCTGCATGTGTCCCCACGCTGCTGGGACACGGAGAGCACCACGGGGAGAACTCCTCTGCACACAGCAGGTACACCAGGGGTGGACCCAGGGAAGCCTCTGGAATCTCATCCAGCCTCAGCTCATCCCAGAGCAGGGCCAGGTTTCCCCCTGGACCAGCCTCAGGAGCTGCCATGGCTTCTCCTGCTCTGTCGTGGAGCCGGGCCTGAGGGGAAAGGAGTCAAAAGATGGGGATTTTGTGGGATATCCTGGTTGGTTTGGGGGTTGGGATAAACAGGAGGGAGGTTTTCCCTCAGAAGAAGCAGAACCAAGTGTTTACTTCCAGAAAAAATGGGAATTTTTCCTTCAGGAAATCCCACAGCACATCCAGGTTTCCCTCCTGGACCAGCCTCAGGAGCTACCGTGGCCTCTCCTGCTCTATCATGGAGCCAGGCCTGAGGGGAAAGAGGGAAAAAAAATGAGGATTTTGGGGGATATTGTGGTTGGTTTGGGGCGTTGGGTTAAGCAGAAATGAGGTTTTCCCTCAGGAGTAGCAGAGCCTAATGTCTACTTTCAAAAAACCAGGAATTTTTCCCTCAGAAAATCCACAAATCCTTAGGTTTTCCCTCAGGAGAAGCAGAGCCTGGTGCCCACTTCAGAAAAATGGGAATTTTTCCCTCAGGAAATCCACAAATCCTGCAGCACAGCCGGGTTTCTCTCCTGGACCAGCCTCAGGAGCTGCCATGGCCTCTCCTGCTCTGCCATGGGGCCAGGCCTGAGGGGAAAGGGGCCAAAAAATCAGGATTTTGGGGGATATTGTGGCTGGTTTGGAGCGTTGGGATTAGGAAGAATGAGGTTTTCCCTCAGAAAAAGAAAAGCCTGGTGCCTTCTTCCAGAAAAATGGGAATTTTTACCTCAGAAAATCCTGCAGCACATCCGGGTTTCCCTCCTGGACCAGCCTCAGGAGCTGCCGTGGCCTCTCCTGATCTACCATGGGGCCAGGCCTGAGGGGAAAAGGGCCAAAAAATCAGGATTTTGGGGGATATTGTGGCTGGTTTGGAGCATTGGGATTAGGAAGAATGAGGTTTTCCCTCAGAAGAAGCAGAGGTAGCTGCTTCTCCTGCTCTGCCATGGAGCCAGGCCTGAGGAGAAAGGGGCCAAAAAATCAGGATTTTTGGTTGGTGTGGGAGGTTGGGATAAGCAGGGATGAGGTTTTCCCTCAGGAGAAGCACAGGCTGATGTCTACTTGCAGAAAAATGGGAATTTTTCCCTCAGGAAATCCACAAATCCCGCAGCACATCCAGGTTTCCCTCCTGGACCAGCCTCAGGAGTCACCACAGCCTCTCCTGCTCAGCCATGGGGCCAGGCCTGAGGGGGAAAGGGCCAAAAAATGGGGATTTTGGGGGATATCCTGGTTAGTCTGCAGTGTTGGGATAAGCAAGAATGAGGTTTTCCCTCAGGAGAAGCAGAAACTGGTGTCTACTTCCAAAAAAATGGGAATTTTTCCCTCAGGAAATCCACAAATGGGCCTCTTGGAATTCTTGGGCTCCTTGGATCAAGTCCATCTCTCCCTGGCACAGAGGGATCCGAGCTCCCTTGGAATAGGGATATGATTTTCCTTCCTGGTGTGAGAAGCTCCCCAGCTCCAAGCACACCCTGGCATTTGCAATTCCTGAAAGCAGCAGAGCTGCTGAGAGGAACTTTTTGGGATCTGCCTGGGGATGGATTTCTTTATCACAGCCTCAAGCTGGGCCTGGAGAGGTTCAGGTGGGATATTGGGAAAATTCCTTCCTGGAAAGGAATTGTAAGAATTTGTAAGCATTGGGATGAGCTGCCCAGGGCAAGGGTGGAGTCCCCATTCCTGGAGGGATTTAAAATCCATGTGGATGTGGCACTTGAGGACATGGGACAGTGGTGGCCATGGCAGTGCTGGGAATGGTTGGGCTCAAGCACTTTTCCAACCAAAATGACTCCATGATTCCAATCATAAACTCCAAATCTTGAAGTCCCCTTGCTCTCATGCCATGGTGAGAATTCCAGGGGTCCTTTCTGCAAAGGGGAGGGATAATCCCTGCTGGGAATATTCAGGAGCTGTTGTTGGAGCCCACCGTGTCCAGTTCCCTTTCCCTTCCCTTTTCCTTGCTTTTAAGGGAGATCTAAAGGGAATGGGCAGGTTTAGGAATCCCAGGCATCCTCAGGATAGTTGGGAAGCACAGGAGGGCTAGGACCACATCCAGAGTGGGAATCAGGCTGTGTATCCCAGGTCTCAGCAGCAGAGATGAGCCCTGCCTGCCCAAACTCCTTTCCCAAAGAATTTAATTGGGATTGACTCTCTGGAAAAACCCGAGGTGCTGGGAGGAGCCCCTGCTGTGCTGTCACTCCCGTGGCTTTTCCAGCCCTTGCTCTGTCACTCCTGGCTCATCAGCAGTGACAATTCCAGCCCTTGGGCACCACTGAGTCCTTGTGCTTGACCTGGGAGTGCAAAAACCAGGGAATGAGTTGGTGGTGGGATCACAGCAGGTTGCCCCAAGTGGCTGATCCCGATGTTTTTTATGTTCTCCCATCCCTGCCCAGTTCTGGGTGCTGTTTCCATGGAGCTTGCAGCTCCTCTCCCTGCAGGAGGTGGGTGTTGGGTTGGGATCTGGGAGCTGAGGGGCTGGGACAGGGTCAGGAGCAGGGTGAGCTCTGGGATTTGGGATTATCCTGTGGGAAGGGGGCAATTCTTGCCTTGAGGCAAACTCTTCTCCCTGCCTTGGGGTATGGGAATACAGCTGGGATCCAGCACCTGGATTCTGTTTCCTAGAGGTGTCTCCACCTGTGTGTTCTGTGGCAAAGCCACCCATCCACAATTTGGGTGGATTTCTGGAATTTTCTGATCCAGCCAGACCCTGGAGCAGCAGCTGGAGCGGGAGCGACTGGGAATGGGGAAGGGCTGGAATGATGGAATTAGGATTTAACCCCCCAGTGCCCCCAGTGCAATTTGATCCCAAACTGCTGCTCCCTGGTATCCCCACACTTATCCCATGGGATATTCCCAGTTCCCAAGGCAGGAGCAGGGGTGGGGGGCTGGAGCTGGTGTTGGAGCTGCTGGGGGAAATCACGGCAGGACCAACTGCCTTTGCCATGGGTTTCCATGGATTTCCATCCCAGGGGTGTGCATTTGAGCACATTAACCCGTGACCAGGCCAGCTGCCTTCCTGAAGGGTCATTTTCTCCCTCCTGCAATCATGTTTTATATGAATGAGAGTTGATTCCTTCAGCTTTGTTGTTTCTTCTATCCCGAGGGAAGAAAGCTGGGAAGAGGTAATTAGAGGATGTGGAATGCAGCACTGGATCCCAGCTGTCCCGAGTCTCTGTTCCTGATAAAAGATGGAATTGTGAGAGGTTTTTCTTCCCATGACTTGGATTCATCAGCTTAGGTGAAGAACAGGCAGGGAGCAGGAGCAAAGAGCCAAAATCCAGGAATCCTTTACTGGGATTCCAGCTGAAAGCTGTTCCTGGGAGCACACATTTCCCAGGAGCCCTTTTTCCATCAGCTGATGGAGCAGCTCCAGCCTTGGTTTGATATTATTTTTCTCTTGAATGTGTTTCATTTGTTTTGCAAAATGACCTGCAGGGAAAAAAAAAACCAAAAACAAAACCAAAAAAAAGCTGGATCAAAGCTGTGTGAAGTGAAATGTTAAAAAAAAAAATCAAGAAAAAACTGGAATATTTCACTGCCTCGGGTTCACATCCTCCCCCTCTGTTGTTGTTTTCTCTCTGAGATGGGTGAGGATGATGAGGTGGGAGTGGCTGAGGAGGGCTGGGAATGTTGTCCAGCATTTCCCCAGCTCCCTGCTCGGTGTTCCTTTTGCTTCTCCCACATCCCAGTTCAGGAATGAACAAATAGCTGGGAGAAACCCTCTTTGTTCCAGCTGAGTTCTGTGGCAGATGGAGCCAGGCAGTGCCCATTCCATCCATCCCTTTTCCCTGCTTCACCTCACATTTCCCAATGGCATCAGAGGAAGGGAAACCTTTTTATTTTAAATCCACCAAAAAATTGATGGGAATAAATCCCCTTGGAGCCCCTTCCCTCACCCCAAAAGGATCAGCAACCCGAGCATGCCTCACTGTAGGAACACAATGCCACAAACCCACAACCAATCCATGTTTTTCCTGCTTTCCCCATCTTTTCCCAGCGATGCACGGCTGTTCCCAGGTGGTGGAGCTGCTCCTGGAACGGTAAGCAGGCTCCTTCCAGCTTTTCCTCTCCCAGCTGCCATTTCCTGCCAGGGTTTGGACACAAAGGAGGCTTGTGCTGGCCCAGCTGCCCTGCCCTCCATCCCGAGGCTGGCTCCTCGTGCTCCAGGTTCTTCCCAGCTGGGAAAGGGACAAGGATTCCCTGGGGATGGGCTCCCTCTTGGTTGTGACACAAACCCCAGTTATGTAACTCAGCCCTGGCTTTGTTTTCCCTGCTGATTCATTCCCAGTGTGACAACAACCAAAGCAGCTTCCCCAGGCTGGGCTTATCCTTGTTTTCCTGGGAAATTGCTGGGAAGTGGCTTTAAAGCAGCTCTGTTCCCTTTCTCTGTTCTCCCTTCCCAGAGCTGGAGCAGCTTTCCCTGGGCATCACAGCTCATCCCAACCTGTCCATGCTTGGCCCAGCATGAGCAGCTCTGTGATCTAAGCCAGGCTTTAATTCAGTTTTCTCTCATTTCACTGGAGTTTAACCTGAATGACATTGGTGGGCTCTGATTTTGTACATCATTCCATGAGGATCTGGTTATTCCCTGCTTCCAGTGCACTCCTGGTCCTTTCTGGAAACCCTCTGGCCAGGAAAAAGGGAATTATAAACGATCTGTAGAGCCCAAATGAGCTGAACCAGATCTCTGATCCCAAAAAAACCCCCACAATTCATTCCCCAGGCCCTAAAACACCAGGACAGGTTTATCCATGGTGTATGGATGAGCTTTGCATATTCCATTTTCAATCCCAGCTGCTGAGAGTCTCCTTCATGAGGATTTTGGAGCTGCCCACAGCTCAGTGCTGGTGTTTCCTGCTGTCCCTTGCAGGTGCCAGTACAAAGCTGACAGCAGGGACAGCTGTGGGGTCACTCCCTTCATGGATGCCCTCCAGAACGGGCACATCGGCATCGCCCGGCTGCTGCTGGACAAACACCAGGTGGGTGCCAGGATTGCTCACTGCCTCCTCCAGGAGCTGAGCCATGTGTTCATCCTGACTGGAGTGTCAGGAAGCAAATTGCCAGATTGTAAAGAGAGGAATTGTGTGAAAAAGGCAAATTCCCGCTGGAGATGAGAAGGGTTTGGCTGAGTGAGGCTGTCAGGGATCAGCTCCTGGGGCAGGAATCATGGAGTGGTTTGAGTTGGAAGAACTTTAACAAAGTTTAAAGAACTTTAAAAATCATCTCATTCCACCCCTACCACAGGCAGGGACACCTTCCTTTATCCAAGGTGATTCCAAGCCCTGTCCAGCCTGGCCTTGGACACTTCCAGGATCCAGGGGCAGCCACAGCTTTGGTGGTAAACGTGTCCCCAGAGCTGGTGGAGTGGGATGGTGACACCAGGCAGTGGCAGGGGGGAACAGGACATTGCCAGTGCTCCAGGGGCAGCTGTGGCAGAGCCAAAAGCAGCTCTTGGAATGCCAGCACTCGGCATGGAGGCTCCAGTGGATAACGTGGAAATGTCCATCCATGAGTTATCCAGAGCTCCTCCCTGCCCTCCCTCTCTCCTGGCAGCTCCTCTCCTGTGCTGGCTCCCAAAAATCCCTGATTTCCTCCAGGGAATGCCATTAGAGCCAATTGTGCACAGCAGGAACCAGACCACTGCAATCAATAATTTATTGATGATTGATTGATTGATTGATTGATTGCTGGATGATCCCAGCTGCTTGGGGACCCTCTCATGGCTGATTCTCCCAGAGGTATTGGTCAGATCCTGGATTTCCTAAGGAAAAGGAAATCCTGTTTTCTGGATGGGGAAGTTTGCTGTGGTTTTAACCTCACATTCCAGGCACTGAGGGTGGGAGAGCTGGGACACCTCATGGAGGTTTCCAGAGGGTGGGATAAGTGCACTTTGTGTTATTTCCCTGCTATTCCTTCACTGCAGGCCTGTCCCACAGCTGTGGATGCCCTGGGTGCTCAGGCCCTGCACAGGGCAGCTGTGACAGCCCAGGATGGCTCCATCCAGTTCCTGGTGGCCGAGCTGGGCGTGGATGTCAACGGGACAGCGACGTCCCTGCAGCTGCCAGCCCTGCACTACGCAGCCAAGGTTTGTCCCTGCTCCCAGATCCCCTTGGAAAAGCCTGGGCCAGGCACCTGAACCAGGCTGGATCAGGTGTTGGCCACCATGGAGGAATTGCCTTCCTGGCTCATCCTCTGCTACTGTCCATCTGCTTCTGGCCAGTCCCATTCCTGGCCAGTCCCATTCCCTGGCCTATTCCTGGCCAGTCCCATTCCCTGGCCCATTCCCAGTCCCATTCCTGGCCAGTCCCATTCCTGGCCAGTCCCATTCCCTGGCCCATTCCCAGTCCCATTCCCTGGCCCATTCCCCATCCCATTCCTGACCAGTCCCATTCCCCATCCCATTCCTGGCCAGTCCCATTCCCCATCCCATTCCTGGCCAGTCCCATTCCCTGGCCCATTCCCAGTCCCATTCCTGGCCAGTCCCATTCCTGGCCAGTCCCATTCCTGGCCAGTCCCATTCCTGACCAGTCCCATTCCCCGGCCCATTCCTGACCAGTCCCATTCCCCGTCCCATTCCTGGCCAGTCCCATTCCCTGGCCCATTCCTGGCCAGTCCCATTCCCTGGCCCATTCCTGACCAGTCCCATTCCCCGGCCCATTCCTGACCAGTCCCATTCCCCGTCCCATTCCTGGCCAGTCCCATTCCCTGGCCCATTCCTGGCCAGTCCCATTCCTGGCCAGTCCCATTCCTGACCAGTCCCATTCCCCGGCCCATTCCTGACCAGTCCCATTCCCCGTCCCATTCCTGGCCAGTCCCATTCCCTGGCCCATTCCTGGCCAGTCCCATTCCCTGTTTTCTGGGCATCAGAAGAAATGTGGGCAGCAAGGTGAGGGTGGGATTCTCCTCCTCTGCTCTGGTGAGATCCCACCTGGAGCACCAGATCCCAGCCCTGGGGCCAACAGCAGGGGGACCTGGAGCTGCTGGGGAGAGTCCAGAGGAACCCATGGAGCTGCTCCAGGGCTGGAGCCAGGCTGGGAGAGCTGGGAATGTTCCCCTGGAGAAGGGAAGGCTCCAGGGAGAGCTTCCAGCACATTGCAGGCCTGCAGGGGCTCCAGGAGAGCTGCAGAGGGGCTGGGGCCAAGGCCTGCAGGGACAGCACCCAGGGAATGGCTCCCAGTGCCAGAGGGCAGCCAGGGATGGGATCTTGGCAATGAGGAATTCCTGGCTGGGCTGGGATTGCCAGAGCAGCTGGGGCTGCCCCTGCATCCCTGCAGTGCCCCAGGCCAGGCTGGACACTGGGGCTGGAGCAGCCTGGGACAGTGGGAGGTGTCCCTGCCATGGCAGGGGTGGCACTGGAGGGGCTTTGAGGTCCCTTCCCACCCCTGGAATTCCATGTTTGTGGAATTCCAGCTGCCTGCAGAGGAGGAACAGGACATGTCCAGAAGTGGGAAAGGAGAGCTGGGAAGGTGGGGGGAGCTCCCAGAATTTTATCAGTGTCCTTCACACCAGAGTTGTTGTGAATTCCAGAACCATTGGAGCTTTCTCCTCCTCCCAGCCCGGAGGGAGCAGAGCTGTGGGTCCTGCAGCATTCCCTGGGAATGCAGAGCAGATCCCAAAACTTCCCTGCTGACCAGGATCCCTCCTGGGATCCAGCTGGCAGGGACATTCCCTTAGATCCAGGGATCTTAAACCCAGGATTTTGCATTCTAGTGGGAATAAAACCTCATCCCAGTGCTCTGCTCCTACAAAACCGTCTGGGAATGCAGAACAGATCCCAAAACTTCCCTGCTGACCAGGATCCCTCCTGGGATCCAGCTGGCAGGGACATTCCCTTAGATCCAGGGATGTTAAACCCAGGATTTTGCATTCTAGTGGGAATTAAACCTCATCCCAGTGCTCTGCTCCTACAAAACCATCTGGGAATACAGAGATCCTAAAATTTCCCTGCTGACCAGGATCCCTCCTAGGATCCAGCTGGCAGCATGGGAATGTCCCTGCTCAGATCCAGAGATGTTAAACCCTGGATTTTGGCTTCTAGTGGGAATTAAACCTCATCCCAGTGCCCTGATCCTACAGAAACATCTGGGAATACAGAGATCCTAAAATTTCCCTGCTGACCAGGATCCCTCCTAGGATCCAGCTGGCAGCACGGGAATGTCCCTGCTTCTAGGGACATTCCCTCAGACCCAGGGATGTTAAACCCAGGATTTTAACAGCACTCTGAGCCTTGTAGTAGGAATTAAACCCCATCCCAGTGCCCTGCTCCTACAAAACCATCCATGCCACTCCCTGGGAATGCTGGCACCATCCAGCCCTGCCACAAAGGAGCCCTTTCTCCCATTTTCCTGGCCTCCTGCTCCCAGGAGCCACGTTCCAAGCCCTTCTGGTTGCCAAGGGTACGTTGAACAGCAAGGCTCTGGGGGGATATAATGTGCCTTGGAGAAAATCCCAGCTCCTGGCTGGTTTGGGAATGACTGGATGGGATTCTCTCCCTTCCCTCCCCAGGCTTGGTGTCACTTTGTATTTACAGCACCACTTGTTTGCCTGGTGGGTTGTGTTTTTATCTCCCTCTTTTCTTATTCTTTTGCATTTATAAACACATGAAAATCAAATTATTTTTTCAATTCAATTTGCTTCCAGGGCTGTGGAAGCTGCAGCAGTTCCTGGCTCAGTGGCTTTGCCTTGGACTTGGGTTTGCAGGGAAATGGGAGCCTTGGGATCAGGGAAGATGCTGTGGAATCCTGTGGGAATAGGGGGAAAAGAGAGGGGAGGGGGGGATAAAAAGAAGAGCTTTCCATTCCCAGGCTGCAGGACAAAGACTAATTCATGGCATTGAGGATGTAATTCCAAAATCAGGCATGTTATTTAGGGAGAAAGGATTTATTTCTGGAAAGGCCTGTGCAGGGTAGAAGGAGGTGGGGGCTGTGCTGGGTTTTTGCCCTGTGGAATTTGAAATTGGCTCCTGGCAGAGGAAGGAGGGAGGGAGGGAGGACACAGTGCATTGTGGCTGGCTGGGTCTCCTCCCAGGGGATCACAAATCCTGGAGGAATCCTTTGGGAAATGCCAGTGCCTGAGGGAGGCAGATGAGCAACAGCCCAGATCAGCAACAGGTTCTGCTCCTGGAGCTGGAATATCCTTGGAAACATCAACTCCATATCCCTGGGAATTGCAGGGATTTGAACTCAGCATTGGAGAGACCTCAGAGCCCCTGCCAGGGCCTGAAGGGGCTCCAGGAGAGATAACCTGGGCCAAGGCCTGCAGGGACAGCACCCAGGGAATGGCTCCCAGTGCCAGAGGGCAGCCAGGGATGGGATCTTGGCAATGAGGAATTCCTGGCTGGGCTGGGATTGCCAGAGCAGCTGGGGCTGCCCCTGCATCCCTGCAGTGCCCAAGGAAGGATTGGAGCAGCCTGGGACAGTGGGAGGTGTCCCTGGAATGAGCTTGGAGGGCCCTTCCCACCCAAACTGCTCTGGGATTCTGGGATTTGGGACACTCAGAATCCATCCCGAGGGATTTTTATGGAAAATGGGGAGAGAAAAGAGAGGAAAAGGGAAGGGAGACCCTTCATGGTTTGCTGAGATTCCAAGTGAAGGCCCTGGGTCCATGAATGTCTTGGAGAGGAGATGGATCCAATGTCAGGCTGGGAGAGCTGGGGATGCTCACCTGGAGAAGGGAAGGATCCAGGGAGAGCTTCCAGCACATTCCAGGGCCTGCAGGGGCTCCAGGAGAGCTGCAGAGGGACTGGGGCCAAGGCCTGCAGGGACAGCACCCAGGGAATGGCTCCCAGTGCCAGAGGGCAGCCAGGGATGGGATCTTGGCAATGAGGAATTCCTGGCTGGGCTGGAATTGCCAGAGCAGCTGGGGCTGCCCCTGCATCCCTGGCAGTGCCCAAGGAAGGATTGGAGCAGCCTGGGATAGGGAAGGTGTCCCTGCTGGGGTTGGAATTTGCTGATCTTTAGGGATTTTTCCAACCCAAACCATGCTGGGATTTTAGGAAGCTGCCTGGTGGCACCTTTCTGGCCAGTTCCCATGGGATGACATGAGTCCCTTGGGATAACCATTGCTGCCTCGTGGATCTGATCTGAAGGCAGCTGAGCCAGATTCCCACCTGCTCCAAGATCCTCCTGGTGCCCCCAGACCTGACCAGGACAGGGCGGATCTGTGCAGCCCCAGGTGAGGGGTGGATGCGAGCCCAGAGCTGATCCCAAATTCCACGTTCTGCAGGAAGGACATGGCCGCACCATCCAGACCCTGCTGTCCCTCGGGGCTGATCTCCAGGCCAAGGACGGGAAGGGCCGTTCTGGTGAGAATTCCAAGCTGCTTTTCCAAGCTTTATGTGACAGCCAAGAGCTTCCATAAGCACATCCCAACCTCAGCATGCAGGGAGATGCCAAATCCATGGATACATTTGCTCTGGGAGCAGCATGAGGGATCATCCCAGGGGTTTTTTGGGCATTTTGCATTCCCTGGCTTTCAATTTGCTGGAATTTCTGCTGGGGCTTTTCCCTTGGGGGAAGAACAGAGACCCAAATTGGGGATTTCCTGCCTATTTTTCACCTGAGGAGCTCCAATGCTGCCTCTTCCCCATCAAATTTGGCTGGAATGATCCTGTTGGAAGCAGGTTGGACGGACAAACACGAGGATTGAGCTCTCCAGCCTCAATTCCTCAGCAAACAGCCTGGAAATGGCTGATGAGCAAATAATCCCAGAGAGCTGGCACGGAAATGGAGTTGCTATAGCGATGCCGGAGCGTCGGCATTCCCAGCGGGAAAGGCTCAGGCAGCTCTTGCATCAGCATCTCCCAAAAAAAATTAAAAATTAAAATTAAAAAAGACACATTTGGTTCAGCCATTGCCAAAATTGGCGAATTCCCCAGCCCTGGGGTTTGGTTAAAGCCATGTTTTAGTGGTGCCATCTCTCCCTCTGCCCCCTCAGTGACTAAATCCGAGCTCTGCTGAGCTCATCCAACCCTGGGATGTTTTTTCCTGTGGCTCCTCCTTGGCTGGGTTTGGGTCACTGCGTCCTTGGGAAGCTTCTCATCCACATCAGGATTATCCAGAGGGATCAGGATGCCTCCTTTGGATTAGATGGAAGGAAGATTTTTAACAGTGAGGCTGGGGAGGGGCTGGGCTGGAATTGCCAGAGCAGCTGGGGCTGCCCCTGCATCCCTGCAATGCCCAAGGCCAGGCTGGACACTGGGGCTGGAGCAGCCTGGGACAGTGGGAGGTGGCCCTGCCATGGCAGGAGGGTGGAACTGGATGATCCCAAACTCAATCCTGTGATTCTATCCCAACCCAAAAACCATCCAGCTGGAACTGGGTGACCCCAAACTCAATCCTGCGATTCTATCCCAACCCAAAAACCATCCAGGTGGAACTGGGTGACCCCAAACTCAATCCTGTGATTCTATCCCAACCCAAAAACCATCCAGCTGGAACTGGATGATCCCAAACTCAATCCTGTGATTCTATCCCAACCCAAAAACCATCCAGGTGGAACTGGATGATCCCAAACTCAATCCTGTGATTCTATCCCAACCCAAAAAACATCCAGCTGGAACTGGGTGATCCCAAACTCAATCCTGTGATTCTATCCCAACCCAAAAACCATCCAGCTGGAACTGGGTGACCCCAAACTCAATCCTGTGATTCTATCCCAACCCAAAAACCCAAACCCCTCCACAATCCCACCGTGGCAAACTCGTTTTTCCCCCTCCACCTGTTTGTTCCCATGGGAATGCTGTTTGCCTGCAGAGCAGGGTGAGGCAGGGCCAGGAGGTGACCAGGCTGGTGTTGTGTCCCCAGCCCTGCACGTGGCCAGCGCCGGGCAGCGCGCGGGGGCCGTGGGGATCCTGCTGCGGGCCGGGCTCCAGGATGCTCCTGATGCCACGGGAATGCTGGCCCAGCAGCTGGCCAGGAGCCCTGATGTCATCCAGCTCTTCCAGGGAACACCGGGCAGCACCTGAAGAGGAGGAGCCTGCTCCTTTTCCACGTGGTACAGTGGTTATTCCTTATCACAGGGGTTCCGCGCTGTTGTCCCCTATCACAAAAGTTCCACACCTCCTTGGTGTTTCTCATGGGCAGCTCCTCAGAGCTCTGACTCTTTATTCTTCACAAGGCACCCTCAAACTCCAGCTCTCTCCTCACCCCCTAACCCACTCTTTTACAGCACTCATCCTCACTGGACACAGCTGTGGCCTGCTCCTAATCTTTGATAACTGGCCCAGCTGCAGCTCCTTAGGGGTAAGATCACTTTCCACACAATCTTTGTTTTCTTACATTCTATCCCCCCACAATAAACTGCTTTTCCCATCCAAAGTCCAGCTGTGGGATGGAGCCTGTGGCACGGGATGTGATGGTCACTCAAGGGCACAGCCCAGCACAGGGTCCTGCTGGGCCTCAGCCCTTGGATCCAGCCTGTCCAGATCCCTCTGGCAGATGCACATCCCACCCAGCCTGGGGTGACCCCAGAACTGACTGAGGGTGCCCTTGATCTGTTGCCATCTTACTGCAGGGGCTCCATATCACAAAAGTTGTCTCCTCTCACAAACATTTCACACCTTCTTGGTGTTTCTCATGGGCAGCTCCTCAGAGCTCTGATTCTTCTTCACAAAGCACCCAACTGACTCCTGTTCCCTTCTCAACACCACCCCACTCTTTTATGGCACTTCTCTTCTCATTAGACACAGCTGGGGCCTGTTAAAGTCAGGCCTGTTCCTGATCTTTGATAACTGGCCCAGCTGCAGCTCCTTAGGGGTAAGAGTACCTTCCACACAATCTTTATTTTCTTATGTTCTCTCCCCCTACAATTCCTTGCCAGATTTAGGGAAAAAGTTGACTTAAATCCCCAATTTGATCCTCAAAGTGAGGAACCTCTTTAAATGAAGGATCCCCCAAATAGGGGACTTGCCCCATAAAGAGAACTCCCTTCAGTTGTATCCCCCACTAACAGGAGCACCTCCAAAATGAAGAACTCCCCTCAAATAGAGGATCCTCCCCTAAATTGAGGAAAAAAACCCTCAAACTGAAGACCCCTCCCCAGACTGAAAACTCCCTCAAATTGATAAATACCCTAAACAGAGGAACCCCCCAGGTTAAGGAACCCCCCAAAACTGAGGATCCCCCCAAGTTTAGGTCTGTCCCCAAATAAAGAACCCCCCATAAACTGAGGATTTTTACCCAGAATGAAGCAGAGGAGCCAAGCTTGGCACTTGGGAGTAGATTTAGGAGAAATGTTTTAAATAGGATTATCTCAAGAGATAATGGACATGGTGGGTCTGGGCTCTTCCCTGGGAGGGTGGGGAGGCCCTGGCACGGGTTTCCCAAAAAAGTTGTGGCTGCTCCACCCCTGGAAGTGTCCAAGGCCAGGCTGGAGCAACCTGGGACAGTGGAAGGTGTCCTTGTCCATTGGAATGAGATGATCTTTAAGGTCCCTTCCCACCCAAACAATTCCATGTTTTTATCACATTCCTGTTCTGATGCATTGTTATAAATTGATTTTCTTCTTTCACCTCTTCTGTGCAGCTCCCTGAAACAGAACCAGCCAAGGGAAGTGTCACTTCCAGGGATCCTCGTGGCTTTTCCTGAGAATTTCCCCACCCTGAACATCGCCGTGCAGAAGATCCACCTGGATCATGGATTTTCTAGCTCTTCATGGACCTGCTCTCCACTAATCCCTTAAACTGCTTTAATTTGCAATTTGATTTTTAATTTGACCTCTTTGGGTAGGACAGAGACTCCTGAAGCTGCTTCAACCTTTTGAATCCTTTTTGTAGCCCACAGCTGATCCCAAAACCTGCAGGAATCTGTAGTGGGACCTCAGCCTTGTGAGGACACCAGGGATCTCTGGATCAGACTAAAATAAGGAGGTGTTTTATCCCAGACTGGAATGCTGGGAATTCCCAGCACTGATGAACTTTAAATCCCAACAATCTGCTCTTGGAAGCCTGGAATACCCAGCAAGGTAAGAGCAGCTGCAGCTGTTGGGTTTGTGCAGCAGGAATTATAAATTCCATCAAAAACGGATGTGTTCTTCTCTGTTTGTGATGCCAAGAGTTAAAAACAGATGGAATTCTGCTTTTTTGGGGATGGCAAATATTAAAAATCAAGAAGGGAGTAAGTTAAGGTGTGCACCACGAGCCATGGCTGGGTTTGAGTGGGAAATTCCCACCTTGCTATCCCTGGATCAGCCCCTGGGTGGGTGAGGAAATTATTTTATTCCTCCAAAATGAATAAAAAAAATTAAAGGATTAAATTTAAATTTAATCCTTCAATTTAAAATTTAAGGATCCACGGATCCATAAATCCAGCTCTGGCCTCCCTACAGCAGGAAATGCAAGGGGCTGCTTCATTCCCACTTTTTATCATTTTAATAAGCCATGGAATAGCTGTGTTCTCCCAATATTGCTGATGAGAAAAAACAGTGGCAATGTTCCCAAATATCCATGGAAACACAGAGGGGAAACTCCTTAAAAACATGGGAGCACCTTCAAAACACAAAGTGGAACGTGCATTATTTTGAGGGTTAAAAAAGGAATGTGGATTCAGCTTTATGCCTGCAAAATTCCTCCAGGGAATTCTGCTTTTTCCAAAAACTTTTCCTTCCTGGTGTTTTTCTTCCCAAACAGGATTTTGGGAAATAGGAATGCAGTCTAATTAGGGGTGTTTGTTGGGATAGTTGGCAAATTTCCTATCAAAAGTGGTTCATGGGGTGCCTGGGATGGGATGGAAAAGCATCAGCTGTGGAGGGATTGGGGGGTCCAATTAAAGCCCCCCTAAATTGAGGAACCCCTCATTTAAAGGCCCCACTAAACTGACAACCCACCCTAATTAAGAACCTCCCTCAATTAAGGATGCTCCCCAAAGAACCCCCTAAATTGAGGACCTTTCCAATACTAAGGAACATCCCCAAACTGAGGATCCCCTTGAAATTAAGGATCCCCCAAACAGGGGACTCCCCCAAAAAAGAGAACCCCTTTCAATTGTATCCCCCACTAATGAGAGGTCCCCCAAAATTAAGACCCCTCCCCCAATAGAGGATCCTCCCCTAAATTGAGGAAAAAAACCCAAATTGAGGACCCCCTAAATGGAGGACCCCCCCTCAGACTGAGAACTTCCCCAAACTGATGAATACCCTAAATAAAGGACCCCCCCCAGGTTAAGGAGCCCACCAGAACTGAGGACCCCCCAAAATCTGGGTCTGTCCCCAAATAAAGAAACGCCTCCATAAATCGAGGGCCCTTCTCCAAGTGGAGGAAATTCCCTAAACTGAGGAATCCCCCAAATGGAGGATCCATGAAAATTGAGGACCACCCCCCATTGAAGGGCCCCCCTAAACTGAGACTTCCCCAAACTGAGGACTCTCCCAAATTGAGGGCTCCCTAAACTGAAGTCCCCCCCAAATTGAGAACCCCATAAATTAAGGAGCACCCCCAAATTTAGGACCCCCCCCCCAATATAAAGGCTTCCCCCCCCGCGCACACCGAGCCCATAGGGCGGCCATGGAACTGCGCATGCGCGCCGCGCCCCCACCACGGTGGCAGCGCCGCTCGCGCGCGCATCGCTCCCGCCCCTTGAGTGACGGCCCCGCCAGCCAATGGCGTGGCGTATCGGGCTGTGATTGGCAGGCACGTGGGCGGGGCGCAGGTGGCCCAGCCCCGCCCCTCCCGGCGCGGTCCCCTCACGGCGGCGGCTCCATTTTCTCGCGCTCCCGCGGCCCCCGCGTAGCGCCCGGTTCGCCTCAGCCCCGGCCGAGAGACCCCCGAGACACCGCGCGCCGCCATGAATGAGGAGTACGACGTGATCGTGCTGGGCACCGGCCTCACGGTGAGGAGCAGCCGCCGCCCGCTCGCGCCTCGGGCCTGCTGCGGGCGGCCGCCGCCCTGCCCTGCCCCGCCCCGCCGCCCCCCCTCCGCCATCCCCCGGCTCCTGCGGCTGACCCCCTTCCCCATGTCTCATCCCCCCCCGGCGCCGCTGTCCTTTGCCCGTCTATCACCTGATCATCCCCCCCAGGCTGGGTTTGAGCCCCCCCCGCCTGGGGCGCTCGGGGCTTTATCCCCTCCCCCAGGGTGTGCGGTGCCCTTCCCAGTCTCTCACCTGATTCTCACCCCACTCGCCCCATTCAGGCCGTTTTCTTCAGCTGTCACCTGTCCATCGTAGCCCCCCCGCCTCTGTCTGGATTCTTCCCCCTGTCCCCATCTCCAGAATTCCCGGGGGTCTGGTGTATGGGACCCCCTGGGGGACCCCCTGGGTGCTTTCCCCTGTCATTAATTATCACAGCACCCCCTCGGCTGCAGTCCCACCCCCACCCTGGGTTCTTTCCCATTCATCTCCAGCCCAGCCTGGGATCCTCCCCCTCCGCCCCTCAACATTACCCGGGGGTCTGGTGCGTGTGACCCCCCGGGGGACCCCTGGTTCGTTTCCCCATCGTTAATTCTCACAGCACCCCCCAGCCCCAATCCCATCCCTACCCTGGATCCTTCTCCCCATCCCTAACTGGACCCCCGGGGGTGGGCTTTTTATATGATATATATATATATATATTTATATATTTTATACCAGCTCCTCGTGTTTGGATACACCCCCGTCCCCGATCCCCGCCGTTCCCAGAGGGCCCCAGGAAATGCGGTTGTTTTGCGGAGGGAGGGCGTGGGGAGACTCGGACAATAAAACGCCGACGGGCATTTATTGCCTTTTATTTATTTTTTAAATTATTACCTTATTTTTTTCCATTCACGCATCTCTTCCCCCGCCCCCCCCCCCGTACCACAACCCTAACGTGGCTGCAGGTCCGTGCAGGGTGGAGGCAGCCGTGGTTATCCCCCCCCTCTCCATCCCCATTCCCGCTCCGCCTTTGCAGCCTTCGGCTCCATCCAACCCTGACTGCAGCAGGAGGGGGATGGGAGGCTGGCGAGCCTGTCAAATTTCCCTTATTCCCCCCTCCAAAAAAAAAAAAAGCCCCTTTCCTGCGATGTCGCTGCATCCCGGTGATCCCTGAGGAGAGCTGACAGCTGATGGGGGTGCGGCGGAGGGAGGGGGACGAGCCCTGGTGGGGCTTTGTCCTATTGTGGAGGATGCAGCCCGCGCCGCAGGCAGCCCTGGGGAAAAAAACCCCAAAAAACACAAAACATGGCAGTGCCGCTGCCCGGGAGGTTTGCAGGAGGATTTCTGCCCGTTCCTGCATCCCCGGAGGCCGGGGGATGCCACGGGAGGGCGGACTGCAGGTTCCAAATGCGAGGAGGCATTGTTTGGAGAAGGGGGGAAGAAAATCCAATATGGTGGAAAGGTTTTCCTCCTTGTGCAACTGGCCTTTCCTGCTTTTGTTCCCTCCTGTTGGTGGAGAAAGGTGGCCTGACAAAGGGAGCTCTTCGGGCTTGGCCCAGTGGGGTTCCCCCACTTCCCCTGGCATGGAGATTAAATTGAAATCCAGGCGATTCCTCCCGTGCTTTGGGTGCTGTGATTGATGGGGCTGCTCACTGGGCCCCACCGAAGGCACAGCTGGATTATCACGCCCCTCTTTGGGGTTTGGGGAGAAGGGTGACACACCTGCAGTGTGGCACAAAGGAAGGTGTGAGCTGTGGGACACCCAACTGTCCCAGTTGCTTTCATTCCTTTCAAGGCTCTTCCTTTGAGGAGGAGGAATGGCTTAGGAGGAAAAGCTTCTTCCCTTTGATAGGGAAAGCTGGAGTCTGTCCTAAAGCCTGGCCCGGCTCAGCAAAGCAGGGAAAGGGACTTTTGGGGAGGTGAAATATAATGAGCTTGTAGTGAAGGGGCCTCCAGTAGATCGGAGCTCCATTAAAATGTTAATTTATGCTTTAGTGTGAGCGGGGTATCAAGTTGGTGAACGCAGGGCTTAATCTCAAACTGACAAATGCCAGTGTAAATTTGACAAAAGGCCTCTTGTGAAATCACTTTTAAGACAAGCTCCTGCTAATGAGCAGCGGTTCAGTTAAAAGGAATAAATTAGGGCCGTATTTTAAGGTGTGCTGACCGAACTCCAGAGCCTGGGAATATCCAGGAGCTCAGATTTTGCTTCTGGTGTGCTGGCTTTGCCTCTGAAATACCAATTAGGGTGGGACTTGGTCTTGTCTTGAGCAGCTCATGTGGAAAAGAATGGAAAGCAGAGGTGCTGGTGCAGCCATCCCAGAATTCCTGGTGTTGGCTCATTCCCATTGTGGCTGGAGAGTGGTGTCGGAGCAGAGCTGGATCAGGCTGGCCTGAAGGACTCTCCTGCTCTCACATTGAGGGTTGATCCTTTCTCACTGTGGTAGCAGTGAGAAAGGACCTGGTACCTGTGGTACCTGAGGAGAAGGAGCTGGAAACACATCCAGTTGTTCCTTTCCTTTTCCAAAGGAGCCGTCACGGAGGCTCTGGTGTGGTGTTTGCAGCACCCTTTGCTTCAAGCTGCTGGAGCCCCATCAGGCCCCTGCTGTAGCTCTGAGGTTGTGTCCCTGCTGCTGATCTGGAGGGTTTTCTTTCTTTTTCCAAAGGGAAGGTTCAGTTGTTGGTTTAAAGAGGAAGAGTGAGCCGTTGGAGGCTCTGTGAAAGGGCACAAATGCAGCCATTGTAGTGGCCATTGTGGTTGGGTCCGTGGGGCCAGTGGTGCACGTGTGAATTCCACCGGGATGGATCTGCGAGTGCAATGTGAGTATTTCAGGTGTTAATCTCTTCCTCAGCAGCAATGAAGGACTGAAGGCAGCTTTAGGACTGGGATTACTGGCACTCAAACTATTTCAGCTTTTCCCTCCTGTGTGCTAATCAGAGACCCCATTGCAGTGCCAGCTCACAGAGATGTGTCTTAGCCCTGTGGGGAAAAATAACCCTGAATTACTGCTGCTACAATCCCTCAGACCTGCACCAGCTGTAGTGAACTCCATGGCTCCTCCTGCTCCCTCCTGCCTGGAGCAGTGGGAAGTGAGAGAGCTGCATGAGAGCTGGTAGATCTTCAGCTGCCTCATTCCTGGTGCCAGTGGGTTTTCCAGGGTGCTGGAGCTTTAATAGCTTTAAGGTCCTTGTCTTAGGCTTTCTGTGTGCATCATGTGTGGCAGATTAGGGATCATCTCCCTGCAGCCCTACTGCACAGACTCGTTTTTGATCTGGTGCAGTGGGCACAGACTGGAGAGCTCCTCAGGGCTGTATTTTCACCCCTCTCTTTTCAGTTCACGGAATTCCCACCTCTCTGCTGTGGGAGCGGCTCGGTGCTTCCTCGCTGGGTTGTTTTGGAGTGGGACGTTGTGCCTGGTGTCAGGCTCTCTTATCTGCCCTCCCTGCTTCTACAAAGTTATTTTCCGTGGATTTGGGGGATAATTAAACCCTCCAGTTGAGCCCCAGTAGGTGAATGCTCTGTTCCTGCTGAGGTTTCACTCTTTGCAGGCTGAGCTAAGCTTCTTACCTGCCAGCTGCCTCCCCATGTTAAAGCTCTTCCAATTCCCCACAAAGATACAGATTCACTTTCTGCAGGAGCACAGGAGCCACACTCATTGCTTCAGGATATATTTATTCATACAGGCCCAGGCTGTGTGGCCTAAAGAGCCTCAGAGTGCCTGTGAGGACCATGTGGGAGCGTCTGCTGCAGGGGACACCCAGCATTCCCAGTTGCTTTCATTCCTTTCAAGGCTCTTCCTTTGAGGAGGAGGAATGGCTTAGGAGGAAAAGCTTCTTCCTTTTACTAGGGAAAGCTGGAGTCTGTCTGTCCTTTGCATCACCCCCTGGTAGCTGAGGGGATTGTTGCAGTGCGGTGAGGAGTTGTCTTTGCAGGTGTAGGATGGGTCAGGAGTTGTTTTGCAGGTGTAGGATGGGCAGGAGTTGTCTTTGCAGGTGTAGGATGGGTCAGGAGTTGTTTTGGCAGGTGTAGGATGGGTCAGGAGTTGTTTTGGCAGGTGTAGGATGGGTCAGGAGTTGTTTTGGCAGGTGTAGGATGGGTCAGGAGTTGTCTTTGCAGGTGTAGGATGGGTCAGGAGTTGTTTTGGCAGGTGTAGGATGGGTCAGGAGTTGTCTTTGCAGGTGTAGGATGGGTCAGGAGTTGTTTTGGCAGGTGTAGGATGGGTCAGGAGTTGTTTTGGCAGGTGTAGGATGAGGAGGAGTTGTTTTGGCGGGTGTAGGATGGGTCAGGAGTTGTTTTGGCGGGTGTAGGATGGGTCAGGAGTTGATTTTGCAGGTGTAGGATGGGTCAGGAGTTGTTTTGGCAGGTGTAGGATGGGTCAGGAGTTGTTTTGGCAGGTGTAGGATGAGTAGGAGTTGTTCTTGCGGGTGTAGGATGGGCAGGAGTTGTTTTGGCGGGTGTAGGATGAGTAGGAGTTGTTTTGCAGGTGTAGGATGGGTCAGGAGTTGTTTTTGCAGGTGTAGGATGGGTCAGGAGTTGTTTTGCAGGTGTAGGATGGGCAGGAGTTGTTTTGGTGGGTGTAGGATGGGTCAGGAGTTGTTTTGCAGGTGTAGGATGGGTCAGGAGTTGATTTTGCAGGTGTAGGATGAGCAGGAGTTGATTTTGCAGGTGTAGGATGGGTCAGGAGTTGATTTTGCAGGTGTAGGATGGGTCAGGAGTTGTTTTGGCGGGTGTAGGATGAGCAGGAGTTGTTTTGCAGGTGTAGGATGAGCAGGAGTTGTTTTGGCGGGTGTAGGATGGGTCAGGAGTTGATTTTGCAGGTGTAGGATGGGTCAGGAGTTGTTTTGGCGGGTGTAGGATGGGTCAGGAGTTGTTTTGGCGGGTGTAGGATGGGTCAGGAGTTGTTTTGCAGGTGTAGGATGGGTCAGGAGTTGTTTTGGCGGGTGTAGGATGAGCAGGAGTTGTTTTGGCGGGTGTAGGATGGGTCAGGCAGTGAGAGCTGGAATTGCCTGTGTCTCTGCTCCAGGTGCCCCTGCCTAGGTTGGAGCAAGGATCTCCAGAGGGCCCAGCCCAGCCCAGCCCAGCCCCTCTCTGTGGGCACAGCCCTCCCTGCCTTTCGAAGAACGAGCCTGGCAGTGCCAGAGGCGCTCCCGAAGCCGCAGGGATTTTGCTCAGTGCCCAGTCCTCCCCTGGGCGCCGTCACAGGAGCGGCGCTGGCTCCGGTTTCCATCGGGCTGTCTGAGCCTTTCTGAGCTGCCGCCCCACTTGGAGGGGATCCACAGAAACCTCCCTGCTCCCCTCCATTCCTCAAGGCCTCTGCATGCACAGGGTCTGGCCGTGTCCTGCTCCTGCCCTCCAGGGCGGAGCTGATGGTCTTAAGCAAGCATGGAAACACCAATACTTCCAAGTCCCTCCTTACTTTTATTTCCACGCACTCCCAGTGGATGTGCTGTCCCCACATTGCCGCTGCTGGCTTCTCCCTGGTTCCCTGGCCATCTGCAGCAGCTCAGATCGTTCATTCAGCAGCACAATGAGCTCCTGGGAGCTCGGAACCTGAACTGGCCGAGGCAGAGCGTTGTAGTAGCAGCGTGACTGCAATTTGCATGGATTCTGTTGGATCTGGATCCCCGGAGCTCTCCCTGCTCTGTCCTGCTGCTGCTGTCAGCAGCTGCCCCCTGTTCCTGTTCGGTGGTGGCGACGTTTATAAACCGGCAGAAAATGCACAGATTTGAACTGTGACACTTCCCCTTTTTATTTGCACTCCAAACTGTCCCCAGCCCTCCCCTTATCAGCACAGGCCGTTTGTTTTCCTCGCTCCCTGACCCAGATGACAGCGTCACACATCAAGCGCTTCCCGGCCCCATGGCCGGCACTGCATCCAAAGGAATTGCTGAGCTGGGAGGATCAATCCATTGTGCAGCTTCATGGCCATCATGGCCGCACAGGGAAGTGGCTGAAAGGGCTGGGCAGGATTTCAGAGTGCTCACTGAGCCTCGGGTTAAACAGCAGTGTAAGAGCTCCACCCCAGTCCCCACAGCTGTGTCCAATGGGTGTGAGTGGAGAGGAGCTTAAGGCCTCTCGTGTCTTCTGCTGGTGCCCAAACTCACTCCAAATTCACTGATTTGGGTTACCAGCATCCCTTGGAGTGAAGAAGGGATGCACACTCCCTCTTCTGGGAGCACAGAGCGAGGGATGCTTTGAGGTTAAGTGGGTGACTGAAACCAGCTGACATCCAGATCAATGCATGTGGCTTGTGCAGCTTTTACTGGAGCTCCATCCCTCCTTTTGGTGCTTATTTAGTGGTGAAACCCTGGTTGGCTTCCTTGTGGCTCCGCTCCAGCGTGGACACTTGCAGTCCTGTGCCACCATCTGGCCGAGCTGGTGAGCCAGGCTTCTGGGAGCTGTTCCAGGGATAAAGCACAGGCTAGAGCAAGGAGTCCAGCCACAGAGCTCTGTGAATGTGACTGCTTGGTGATGAGGCCCTTGGTGTGGCACTCCTGCCTTGGGTGTGGTTAATCATGAATGCTGGAGCCACTCTTACTCCTGTGGTTACTCAGAGGTTTAGGCTTTGAGTAATGACTTCACACGGGGTTTGGTGCAGCCTGATGTTCCGGGAGGATCTCTGCTTGCTCCAGCCTGTGGGGGAAAAGGAGGGACCTTGCAGGATCCTTGGATGGATGGTACAGTGGAAGGAGCTTTTGTGGGAAGCACTGTGGCTCACTACTCACAGTCCACGTGGTGATCGTGAAGCCTTGTGGGCACTGTGCTGGAAACCTTCCATGACTTCAGGCACTGAATTCAGAGCGTCCTTGCTGTGTGTGAGGCAGCTCCAGCTTTGCTCCTCAGGTCCTTGGCTGGATTTTGGTGGCATCCTGGTGGGTGACAGACTGGCCAGCACTGCCCTGCTGTCCCAACAGAGAAGGTTTTTCCAGTGCCACCTGGAAGCACCAGCACAGCAAATCCTCAGCCAGCAATCCCTGCACCTGCAGGTGTCTGACCTTAGAACAAAACAACCCCCGAGAGCTGCTGTGGCTGGGAGGTTGATTTTACAGCTTCCTTTACAGCGAGGATTGACTGGAGTCAGGATTTACACAAACAGTCCACAGTGGGAAACTCCTGGTGTTTGTGGTTTTCCTGCCTGACACCTGCACTGCTCAGTCTGGAGCTGGAACTGAACCTGGTGCGCTCCACGGGAGGGGGAAGCGCCACGGCAGGAGAGTCCTGCCTGAGGTGCTTGTGGAGTAAACAGGAAAGATCTCCTGGAGACACAGATCTGCAGGAGTCCTGGCAGATGTGCACTGCTGGCATCTCAGCAGCTGGCTGAGGGTTTCAGACTGAGTGAAAGCTTTGGGTGGAGAGGACCTTAAAAACCATCCTGCCGTGGCTGGGACACCTTCTCCTGGGCCAGGTGCTCCAAGCCCCCTCCAAGGAGCCCCACCCATCACGTGAGATGTGAGCAGGACCTACCAGAGAGATCCTGGTGATGAATGGGAGCTCAGCTGAGGCAGAGCAAGATCAGTAAAACCTCCAAGATAAGCTGTGCTAAGCACACAGACATTGAAGTTTTTGTTGAGCTCTTTGGCTGGGAAATGCCAGCGCCGGTGCAAAGTCGTGTTTTAATGGGGATTTAGCTGTGCAAGGGCTGAGCTGGTCCTGCAGCCTGGCTGTGCTCTGTGTGCTCTGCAGTCACACACAGCAGCTCATCTGCTGCTCCAGGGAGCCTCAGTGGGCACAGGGCAAGGAGAGCAAAGCTGAGCTGATGAAGCACCCAAATGCCTTCATTTATTCTTTATGCTGCTCTCTGAGAGAAGCTCTTGATTATCCTGAGTGTCCCAGTGTGGCAAATATTAATAATTGAAGTTCTGAGGAGACTGATTGAAGTCCAGGTAAGATTTCATTCTCCTGCTGCCTCTCTGTGCACATCCTTACACTGACAACTGGTGCCTTAGAGGACACATTATCCTTTGGCTCCAGTGCATGGAATTCCTAAAAAATTCCTCTGGGAAGCCCTGATAGGTGGTGGTTGTGCAGGGATCCAACCTACACACAATCTCTGCCCCCTTGCTTGGCTTGCCCAGAGAAGATATTAAATTTATTAAGAGGTTAACCTGCCTCCAGGAGGTGCCTGAATTCTGGGATGAGGCAGCTGCTGTGCATGTTTGCAGGGGGCTGTGCAGCTGCAATGGAGCTGTCTGAACATGCTCTCAGGGAAGATGGCAAGGAGGAGGCTCCAGTGCAGCTGACCTGTCCCTTGCCCCCTTTCCTTCCTGCAGGAATGCATCCTCTCTGGGATTATGTCAGTGAATGGAAAGAAAGTCCTTCACATGGATCGGAACTCGTACTATGGAGGGGAAAGTGCTTCCATTACACCCCTGGAAGATGTAAGTGTGGAGAGACAGCCCTCCTTGTGTCCTTCCTGGCACACCAAGGGGATTTATTCCCACTTAGCCTTGGGTGGCTTCACATGAACCACTCTGAGGGTTTCGATGGGTAAGGAAGGTTTATGGCGCTTCCTCAGCAGGTAACAGTGGGGGAAATGCCACTGTGGGGTGTTTGGAGTTGGTGGGTTGTGCTTGTTTCCTGTAATTCCCAGTTGGAATCTGAGCAAATCGAGCACGGAGCGTTCCAGAGCCGTTACAGCTGGGTGTTAAAACTCTTCAGCTAAATTGTAAACTGGACTGAGAAATGCCATGTTACACAGTCCATCAGGTTCATAAATTCCCAAAGCCCGGAGGAGCAGAATTACACTGCCTGCTTCTTCCTGTAACAATTCACTGGATGTGTCTGTGTGTTCCCAACTCAGCTTGGAGCTCAAACTGCAGCCAGAAGCTGGCTCTGAAGAGCTTGTGTTCAGCCCGGAGCTGTGGGCGTGGAAAGTGTGTCCATGTGTGGGAGAAATGACACCCAGACAGATTTCCTGGGCTATAATAAGTTCTGTGTTCTCTCTCCAAAGCTCTACAAAAGGTTTAATCTCCCTGGAACTCCACCAGAATCTATGGGGCGGGGAAGAGACTGGAACGTGGACCTCATTCCTAAATTCCTTATGGCTAATGGTGAGTGACCCTGAGCTCCCAGGTATTCATTCCTTGGCTGCTGCTGGGTGCTGGAATAGCACAGGCACTGTCAGTCCCAGTAATCCTTATCCTGGAATCCCTGTGCTGGACTGGGCTGGAGCAAACCCTGCCAGTGCAGTGGCTCCCAGTGCAGGGCCAGCTCCCTTCGCCTAAAACCGAGCCCTGGCTGCTGGAATCTCATCCTGGAGCACGAGGGAGGGATGGAGGGATGGAGGGATGGAGGGATGGATGGATGGATGGATGGATGGATGGATGGATGGATGGATGGATGGATGGATGGATGATGGATGGATGGATGGATGATGGATGGATGGAGGGATGGATGGAGGGATGGATGGAGGGATGGAGGGATGGATGGATGGATGGATGGATGAGGGATGGATGGATGAGGGATGGATGGATGATGGATGGGTGGATGGATGGATGATGGATGGATGGATGGATGATGGATGGATGATGGATGGATGGATGGATGATGGATGGATGATGATGGATGATGGATGGATGATGGATGGATGGATGATGGATGGATGATGATGGATGGATGGATGATGGATGGATGATGATGGATGGATGATGGATGGATGATGATTGATGGATGAGGGATGGATGGATGATGATGGATGGATGATGATGGATGCATGGATGGATGGATGATGGATGGATGGATGGATGATGGATGATGGATGGATGATGATGGATGCATGGATGGATGATGATTGATGGATGATGGATGATTGATGGATGGATGATGATTGATTGATGGATGGATGATTGATGGATGGATGATGATTGATGGATGGATGATGATTGATGGATGGATGGATGATTGATGGATGGATGATGATTGATGGATGGATGGATGATTGATGGATGGATGGATGATTGATGGATGGATGATGATTGATGGATGGATGGATGATTGATGGATGATGGATGATGATGGATGGGGCAGTGCCTGGCTCAGGGCTGTTGCCATGGAAGAACTGATCGATGCCAGCCAAGGCTTGGGTGCTTTATTCCCAGCCCATCTGCAGCCTGCAGTGGGAACTGAGCACGGGGAAGGGTTTGTTGCCGTGGGAGCTGCTGTGTCTGTGTGTGACTGTGCCAACCCTTGCAGGTCAGTTGGTAAAGATGCTGCTCTACACAGAAGTCACTCGTTACTTGGACTTCAAGGTGATCGAGGGCAGCTTCGTCTACAAGGGAGGAAAGATCTACAAAGTTCCTTCCACTGAGGCAGAAGCTTTGGCCTCCAGTGAGTAGCTGCCCCTTTTCTGTTCCCTCTGAATGCCCTAAACAGAGGCAAACCCATCCCTTGGGATATTCTTGGTGCTCCTCATGCGTTAAGGAGCATCCTCAGGGTTCTCCTGCACCTCTTTCTCTTCAAACACCCCTTGCTGTGAGCCTTGGGTTTGCTGAGCCCTGTTTTCTTGGAGCTTCCAAGCTGCCTGTTCAGTGAGACTCTGCTGAGAACCTGGCAGTGCTTTCCTTCCTCAGGAGGTTCCATCTGGGGCTCATCTCCCAGCTCTGCCATAAATATTTGATGTCATGTCCTCGTTGGAATTGTGTGTGTGAAAAACATTGCAGGCAAATTGGAATGACTAATTCTGACCTGTGGCACCTCAAACCTTAATTGTTGCCTACTTAGATTTCACTGCTCAAATAAAGCTAATAACAGTGTGGTGAAATCCAGTAGGATCTAGAGGGCATTCCATGAGCCCCAGACGTGGGCTGTGTTCAGCAGCACCTCTGAAACATCTTCTGCTAAAGTGACTCCTGCAGTGAAGGCCCCCAGTGTGTAGGTCTGAGCCTTCCTCATGGCAGATGTTCCTGTGTGCTGAAGGGATCAGCAATTCCTTCTTCTGGCCACGTCTCCTGTGTCTCCTCCTCCTCCAGGACACTCATCCTGGCACGAGTGGAGGTGCTGCCTCTGCCCTCACGTTTCCAGTCTTGCTTCTGCAATTTGTGGAGAATTCAAGTGCAGAAATGGTGCCTTGTCCAGCCTCCTGTTTGGGGTTTGAGGGACAGGACAAAGGGCAATGGCCTTAGGCTGAAGGAGGGCAAGGTTAGACACGATCTTGGGAAGGAATTCCTGATTGGGAGGGTGGGCAGGAGCTGGGATGGAATTCCCAGAGCGGCTGTGGCTGCCCCTGGATGGATCCCTGCAGCATCCAAGGCCAGGCTGGACACTGGGGCTTGGAGCAGCCTGGGACAGGGGGAGGTGTCCCTGCCATAGGGTGGAACTAAGGCCCTTTAAGGTCCCTTCCAACCCAAACCATTCCTTGTTTGAACACTCAGGGGTTCTTGCCCACTGCTGATAATGGGAAAGCCACAAAGTCACTGAGGATCTGGGTTCTGCCAAACCCCTGGTTCTGCTGAATTCTCACAAACCCCTGGTTCTGCTGAATTCTCACAAATCCCTGGTTCTGAGTTCTGCCAAACCCCTGGTTCTGAGTTCTGCCAAACCCCTGGTTCTGAGTTCTGCCAAACCCCTGGTTCTGAGTTCTGCCAAACCCCTGGTTCTGAGTTCTGCCAAACCCCTGGTTCTGAATTCTCACAAACCCCTGGTTCTGAGCTCTCCCAAACCCCTGGTTCTGAGCTCTCCCAGACCCTGGTTCTGAGCTCTCCCATCCCCTGGTTCTGAGCTCTCCCAAGCCCTGGTTCTGAGCTCTCCCAGGCCCTGGTTCTGAGCTCTCCCAAACCCCTGGTTCTGAGCTCTCCCAAACCCCTGGTTCTGAGCTCTCCCAAACCCCTGGTTCTGAACTCTCCCAAACCCCTGGTTCTGAGCTCTCCCAACCCCTGGTTCTGAGCTCTCCCAGGCCCTGGTTCTGAACTCTCCCAGGCCCTGGTTCTGAGCTCTCCCAACCCCTGGTTCTGAGCTCTCCCAGGCCCTGGTTCTGAGCTCTCCCAGGCCCTGGTTCTGAGCTCTCCCAGGCCCTGGTTCTGAGCTCTCCCAAACCCCTGGTTCTGAGCTCTCCCAGGCCCTGGTTCTGAGCTCTCCCAAACCCTGGTTCTGAGCTCTCCCAAACCCCTGGTTCTGAGCTCTCCCAGGCCCTGGTTCTGAGCTCTCCCAGGCCCTGGTTCTGAGCTCTCCCAGGCCCTGGTTCTGAGCTCTCCCAACCCCTGGTTCAGGTTTGATGGGTCTGTTTGAGAAGCGCCGCTTCAGGAAGTTCCTGGTGTACGTGGCCAACTTTGACGAGAACGACCCGCGGACCTTCGAGGGCGTGGACCCCAAGAAAACCACCATGAGGGATGTGTACAAGAAGTTTGACCTGGGCCAGGATGTCATTGACTTCACAGGCCATGCCCTTGCTCTCTACAGGACTGATGAGTAAGTGGGGGGGTTCAGTTGCTCCCCCAAATCCCAGGGTTTGGGGTTATGATGGGATTGATTATTGTTATTTTGAGCTTGGAGGGGTCCTGGGTAAAACTTATGGCACCACCAAATGCTCCTTAAAGGGACCTGCCAGGGAAGCACTGCCAGGAGCAGCTGGAGGGTGGGGAAGGAAATGTCCTGGGAAGTCAGTGTTGTGCTCTCTGGGGTGCTGTGCTGGAAGTGCTGGTTTGGGAACATCCCAAATGGTGTCACTGTCCTTCCCAGCTATCTAGATCAACCCTGCCAAGAGACAATCAACAGGATCAAGCTGTACAGCGAGTCACTGGCTCGGTACGGGAAGAGCCCCTACCTGTACCCCCTCTATGGCCTCGGAGAGCTGCCCCAGGGCTTTGCAAGGTGAGCTTCACTTGGCTTCGCTCTGGCTTTCACTCTGGCTTCCCTCCAGTGGGGTGTGCACTGGAGTTGGGTGTGTGGAGTCACTGCTTGAGCTTCCAGAATGTGATGCTGCACTAAATACTGTGGTCCTTAATGGTTCTTGCACTTAATTAAGAGGTGGTTCCTCCACGTGAGGTTCTTTCTTTGTGGGCTTGTTCCCCTCTGGATTTGCTGAGAGATGCTGTTGGCAGAGTGTTTATGCCTTGTGTTTGTTTGAGCAGAGGGTTTTGAGGAGGGCTTTATCCAAGGGGAGCAGACCCTGCAAGGGCTCTTGAGCTCCAGCCCTGGAGGTGCTGAAGGGATTTTCCTGTTGCAGGCTCAGTGCAATCTATGGAGGCACCTACATGCTCAACAAGCCCATCGAGGAGATCGTCATAGAGAACGGCAAAGTGGTCGGGGTCAAGTCTGAGGGGGAGGTATGGACCCTGCCCACCTTCCCTGCTCCCCTCCCCACCTGCCCCTCAGAACCCACATCTTTTGGGTTTGAGCACAACAAACACACACAAAACCCTTTCTTTTTAAGCCCAAGGGCCAACGTGCTGGGCTGGGGCTCTTGTCACAATGTCCTGATGGGCAGAGTCTGATGGGCATCCCTGCTCCAGGAGTTGGGATGAAGTCCCCATGGGCTGGCAGGGAGTAATTCGGGGAGGCAGCTGCTCCTCGTGTCCAGCTCTGCCCTTGGCACTCCCAGCTGCTCTGACAGCTGGCACGTGGCCTTTGTGCAGCCTCCCCAGCACCTGGCTGGACAGAGCTGGGAGCGCTGAGTGGGCACCGATGGGACACTGAGCACTTGTGGTGGGATAACGCGTCCCTTGGGGTGGGAATGACGAGTCCTGGCCAGGAACAGAGGTGACAATCCATGCCAGAGACCAGAGTGTGTGCAGCCTGGAGGCCTCAGATTGATAAACTGTGAATTATGACTGGAGGAACTGTTTCTGACATGAGCTGGGCAATGTCTCCACGTTGGTGCTCAGGTGGCTCGCTGCAAACAGCTCATCTGCGACCCCAGCTACGTGTCAGACCGCGTCACCAAGGTGGGCCAGGTGATCCGGGTCATCTGCATCCTCAGCCACCCCATCAAGAACACAAACGATGCCAACTCGTGCCAGATCATCATTCCACAGAACCAGGTCAACCGGAAATCAGGTGTGTGCAGGGCTGGTGGGCTGGGGTCACACCGGGACAGGGACAGGGACAGGGACAGCTCCTGCCCTGCCCCAGGGGCTGCCAGGGCCCAGCAGGGCTGAGCTGCACTTAGGGGACGGAGGTGGGACGAGCCTGTGGTTGGGAAACCTGGTGAGGAACCTGCGGCAGGAAATGCCCCAGACTGGGAGAGGTGGGGGAGGGCTGAGGGGAGGGGCTGTTGGCACAGAACAGAGCACTGGGAATCCCACCAGATTGGGGAAACTGAATTTTGGGGATCTCCCGTGTCCAGGCTGCTCAAGCAGGAGATGGGAGCATGTAGGGCAAGGATGGGACTCACTGCAGGTTCTCCAAACCATCCAGGGGCTGCCAGGTGTCAGGGCAGTGGGAAGAGATGTGGGCCGGGTTTTGGGATGGGGCTGGAGGAGGTTTTGGGCTGCAGCTGAGGAGGTTTTGGGATGAGGCTGGAGAAGGTTTTGGGATGAGGTTGGAGAAGGTTTTGGGATGAGGCTGGAGAAGGTTTTGGGCTGAGGCTGGAGGAGGTTTTGGGCTGAGGCTGGAGGAGGTTTTGGGCTGAGGCTGGAGGGGGTTTTGGGCTGAGCCTGGAGGAGGTTTTGGGATGAGGCTGGAGGAGGTTTTGGGCTGAGGCTGAAGAGGTTTTGGGATGAGGCTGGAGGAGGTTTTGGGATGAGGCTGGAGGAGGTTTTGGGATGAGGCTGAGGAGGTTTTGGGATGAGGCTGGAGGAGGTTTTGGGATGAGGCTGGAGGGGGTTTTGGGCTGAGCCTGGAGGGGGTTTTGGGCTGCAGCTGTGCCCTGTCCCCCCAGATATCTACGTGTGCATGATCTCCTCTGCCCACAACGTGGCGGCGCAGGGCAAGTACATCGCCATCGCCAGCACCACCGTGGAGACCGCGGACCCGGAGAAGGAGATCAAGCCGGCCTTGGACCTCCTGGAGCCCATTGAGCAGAAGTGAGTCCTCAGCCAGCCCCTGTCCCCTCTGCTGGGACACTGGAGGCTTCCGAGAGCTGCTGAGGCCGAGCGTGCTCAGCACCTCGAGCGCTGCCCTCGCACCCAACCTCTCCTGCTCTGAGCCCGTCCTTTTTCCAAAGCAACCCAAAGCAAGCCAGGGCTTTTGTCCGTTCTGCAGGTTTGTGAGCATCAGTGACCTGTTTGCACCCACCGACCCGGGAACCGAGAGCCAGGTGAGTGAGGGCTGAGCCGGGCTGGGGGGCACGGGCCCCAGCTCGGGCTCCAACGCTGCTTCTGCTTCCAGATCTTCATCTCGCGCACCTACGACGCCACCACCCACTTCGAGACGACGTGCGACGACATCAAAGATATTTACAAGAGGATGATGGGATCAGAGTTCGACTTCGAGGAGATGAAACGCAAGAAGAACGACATCTACGGGGAGGAGGAGCAGCAGTAATGAGAGTCTCTAATTAGGAGAAGTTTAAATCGGCTAATATGAATATATAAGGAACTTAATGAACACTGTACGAAATTCAATATTGTAAGGCCTGCTTTTGTAATCCCATCTCTGAGAGATTGAAGAGTACTGCACTGGTAATGTTCCCTTTTTGGATATCATGTGTTAATTATTTCATTCTAGTAGGGCTGCTGTCCAGAATCTGGCAAATTCCTGACTGATATTCCTGACTAACCTCGTAAGCGAAAGGCAGACTGAACTTACTATTATTATTATTATTATTTTTGCAGACGTAGACGTGGGTGCAGATTTGAAATAACTCATTGACAGCTGTGTCTTACCTTGTCTTTTTAATCATTTGTAAAACATCCTTCACAATCCTGTGCTTCTGGTGAGCTCGTAGATGTGACGCTGATGTCACTCAAACCTGATATCAAGGAAAATAGAAACTGAGCACTCCGTTATTGTGGACAGCATCCCTAAAAGTCTCTCCCATCAATCTTAACTCTGTGGCAAAGTTGTATCATGGACAAAGCCCACACCTATTGTAGCAGCAAATGTTGGCTTCGTTCTGGGCACAGAACTTAACCTCCACTTAAGCTTCTAAACCCGTTTACATCGGTTGGGACACAGCTGTGCCTCAGGCTCCTTTGTGTTTTAATCTTAATAAAATTGAGAGAACAAATTACAGAGCAGGCAAGATGTGGAAGTATTTTCTGTCCCCTGGTGGCTTCTCGGATGGACCAAACGGCGCTGCGGTATCGGCATGACAGAGCCTGTGCTTCTCGTGTCTCCTGAAGGCTCCAAATGATTTCTGTACTGCGAAGTAAAGCCAAATTCTGGAAACCACTCCTGGCCTCTGGTCTGATTCACTTCAGTTCCGGGAGCAGCAGCTCCAGGCTGAGATCCTGCAGCAGCTCTGCCCGCTCGGGCTGAGACGGGAGCGTTTCCTGCAGAAGGCATTTCCTGGTTCCGTGCTGCTTTCCAGGCTGTGCTGCTCTGGCTGCCTTTGGCGGGGCAGCTGTGGCTCAGGCTGTGCCCTGGCACAGTCCCTGTTCCTGCAGCAGCCACCCAGTGCCACAGCTGGAAACAGCAGCAGCAATCAGTAATCCCTGTTCAGCTGCTCTCCGTCCCCAACACGAGCTGCTCAATCCTGGGTGATCCTTCCCCATTCCCTGGCTGCCACAGCCGTGCCAAGTGCCAGGAGAACCCAGGGAAAGCCTCGGAGCAGCTCTCCAGGGTGCCACGGGCTTCCCCTGGCACCGTTCCCACACAGGAACTGGGCTTTGATCCTATCTCGGTCCCAAGGCTGAGCTGAGCCTGCCTGGGGCTTCCCCTCTCCTTCCTCCCAGACGGGGCCCTGGCACTTCCTCCTCCCCAGCTGCCACTGGCAGGAGCAATTCCCTTTGTGCCACTGGCAGGAACAATTCCCGAGGTGCCACTGGCAGGAGCAATTCCCTTTGTGCCACTGGCAGGAGCAATTCCTGAGGAGCCACTGGCAGGAACAATTCCCTTTGTGCCACTGGCAGGAGAATTCCCTTTGTGCCACTGGCAGGAGAATTCCCTTTGTGCCACTGGCAGGAGCAATTCCTGAGGAGCCACTGGCAGGAACAATTCCCTTTGTGCCACTGGCAGGAACAATTCCCTTTGTGCCACTGGCAGGAGAATTCCCTTTGTGCCACTGGCAGGAACAATTCCCTTTGTGCCACTGGCAGGAGAATTCCCTTTGTGCCACTGGCAGGAGCAATTCCCTTTGTGCCACTGGCAGAATTCCCGAGGTGCCACTGGCAGGAGCAATTCCCACCCTTGGCTGCTGGGAGTGGGGCTGGGGCAGCTCCCTCTGTGCCATGCCCACAAACCAGGTGGAAAATCCATGATCCCATGATCCCTACCTGCTGTGACCTGGTCATTCCCCTGGTTCTTCCATCCTTCCTGCAGGGAAGCACGATGGGATCCATCATCCAGGAGCCCACCACGGTCCTGCTCACTCCTTGCTGCTTTCCCCACCTCCGTCCCAGCTGGAAAATCCCCTGCCCTCCCTTTCCCTGTTGGAAAAGGCTGGATGCTGGTCCCCTCTCCAGAAAGCAGAGCTGTGTACATCCATTATTTCGGAGGTTTTATTAATCAAACTCTTTACAAAGTCATCCTGTACAGAGCGGCCTCTGGGATTTAAAAACGAGCTGAAGGAGGCCCCTGCCCCGCAGAGCCGGGTGGGGACGGGGCTGGGCTGCTCCTTTCCCCCATAAATAAAAGAGCTTATTCTGTTCTGCAGCCCGGCTTCCCGCTATTTACAGGGATTCCAGTGCTGGGATCCACGAGTCCCGGCAGGGAACCAGTACCAGGAGGCAACGGGGGTGAGCTGAAATGTAGTGTGGGCCTGAACAGCAACGACCACGTGGAAAAGGGGTTTGTTCTCATTCCTCATCTTCAAGTAGACTTTGGGAAATTCATCTGCCTGCTCTAATGGCAGCTGCAGGAAGAGACTCGAAACCACTCCAATAATTTACCTGTACCGTTTAAAAGAACCTTTCCTATGTGAGACTGGATGGCAGGGAATGAACCCCCTGAGGGTTTGCATTTCCCACCTTTAAATAAGATTTATGTACAGAGCTAAAACCGACTTTCCCCCACACCCAGCAGCTGCTGGGATCCACTGGGATCACTGGGATCCAGTGGGGTTGATGGGATTGACTGGGATGGATGGTGGGGATCCACTGGGATCCACTGGGATAGATGATGGGGATCCACTGGGATTGATGGGATCGACTAGGATGGATGATGGGGATCCACTGGGATCGATGGGATTGATGGGATGGATGGTGGGGATCCAGTGGAATCACTGGGATTGGCTGGGATGGTTGGGATCCATTGGGATGGTGGGGATCCACTGGGTTGGGTGGTGGGGATCCAGTGGAATCATTGGGATGCACTGGGATTGGCTGGGATGGTTGGGATCCATTGGGATGGTGGGGATCCACTGGGTTGGGAGGTGGGAATGTCCCCCACAGGACCGGGGTGCCCAAACTGGTGCCGCAGGGCCTGGGGAGGAGCCGTGTCCTGGTGGCTTCACTTTGTCACCTGCAACACAGAGACGTGGCCCAGGTCAGTGCCTGGCACCCTCTGGGCTTCCTGCAGAGCCTCCCCAGGGCCAGGCCTGGAGTTTTTCCCGTTTTCCAGGCATGGCTCTCCTGGACCCAGCTGCAGGGATCAGAGTGCTGACTGGCAGATCCCACACCCAGCACTTTGGGATGGCCCCTGCCCTGCTGCAGGATCCCAGCTCCCTGCTGCCCCCCCCCAGCCAGCCCTGAGCTGTCCCCAGCTTTCTGGGATCAATCCCAAGCTTTCCCCTCTTACCAGTAGCTTCTTCTGAAGGGAGCAGCCACTTTCTGCACCGTCCCGAGGAAGGTGGCGATGTCAGCCACAAGAATTCCTTTGCTTTCCAGCATCTCCCTGCAGCTGCTGCTGGGATTTTCTGCAAGGGGAGGAGCAGCAGCTCCGTTAATTCCAGCAAAGGAGGAAACATCCCTGAACCCCACCGTGGCTGCTCTGCTGCTCTGCCAACAGCCTCAGCCACCCACGGCTCCAAAATCCCCCAATTCCTTTTCACCACCCACACCTGACCCGCACCGGGAAGAGGCGATTCCCGCAGGAGAACAGGGATTTTTTTATCCCTCCCCACCCCTTTCCAGGGCACTTTCAGAGCTGCAGGGCCGGGGATGCCCTCACCTGTGAGGTACACGGCGAACCTGGCGCGGACGTGCTGCGCCTGCAGCCCCAGCAGGCACTGGGCGCGCCCGGGCTCGGCCGCGGAGTCGCAGCCGTGGAAGGGCAGCAGCTCCAGCAGCTCTGCCCCCTGGCACCACCTCAGCAGCAGCTGCTTCCTCTGGGCGCTGCCATCGTCCCTGCTGAGAGAGGGGCACGGCTCAGGGGATGGGCAGGGAGGGTGGGATCCGCCCTTCCAGGTGGATTCTCCAGCCCCACGGGTGATTTCTGGACCCAAAGTGGCAAATTCCCCCCTGCTCCAGGGCTGCCTGTGCTGGTTTTGCCCGGGGTCGGTTCATTTTTGCCTCAGGGGTTGGTTTGGGGTTTGTGCTGGGGGCTGTGGGTGGCTCAGGGAGGTTTTGTTGTTGCTGGAAAGCCAAGGCTGCTCCTCACTCACCCCACAGGCCTGGGGGGCACAAGGCCAGGACAGGTGAGTGCCCCTGTCCCAGGGGGTGCTCCAGAGCCTGGGATCAGGCTCAGGATACAAAGCTGGGAGGAGGAGAAGGAAGAGGGGCTGATGATGGAGCCTGGCCTGCCTGGGGATGGCCTGTGATGGGAAATGGGGATGAATCCCTTGGCTTTCCCAGCTCTTCCTTTCCCTGTTAAAATTCCTTATCCCAACCCAGGAGTTTTCTCACTTCACCCACCCATGGATGAACCCGGGCCAGAGCAGTTCCATCTTCAACCATTGCTGGTGGGAACTGGAGCAGCAATTCCTTCTCTGCACCCCCAGCTCAGGCCCCCATCCCTCCCCAAATCCCAGCTGTGATGGGGCAGGAAAAGGAGCAGAGGGGGCAGAGCCCCAGGAAGGTGCCCTGAGCTCCAGGGGTGTGCCAGGAGCTGGGGTGAGCTGCTGGGGAGGGAGGGAGGTTTGCTTTGGGAGCTTTGGGAATGTGCAGCTCTTTGGGTTTGCTTTGGGAGCTTTGGGAATGTGCAGCTCTTTGGGTTTGCTTTGGGAGCTTTGGGAACGTGCAGCTCTTAGGGTTTGCTTTGGGAGCTTTGGGAATGTGCAGCTCTTTGGGTTTGCTTTGGGAGCTTTGGGAATGTGCAGCTCCTCAAGGGAAATCTGTGCCTCTGCAGGAGCCTGCAGCACTCCCTGAGGGCATCTCTGCCCAGGAGCCAGGGAGGAGCCCTATGGAAGCCCAGCAGGGAGCAAGGAGAGCTGCCAGAGCTCTGCCTCAGCCAGGATCACAGCCAGGACAGCGTTCCCGGCCATCTGCTGCTCTCCAGGTGCTGAGCCCGGCTGCTCCATCCCAGCCATCCCCACCTCGCCAGGCAGAGCCGTTACCTGAGGTCTCCTCTGAGCTTCTTGCTCTCCCTGTGGTGCAGGAGCCACTTCCACCTCCCGCTCCTGTTCAGCTTCTCCAGCACCTTCACCACCTCCTTCAGCTGGCCTGAGGGGACACCAGAGCTCAGCGTGGGTGGCAAGGGGGACCTGGGGGTCTCTGGGCCCAGCTCTGCTCCAAGTGGGGCCACCTGGGGGAGCTTTGAGCCTCTGCAAGGATGGAGACTCCAACTGCACAGGGTGGGGAACTGGGACCATCTCCTGGCGTGAGTTTTTCCCTGATATCCGAAGGGACAAGTGCAGCTTTCCCTGTCACCTCACAGAGCATCTCCCAGAAGAGGTGGCTCCGTTTTCTGTGCCACTTCCCACTAAGGAGCTGAAGGCAGCAGCAAGTTCTCCTCCTTTTTCCACTGCATACTGGGAAGGAACTCCCAGTATTCCCTGGGAAGGAATTCCTGGCTGGGCTGGGATTGCCAGAGCAGCTGGGGCTGCCCCTGCATCCCTGGCAGTGCCCAAGGCCAGGTGGACACTGGGGCTGGAGCAGCCTGGGACACTGGGAGGTGTCCCTGCCCATGGAAGTGGATAATCCTTAATGTCTCTCCCAACCTAAAGCACTCCATGAGTCTCCAGGCCAAACAAACATCCTGGGACAGCTCTGCCCTGTCCTGGGATGCTCTGGGGACCCCTGAGCTGGGCACTCCATCCCCGAGAGAGGGCTGGAGTCAGAGGGAGGGCCAGAATCCCCCTGGAAACAGAAGCAAAGGGAAGGTTTGGGAATGTGTCAGTGAGACTCACCCAGGGTCACCCTTTCCAGCAGCTCCTCATCAGACACCACGAACCCTCCGGCCTGGAAGAGCTCCTGGAATGTGTCACCTGTCACCTCCTCGGGCTCATCCACGCCGGCAAACACCACGCTGGGACAGCGCTTCAGCTCCAGCAGGCACGGCACCTGCTCCAGAGCAGGGAGTTGGGAACTGCCCCAGCCCAGCCCAGGGAGCCCAGCCCAGCCCAGGGACCCAGCCCAGCCCAGCCCAGCCCAACATTCCTGTCCTCACACCCCATCCCAGAGATGAAACATTCCCTGAACTGCTGAGTCAGGGTGAGGCTGGGCCAGGGAAGCTCAGCCTCAGTGCTTTGAGCTGGGCTGCTCTAACATTTTCAATGGATCCTGGGAATAAATCCCAGTGCTGAGAAGGAGCAGGGGCCCTGAGGCTCACGGTGTGGATGTGGGAGGCGATGTCCTCGTTCCTGATGATGACCAGCAGCCGCTCGCTGTCCCCGCGCTGGGCTCTGCAGAAGCTCAGGGGCTCCATCCTCACAAACCCCTCTGCCTTCAGCAGGGCCTGCAACACACACGGGGCAGGCGTGGGTGGGGAATGTTTCCCTGGGAGCACGGGGACGGGAAGGGGAATGAGCTGCCCGGGGCAATGGGGAGCCCCCAGCCCTGCAGGGATGTAAAAGGCACATGGATGTGGCCCTTGGGGACATGGGGGCCTTGGCAGTGCTGGGGGAGGGTTGGACTTCAAATCAACCAGAGAAGATTTAGATGGAATATTGGGAAGGAATTCCTGGCTGGGCTGGAATTGCCAGAGCAGCTGGGGCTGCCCCTGCATCCCTGCAGTGCCCCAGGCCAGGCTGGACACTGGGGCTGGAGCAGCCTGGGACAGTGGGAGGTGTCCCTGGGATGGGGTTGGAACTGGATGATCCCTAAGGTCCTTCCCACCCAAAGCATTCCATGATTCTCCGATGACTCAGTCCCAAGGCTCCTGTGCCTGTGATTCCAGCTCCTGGCACTGGGAGCCAAGGTGGGCCCTGGCTCCCAAACCATCCCTGTCAGGCTGCCCAAGCTTCCCTGCTCCTGCCACCCTCAGCTCTCCCCTGGAGCTGCCCACCCTGATCCATTCCATCCATCCCCATCCATCCTGATCCACCCTAATCCATTCCATCCATCCCCATCCATCCTGATCCACCCTAATCCATTCCAATCCATTCCATCCATCTCAATCCATCCTGATCCATTCCATTCATCCCCATCTAACCCAATCCATCCCGATCCATCCTGATCCACCCCAATCCATCCTGATCCATCCCCATCCATTCTATCCATCCCCATCCATCCTGATGCACCCCAATCCATCTCCATCCATCCCAACCCATCGCAATCTATCCCCATCCATTCTGATCCATTCCATCCACCCCAATCCATCTCCATCCATCCCCATCCATCCCAATCCATCCCCATCCATTCTGATCCATTCCATCCATCCCAATCCATCCCCATCCACCCCCATCCACCCCACCCACCCCAATCGCCCCGATCCCCGAGCAGCTCGCACCTTCACCCTGTCGAAGAAGGGCTGCTGCTGCCCGGTCTCCAGCAGGTAGAACATTCCCGGCTGCCGGCGGGCGGCCACGCGGCGCAGGTGGCAGCGCAGGGCCCCGCGCAGCTCCGCCACCATTCCCTGGAACGCCGCGGTCGCGCGGGGCCGCGCCAGCCCCGCCCGGCCGCCCCCGGCCTCCCCCTGCCCCGGGGCGGCGCTCCCGGCCCGGGCCCCGGCCAGCAGCACCCTCTGGAACTCGGAGAACTCGTGCAGGATGCCGGCCACGGCCCCGTTCCCGTCCCCGTCCGCGCGTGGCTCTGGCTCTGGCTCTGGCCCCGGGCCGTGCCGGTGCCGCAGCCGGGCCAGGCGCAGCGCGGCCCCGCGCTCCCGGCTCCGGGCCCTCCTGGCGGCCCGAGGGCCCCTGCGGGCGCGGGGCCACCCGTCCGAGGGGGGAATCGTCACCCGCAGGGGGCTCCTGCTGCGCGGGGACAGCGGGATGTGCGGAGCAAAGTCCCTCGGGAAGAGGCTTTTGGAGGTAGAAAAGGAGGGCTGGCCATTCCTTAGGATTTCTTTTAGCTTATAATGGAAGCGGAGACACTCCATGTCCAAAGTGTTCTGGGTGATTTCCTCCAGGCCCCTCCAGGTCCCCAGCAGGGACCGGGCCAGGTGGGACTCGCGGGCACGGCGGCCGCGCCCCCGGGGCGGCTGGGAATGTTCCAGCCTCTCCTGGCACTGCCTGGTGACCACGAGGCTCCCGGGATCCCCGGGGACATCCCAGTCCCAGGCCTCCCCGGGCTCCTCCGCGGGCACGGAGCTCCCGGAGGAGCTGTCCCAGGTAGTCCTTGCTCCTGCAGCATCCATGGATCTCATGATGCAGGAACTCCTGCTTGGAAGAGGGGAGTGAGAATTCCCCTCCAAATATTCCTGGTCTGAGTCACCAAAGGAATTCTCCAATGGATCTTCAAAGGCCAAGCCCTCGTGTGTGTCTTGGCTTGGGAGCTGCTCTTCCCTTGGGAGCACATCCAAAACATCCTCAGCATCACTGAACTCCAGGTGTTCTCCAGAGAGGTCCCTGGGCTCATCCCAGGGGATGGGAGAAGCAGGAATTTCTCCCTGTCCCACCTCAGCGCCGGCACAGTCAGCATCAGGGAACACCTGGGACCCCTCAGGGTTGTGCTCACACACATCCCAGGGCTGGCACAGGGGACACTCCCGGGCTGGGAAAGGTGCAGGACTGGGAATGCTGCCTCCTTCCAGCTCCTCTGGCAGGAAGGGCCCCTCCCTGGGGCTCCCTCCGGCATCCCCTGCCGGGCTCTGGGGGCTGCCAGGGCTCCCACAGCTTCTGGGACTACCAGGGCTCCTGGGACTGCCAGGGCTCCTGGGACTGCCACAGCTTCTGGGACTACCATGGCTCCTGGGGCTGCCAGGGCTCCTGGGGCTGCCACCGCTCCTGGGGCTGCCATGGCTTCTGGGGCCACCATGGCTGCCACCACTCATGGGGCTACCAGGGCTCCTGGGGCTGCCACCGCTCCTGGGGCTACCACAGCTTCTGGGGCTGCCACCACACATGGGGCTACCATGGTTCCTGGGGCTACCATGGCCTCTGGGGCTACCATGGCTGCCACAGCTCCTGGGGGTACCATGGCTTCTGGGGGTACCATAGCTCCTGGGGCTGCCACAGCTCCTGGGGGTACCATGGCTTCTGGGGGTACCATAGCTCCTGGGGCTGCCATGGCTCCCAAGGCTGCCACAGCTCCTGGGGCTCCTGGGGCTCCCACATCTTCCAGGGCTACCACGGATCCTGGGGCTACCATGGCTCCCAAAGCTTCTGGGGCTGCCACAGCTTCGGGGGCTGCTCCTGGGGCTAGCACGGCTCCCAAAGCTCCTGGGGCTGCCATGGCTCCTGGGGCTGCCATGGCTCCCATGGCTCCTGGGGCTCCCATGGCTCCTGGGGCTGCCATGGCTCCTGGGGCTGCCATGGCTCCTGGGGCTCCCATGGCTCCTGTGGCTCCCATGGCTCCTGGGGCTGCCACAGCTCCTGGGGCTGCTCCTGGGGCTGCCATGGCTCCCAGCCCACCGTGCACTGTCTGGAGTGGGAGGGAGCATCCCAGGGAGCGCCTCAGGGAGAGGTGAACCCGGCTCTGCAGGCTCCAGGTCGTCCCATGGGTCACACGGAGAAGGCGGAGCAGATCCCGGCTCTGCTGGCGCTTCCACGGGTGAGCAGGGAGCCGGGGACTCCGCCGGCGCTTGGGAGCAGCTGGGACGGAAGGAGCCATCCAGGCTCCAGGCAGCCACGCTCACCTGCGCGGCTCCTCCTTCCCGGCACGGCTTCCAGAGGCGGCACAGCACCGACTCCCGCCGGCCCGGCACGCCGGGAACGCCGCGGGTGGAGTCCCCGGCGCCAGGAGAAGCGGGAGCTGAGTCCCCGTGGATGTTTGGGAGGCTCTGCTGCTGCCTGGGGAGCTCCTGTATGGCTGAGATGCCCTCCCTGATGGAGGAGGAGGGCTCTGACTCCAGGAGGTGATGGTGGAGAGGGATCTCTGCCATCTCTGAGTTCGTGGTGTCGTTCCCAGGGGAATCCTCCGTGCCAGGGAACACGTCCTGGCTCTCCTCAGCTCCACACTCATCTCCTATGTCCGTGTACTCAAAGGGGGAGTCCCGGCCGTCTCCTGCTCCCATGGGATCATCCAGCTCCTCCATGCCGTTGGCACAGGGGCTCCCCAGCTGCTCCTCCACCAAAACCCCGTTCCCACCTCGGTTTGACTCCTCAGCATCCAGGGAATTGGGGCTGGGATCGGCGTCACCCGCACCCCGCTGGGAGCAGCAGCTGCCCTGTCCCAGGTCGCTCTGGGAGGGCGACTGGAGGCTCTCCACGGGCTGATCCTCTGGAGCAGCCCACGGATCCAGGGAGCCATTGGGAGAGGCCAGGCACACGGAGCTGGTGTCGGGGGACAGGGTCAGGCTCATTCCCGGCCTGCAGGGGGATCCCGCGCTCCCGGCAGGCTCCCAGCGCTCTCCAGAGGGCGCCCGATGCCGCTCGGTGTGCCCGGAGCCCCGCGTGGCTCCGGCAGGCCCCGGGCTGTCTGTGACGCTGTCAGGCTGTGCCCCACGGACCGGGCTGGGCTCAGGGGGCGCGGGCAGCTCCCTGCTGGCGCTGTGGGGTGAGCCCACCCCGGCCAGGGTGGCCGCTCCAACCCCGTTTGTCTCCGCCTCCGGCGTGCCCGGAGCGTCCCAGGGATCCGGGAGCTCCTCCTGGTTCGGTGACACCTGCTCAGGAAAGGCTCCAGGGACAGTCCCAGCCCCATCTGAGGGCGCTGGCGAGGATCTCTCAGGGCAGGCGGGTGCCAGGGAGGTGGGGCTGGCCACGGGGTCCTGTTCAGGAACACCAAACTTCTCAGGAGACGCCGAATTCCCTGGATTCTTCTCACATTCCATCTCGGCATCGCTGCTCTCGGACAGCACCAAACCCACGGGGCCCGCGAAGGAGCCTTCGTCCTCCAACTCCTCGCTCTCTTTCTTCTCCTCCTCCTCCTCCTCCTCCTCCCTCTCCTCCTTTTCTGAGTGCTCCCAGGGCTCCTGGCATTCCTCCCCTTCCTCAGGGGCTCCCCCAGGCTCTGCACTTCCAGGAGCTGCTTCCAAGGGCAGGGAATCGCAGGCGGGCTGCGGATCAGCGCCACCCTCACCTTCCGGGGAATGCCCAGAGCCTCCCGCTCCCTCCTCATCCTCGGGAGGGCCGGGGCCACTCCCTGAGCCCGCCTCCTGCTGCTCTTTCTGCTGCTGCTCCCCGTTTTCCTGGGGTGCACGGGCGGGCTCTGTCCATGGAGCTGTGCTGGAGTTTGGGGTTTGGCTCCCGGGGTTTTCCGGGGATTTGCTGGCACAGCCGAGCTCCTCGGGAGGGCTGGGGGTGATCCTGGCATCCAGCAGGGCCTCCTTGGCCGGCTCCTCCTGGAACACAATTGACAGGTTAACAAGAAAAAAACATTCCTCATAGGAAAATGCAGGAAAAAAACCACTGGAACATTTTTTCCTTCATGCAAAACGATTCCAGCCCTATGGAAGCTGCTGCTCTGTTCAAGTTTCAAAGTTTGAGAATTCAGGCTTGGAAATATCTCAGCAGATCCCCACATTTTGTGTTTACCCCAAGAAACCCCACTCCTGAACATGTGCAGATGGGAGAAAGTGTAAAAATTCATGTCAAGCTTTATCCAGAATGGAATTTTCATGGATTTCACTGGAGGGATGAGGGAAATGATGCAAAGCACTGCACTGGCACCTGTGTGGGGGAAAGTCTCCTGAGCCCACAAATCCCAGCTTTCCAAACCCACGTGGGAATGGCTGTGCTGGATTTGGAATTCTGCTCTGGGACGCTGGGGGCTGCCCTGATCCCTCAGCTGAGGACACACAAACCCCGAATTTAAATCAGGAACAGGCGCTGAGCTCGACACTTTAATTTGGGATTCCTGCCCCTTGGAGAGCATCCCTGCTTCCCTGGATACCCCACAAGCACACCTCCATTCTTCTGGAAAAACCTGCTCCTCTCAGAGGAAAATCCTGCTCCTCTCAGAGGAAACTTGTGCTCCTCTAGGAGGAAATTCCTGCTCTTTTAAGAGATAAAAATCCCCCTCCCCTAAGAGGAAAATCCTGCTCTTACAGGAGGAAAATCCTGCTCCTCTAAGAGGAAACTCCTGCTCCTTCTAGGAGGAAAATCCTGCTCTTTTGAGAGGAATATCCCGCTCTTTTAAAGAGGAAATTCTGCTGCTATAAGAGGAAAATCCTGTTCTTCTAAGAGGAACATTCTGTTCTTTTGAGAGGAAAATCCTGCTCTTTTAAAGAGGAAATTCTGCTCCTTTAAGGGGAAAATCCTGCTCTTCCAAGAGGAAAATCCTGCTGCTCTAAAAGGAACATCCTGATTTTTTAAGAGGAAAATCCTGTTCTTTTAAAGAGGAAATTCTGCTCCTTTAAGAGGAAACTCCTGCTCTTCCAAGAGGAAAATCCTGCTCCTCTAAGAGGAACATCCTGTTCTTTTGAGAGGAAAATCCTGCTCTTCCAAGAGGAAACTCCTGCTCCTTTTAGGAGGAAAATCCTGCTCTTTTAAAGAGGAAAATCCTGCTCCTTGAAAAGGAACATCCTGATTTTTTAAGAGGAAAATCCTGCTCTTTTAAAGAGGACATTCTGCTCCTTTAGGAGGAAACTCCTGCTCCTCTAAGAGGAACATCCTGTTCTTTTAGGAGGAAAATCCTGCTCCTCTGGGAGGAACATCCTGTTCTTTCAGGAGGAACACCTTGCTCTCCTCCTAAGAGGGAACCCCTGCTCCTTTAGCAGAAAGCATTCCCCGGAGCCCCAAGGCCGCACTCACCGCGCTCTCCTCGGGAACGCCCTCGGGCTCCCCGCCCGCCAGCTCCAGCCTTTCCCTGGAAGGATCCTGCAGGGAGAGGCTCTCGGGACAGCTGGTGGAGGAAGGCTCCTCCTCCTCCTCCTCCCCCGGCCCGCAGGGCAGCTCCCCCGAGGAGGAGGACACGGTGCTGTCCACGGCTCCCGCGGCTCCGTCCGCGTCCGTCTGGGAATCCGCGGGGCTCCTCTGGGGCTGGCAGGCGCCCTGGGAAGGGGGGCTGGGGTCCAGGGAGCTGCTGGGAGTCTGGTCAGGATCCCAGCCCGAGTCCGCAGGACACGTCTCGAAGCCAAAGCAGTCCTGGCTGTCATCGCTGAGCTCCAGGAAGCCCCCGGAGCTGCTGATGGAGACGAATTTGCTGGGATTGCTGTGCTCCACCACCTTCCTGGAGCTGCTCAGGAGCTTGCTGGGCTTCCTGTAGAACAGAGCCACCCACATGTGCAGGATCAGCTTCATCCCTTCCACGTCGTCGGGAAGATTGGGGTCCCAGGGCCTGGCAAGGGAAGCAAAGAGAGTTGGAACCATCCTCATCCTCCCCTGCTCAGCTCCAGGGAATTCATCCCTGAGAATCCATCCCTGGAGTTCATCCCTGAGAATCCATCCCTGAAATTCATCCCTAAGAATTCAACCCTAAAAATCATCCTGGAGTTCATCCCTGAGAATCCATCCCTGAGAATCCATCCCTGAAATTCATCCCTGAGATTCATCCCTGAAATGCATCCCTAAGAATTCAACCCTAAAAATCATCCTGGAGTTCATCCCTGAGAATCCATCCCTGAAATTCATCCCTGAGAATCCATACCTGAAATTCATGCCTGAGAATTCAACCCTAAAAATCATTCTGGAGTTCATCCCTGAGAATCCATCCCTGATATTTCATCCCTGAGATTCATCCCTGAAATTCATCCCTGGAGTTCATCCCTGAAATTCATCCCTGGAGTTCATCCCTGGAGTTCATCCCTGAGAATCCATCCCTGAGATTTCATAATTCAACCCTAAAATTCATCCCTGAGAGTTCATGCCTGGCTCCCTGCAGGGCTCAGCCCCAAGGCAGAGGGGCACACACTGCTTGATGCAGATTCCAGCTTTTTGTAGGAAAAAATAAAAACAGAGGAAATCTGAGCTCCAAAGGAGGGATGGAGGACCTGGGGTCGTGGCTTTAGGGACCGATTCTGGCTGCAGAGCCATGGGAATTGCAGAATCATGGAATGGTTTGGGTGGGAAGGGATCTCAAAGATCGCCCAGTGCCAGCCCTGCCATGGCAGGGACACCTCCCACTGTCCCAGGCTGCTCCAGCCCCAGTGTCCAGCCTGGCCTGGGGCACTGCCAGGGATGCAGGGGCAGCCCCAGCTGCTCTGGCAATCCCAGCCCAGCCAGGAATTCCTCATTGCCAAGATCCCATCCCTGGCTGCCCTCTGGCACTGGGAGCCATTCCCTGGGTGCTGTCCCTGCAGGCCTTGGCCCCAGTCCCTCTGCAGCTCTCCTGGAGCCCCTGCAGGCCTGCAATGTGCTGGAAGCTCTCCCTGGATCCTTCCCTTCTCCAGGGGAACATTCCCAGCTCTCCCAGCCTGGCTCCAGCCCTGCAGCAGCTCCATGGGTTCCTCTGGGCTCTCTCCAGCAGCTCCAGGTGCTGCTGCTGTTGTCCCCAGGGCTGGGGCAGCTCTGCAGGTGGGGTCTCACCTGGGAGGGCCAAAATTCCCCAATTCCCCCTTTTCCTGCCGCCCACACTGTGGATCACCCCAGGACGGGGAGGAATTTTGGGTCCAGCACACGAGGCTGGGTCCCATCCACTCTGTCACCCCACCACCACCCCCAGACCCTCTTTTCCAAGGAAAGCACAGCGAGCCAGGGAACAAACCCCACAGATCTGGAGCACAAAGGGCTGAAGGCACAGAAACCCCATTCCCAGACTCCTCCAGCCCCCCAGGCTGACTTACCCATGCAGGGCACGGATGACAGTTTTCTCCAGGGAATCGTTGGTGTACCTGCTGTCCAGGTGGAAGAGATACTCCTCTTCCCAGAGGCAGGTGACCCTCATGGAATTCCCGCAGAGATTCACCGTGTGGCTCCTGGAGAACTCCTCCTTCCTCCTGGGAGGGACCTGGCTCCGGGCGGGCTCGGCCGCGCTGCTCTGCTGGTGCCGGAACGGCAGCACCTTCCCGACCAAGGGAGCGGCTGGAGCGCTCCTGGGATGGCTCCCCTTGGGATCCGGGGCTGCTTTGGGATCCTCGGGCAGCGGGGAGGCGTAGGAGTGCTCGGCTGAGATGATGGAGTGTGAGCTCGCCTCGCAGGCCGGCGGAGCTTGGCGGGGAGGGAACACCTGGAACGCGGCGCTGCTGCCCCTGCTGAGAATCCCAGAGGTTTTTTCCCTGGGAGGAGAGGCCAGAGGGCTGGGATCCGCTGGCTCAGGAAGCGCCTGGCTCGGGGACACCTTGCTGGAGGTGGGTTTCTTGCCCTGCTTGTCTGCCCTGTGGTATTTGTGGTCGGAGGCCACGCGCAGGGATTTGGGCTCGGAGGGGCTGCGCTGCTCCCAGGAATCCCCGGGTTCCATCCCAGAATCTTTGGGAATAAAGGCAGGAATGCAGGAGCCCAGGGCCAGGTCAGCCAGCAGGTTCAGGGCGTGGGAGTCGCTGTTGTCCCCTGGCAGGGCAAAGGCAACGCTGGGAATCGCCATGGGATGAACATTCCTTGGGATTTCTGCTCCGGGGGGTTGGGATGAGGCCTCGCTGGGGAGCTCCGAGGGCAGCTCCTTCCGCTCTGGGGGAACAAGGGGAAAAACCCATTTAGAAAGGGGGGAAAATCCATTTAGAAAGGGGAAAAAATCCGTTTTTGGATTGAGGGTTTTGTACAGACAAACTGGCTTTTTTTGGGGATTTTTTTTTGGGGTTTGGCAGGAGCCACCCCATGGGAGAGGTGTTGGATGCACTCTGGGAGCTCCAAAGGAGGGAATGTTGGATCATGGAATGCTGGAAGGGAATTTAAGGATCATCCCATTCCAACCCCATGGCTCATCCCATTACTGAGTGAGACATAAAATTGGGGTGTTTTACAGCCAAACTCTGAAGATTTTGGGGAATGTTTGGGGTTTGGCAGGAGCCATCCCATGGGAGAGATGCTGGATGCACTCTGGGTGCTCTAAAGGCAATAAGGGAATGTTGGATCATGGAATGCTGGAAGGGAATTTAAGGATCACCCCATTCCAATCCCATGGCTCATCCCATTGTTGAGTGAGACACAAAAATTGGGGGTTTTTACAGCCAAACTGGCTTTTTTTGGGGATTTTTTGGGGTTTGGCAGGAGCCACCCCATGGGAGAGATGCTGGATGCACTCTGGGTGCTCCAAAGCCAGCGAGGGAATCATGGAATGCTGGAAGGGAATTTAAGGATCATCCCATTCCAACCCCATGGCTCATCCCATTATCCCAGTGGCCTTGGACACTTCCAGGGATCCAGGAGGATTCTTTGGGAATTCCATCCCAGAATTTCTCCCCAGTATTTGACATTTTCCCTGCTTCAATCCAAACCCATTCCTTTCCTCCCTGCCATGGAATGGCTCAGCTTTAAAAGGAATTTTTTCCCCAAGGGAATTTTTTCTCACCACTCCCTTCCTGCTGCTTCTCCGGAGGTTTTGCTGCTCTGTTTTCCAGGTTTTTCTGCACTTTGCTTTTCCCTGGCTTTGTGCCACTCTCGGTGACAAGAGCCTTCTTTGTGTCCACGTTTTCCAGGGTTTTTGGCCTCTTTGCCTCCACAGCAGGACCATTGGGAGCTGAGCTTTCCTTCTCCTTCTCAGCACCTTCACACTGGGGTTTGTGGACAATTTCTGCAGCCAGGACCTCTGCACCTGGGACAGGGAAAAGGAGGGGTTGGTCTAAATTTGGGAATTCTTTGGGTTAAAAATTCACCAGGAAAAGGGAGGGATGCGGGGAAGGGGTTTTGGTGATTTTACTCCTCATTATCCTGATTTAATTGGGAATATAATTAATTTATTTTAATAAGTAAAATCTGACCTGGAAGCACCCAATTCCAGGTAGCTTCCCTGGAATCATTCCTGAGATTTATTTGGGTGCTCCAGGCACTCACAAAGTTCCTGGATGGTTCCCGGTGAACCCTGAGCATCCCAGCTGGGTGGGAGGAGGAAACCGATCCCATTTTTCCGGCACTCACCTCTTTTCCTCCCATGTGGCAACTGCAAATTGGCCAGTTTCAGCATGGGCTCGTTGGAATTGCCCGTGGATCCCGATTTTTTGGGACAAGAGGAAGCGGCGCCGGTTTTTTTCTTGGCTGCCTCCCTGCTCCTGCTGCTGCTCTCCCCAGGAGGTGTCTGTGCCTTGGGAATGCTCTTCCCAAGGATCCTGCTGGATTTCCTCCTGGCCTCCCGGCCCCAGGGCTTGGTGGGAGAGGTGACGCTTTTGAGCAATGTCTCTGGAGCAGAGGTGGGGAGCAGCTCTCCCTTATCCCGCGCGGCTCCCGCTGCTCTGGTGCAAGGAGCAGCACCTGGGGGCACCGAGGAGGAGGAGGAGGAATTGCCAGGATCGTCTCCCACATTCCCGGCAGCCCCACGGAGACACTGCAAGGCCGCTGAGATCCCCAGGGTGAAGCTGCCGGGGTCGGAGAGGTAACGGCGCAGCCGGGCCAGGGATTGCTCCGAGAGCTTCTGGGAAGGGCCAGCATCCCCGTCCCGGCACGGAGAGGGGACAGGGACACCGGGAATGCCACCCCGGGAGCTTTCCTGGAGCTCTGCATACTCCTGGATGCCAGCATCCCCATCCCGGCACGGAGAGGGGACGGGGACACCGGGAATGTCACCCCGGGAGCTTTCCTGGAGCTCTGCGTACTCCTGGAGGTGCTCCTGGATGCGGGGGCTGCCCGCGGCAGCGCGGGAGGAGGCGGAGGCCGCCCTGCGCAGGGCGTAGCGCAGCCCCGGCACCACGGAGGCGATCTGCAGGGACAGCGAGCTCCTGGAACCGCCCTCCCTCCTGCCCGGGGCATCCCGCTCCTCCTCTGGGAAAACCAAAACAAAAGGGATCAGGGCCAGTTAGAAAAGGGGGGAATCCACAGAGTCATTGCAGTGGTGCAGAGAGACGCTGGAGGGAAAGGGGAAAGGGGAAAGGGAAAGGGGAAAAAGGGAAAAAAGGAAAGGGGAAAGGGGGAAAGGGAAAGGGGAAAAAGGGGAAGGGGGAAAAGGGGAAAGGGGGAAAGGGGAAAGGGGGAAAGGGGGAAAGGGGAAAGGGGAAAGGGGAAAAGGGAAAGGGGAAAGGGGGAAAGGGAAGGGAAGGGAAGGGAAGGGAAGGGAAGGGAAGGGAAGGGAAGGGAAGGGAAGGGAAGGGAAGGGAAGGGAAGGGAAGGGAAGGGAAGGGAAGGGAAGGGAAGGGAAGGGAAGGGAAGGGAAGGAAACATTGAAGTCAAAAGCTCCAAAAATCAGCAAGCAAAAAGCTCAGCCTTGGAGAAATGTCCAAATGCTTTGGATGGATCCCACCAAACATCCCAAACCTGCTCCAGGTTGATCCCACCAAACATCCCAAACCTGCTCCAGGTGGATCCCACCAAACATCCCAAACCTGCTCTGGACAGATCCCACCAAACATCCCAAACCTGCTCAAGGTGGATCCCACCAAACATCCCAAACCTGCTCTGGAGATGGATCCCACCAAACATCCCAAACCTGCTCCAGGTGGATCCCACCAAACATCCCAAACCTGCTCCAGGTGGATCCCACCAAACATCCCAAACCTGCTCTGGAGATGGATCCCACCAAACATCGCAAACCTGCTCCACATGGATCCCACCAAACATCCCAAACCTGCTCTGGATGGATCCCACCAAACATCCCAAACCTGCTCCAGGTGGATCCCACCAAACATCCCAAACCTGCTCTGGAGATGGATCCCACCAAACATCCCAAACCTGCTCTGGATGGATCCCACAAACATCCCAAACCTGCTCCACATGGATCCCACCAAACACCCCAAACCTGCTCCAGGTGGATCCCACCAAACATCCCAAACCTGCTCTGGATGGATCCCACCAAACATCCCAAACCTGCTCCACATGGATCTCACCAAACATCCCAAACCTGCTCCAGGTGGATCCCACCAAACATCCCAAACCTGCTCTGGTGATGGATCCCACCAAACATCCCAAACCTGCTCTGGATGGATCCCACAAACATCCCAAACCTGCTCTGGATGGATCCCACAAACATCCCAAACCTGCTCCAGGTTGATCCCACCAAACATCCCAAACCTGCTCCAGGTGGATCCCACAAACATCCCAAACCTGCTCCAGGTGGATCCCACCCAACATCCCAAACCTGCTCTGGACAGATCCCACAAACATCCCAAACCCGTTCCAGGTGGATCCCACCAAACATCCCAAACCTGCTCCACATGGATCTCACCAAACTTCCCAAACCTGCTCCACATGGATCCCACAAACATCCCAAACCTGCTCCACATGAATCCCACCAAACATCCCAAACCTGCTCCACATGGATCCCACAAACATCCCAAACCTGCTCCACATGGATCCCACAAACATCCCAAACCTGCTCTGGACAGATCCCACCAAACATCCCAAACCTGCTCCACATGGATCTCACCAAACATCCCAAACCCGTTCCAGGTGGATCCCACAAACATCCCAATCCCACCAAACACCCCAAACCTGCTCCGGGTGTGTCCCACCCCACTCCCCACCCTTGCAGCAGCAGATCCACCTTCTGCAGAGCCCTGGGCCCTTCAGGCCAAGGCTGGGCCCGGGGCAGTTCCTACCTCGGGGGCCCAGGGCGCGGCGGGAGCGGAACAGGAACAGGGCCAGCAGCGTCACGGGCTCCCTGGGCTCCAGGCCTGCAGAGCACACACCAGTGAGAAACCAGGTCTAGTTTCAGACACCTAGTTCTTGTCGAGAAACCAGGTTCGGGTTCAGAAACCAGGTTTAGTTTAAAAAAAAATAGATTCAGTTTGAGAAACCAGGTTTAGTTTAAAAAAATAGATTCAGTTTGAGAAAAAGGTTTAGTTTAAGAATCCAGGTTTGGATTGAGAAGCCGGGTTTGGATTGAGAAGCCAGGTTTTAAATAAGAAACCAGGATTTGGTTAAGAAACCAGGTTTGGGTTCAGAAATCAAGTTTAGCTTGAGAAACCAGGTTTAGTTTGAGAAACCTGGTTTAGTTTAAAAAAACAGGTTCAGTGTGAGAAACCAGGCTTAGAGTGAGAAACCACATTTGGGTTAAGGAAGAAGGTTTTAAATAAGAAACCAGGATTTGGTTAAGAAACCACGTTCGGTTTGAGAAACCAAGTTTTGGTTAAGGAACTAGGTTTAGTTTGGAAAATCAGGTTTGGGTTAAGAATCCAGGTTTGGGTTAAGAAATCAGGTTTAGTTTAAAAAAACAGGTCTAGTTTGAGAAACCAAGTTTGGATTCAGAAACCAGGTTCAGTTTGAGAAACCAGGTCCAGTTTAGGCTCCTAAACCCCCCAGCAATGCAGCCCAGGCCCAGTTTAGGCTCCCAAAGCCCTCAGGAATGCAGCCCAGGCCCAGTTTAGGCTCCCAAAGCCCCAGGGATGCAGCCCAGGCCCAGTTTAGGCTCCCAAACCCCCCAGGGATGCAGCCCAGGCCCAGTTTAGGCTCCCAAACCCCCCAGGGATGCAGCCCAGGCCCAGTTTAGGCTCACAAACCCCCCAGGGATGCAGCCCAGGCCCAGTTTAGGCTCACAAAGCCCTCAGGAATGAGGCCCAGCCCCAGTTTAGGCTCCCAAAGCCCTCAGGAATGAGGCCCAGCCCCAGTTTAGGCTCCTAAACCCCCCACGATGCAGCCCAGGCCCAGTTTAGGCTCCTAAACCCCCCAGCGATGCAGCCCAGCCCCAGTTTAGGCTCCCAAAGCCCCAGCAATGCAGCCCAGCCCCAGTTTAGGCTCCCAAAGCCCTCAGGAATGAGGCCCAGGCCCAGTTTAGGCTCCCAAAGCCCCAGGGATGCAGCCCAGGCCCAGTTTAGGCTCCCAAAGCCCCAGGGATGAGGCACAGGCCCAGTTTAGGCTCCCAAAGCCCTCAGGAATGAGGCCCAGCCCCAGTTTAGGCTCCCAAACCCCCCAGCGATGCAGCCCAGGCCCAGTTTAGGCTCCCAAACCCCCCACGATGCAGCCCAGGCCCAGTTTAGGCTCCTAAACCCACCACGATGCAGCCCAGGCCCAGTTTAGGCTCCCAAAGCCCCAGCAATGCAGCCCAGGCCCAGTTTAGGCTCCTAAACCCCCCAGGGATGCAGCCCAGGCCCAGTTTAGGCTCCCAAACCCCCAGCAATGCAGCCCAGGCCCAGTTTAGGCTCCCAAAGCCCTCAGGAATGAGGCCCAGCCCCAGTTTAGGCTCCTAAACCCCCCAGGGATGCAGCCCAGGCCCAGTTTAGGCTCCTAAACCCCCCAGGGATGCAGCCCAGCCCCAGTTTAGGCTCCCAAACCCCCCAGCAATGCAGCCCAGCCCCAGTTTAGGCTCCTAAACCCCCAGGGATGCAGCCCAGGCCCAGTTTAGGCTCCCAAAGCCCCAGGGATGCAGCCCAGGCCCAGTTTAGGCTCCTAAACCCCCCAGCGATGCAGCCCAGGCCCAGTTTAGGCTCCCAAACCCCTCAGGAATGAGGCCCAGCCCCAGTTTAGGCTCCCAAACCCCCCAGGGATGCAGCCCAGGCCCAGTTTAGGCTCCCAAACCCCCCAGCGATGCAGCCAGGCCCCAGTTTAGGCTCCTAAACCCCCCAGGGATGCAGCCCCGGCCGCGCTGGCCTCACCCTCCTGGCGTGCCAGGGCTGAGGACGTGAGCAGGATGAGGACGCCCTGGTCCTGCAGGAATTTGATGATTGCCTGCAACAAAGACAGAAAATCAAACTCTGCTCCTCCCCGGCCTCCTGGGCCCGCTGGGACCAGAACCTTCCTTGGCCAGGCCTAAAATCCCCTAAAATAAGGAAATCTCCCCATCAAGCTGGAATTAATGAGGATTGATCATCCATCCCTGCCAGGAACTGCAGCCCAGAGGGGAAGGTTTGTCCCTGAATCCTGGGGAACACAAAATTCCAGCAGCTTGGGAAAACACAACATAAGTACATATAAAACCCATTATAAAAATTATTATTATTATTATTATTATTATTATTATTATTATTATTATTATTATTATTATTATTATTATTATTATTATTATTATTATTATTATCATTTTAAATGGTTATAAATATATATAGGCCCCATTATATATATAAAAATAAAAATAAATTAATATTATTATTTTAATTTTTAATGGTTATAAATATATATAAACCCCATTATATATATAAAAATAAAAATAAAATGGATAAAATGGAAAAAAATGGATAAAAGTGGAATAAAATGGAAGAAAATGGAATAAAGTGGAATAAAATGGAATAAAGTGGAATTAAATGGGAATAAAATGGAACAAAGTGGAATAAAATGGAATAAAGTGGAATAAAATGGAATAAAATGGAATAAAAGGGAATAAAATGGTATAAAAGGGAATAAATGGAATAAAGTGGAATAAAAGGGAATAAAAGGGAATAAAGTGGAATAAAGGGAATAAAAGGGAATAAAGTGGAATAAAGTGGAATAAAATGGGAATAAAATGGAATAAAAGGGAATAAATGGGAATAATGTGGAATAAAGTGGAATAAAATGAATAAAAGGGAATAAAAGGGAATAAAATGGAATAAAAGGGAATAAAATGGAATAAAAGGGAATAAAATGGAATAAAATGGAATAAAAGGGAATAAATGGAATAAAGTGGAATAAAAGGGAATAAAAGGGAATAAAGGGAAATAAAATGGAATAAAAGGGAATAAACTGGAATAAAAGGGAATAAAAGGGAATAAAGTGGAACAAAATGGAATTAAATGGAATAAAATGGAATAAAAGGGAATAAAATGGAATAAAATGAATAAAAGGGAATAAATGGGAATAAAGTCGAATAAAGTGGAATAAAATGAATAAAAGGGAATAAAAGGGAATAAAATGGAATAAAAGGGAATAAAATGGAATAAAATGGAATAAAAGGGAATAAAAGGGAATAAAAGGGAATAAAAGGGAATAAAGTGGAACAAAATGGAATTAAATGGAATAAAATGGAATAAAAGGGAATAAAATAGAATAAAATGGAATTAAGTGTGCTGGAAAAAACAGAATATAAAAATAAAATATCCCAAAGAAAAACCTTCAGAAATAATTCCCAGGTGATAAACCACAAAAAAAAAAAGAAACCTTTGAGAGCAACAAAGAAGGACAATGCCATTTAAAGCAGGGGAATTCATTCCATTCTGCACTGGTTGTGGCAAATGACACCAAAAATGCCGTTTAAAGGCCACTTCTCCTGCCAGAAAAGCACTCACCAAGTCCTTCTCCCTCAGCTTTCCCAGCAGCAGATCCATTCTGGAGTGATCCTTGTTGGATATTTCCACCTCGTAGAGGCTGGAGTGAACCCCCTGGAAGCAGACTGGGGACAAGGGAGGGTTTGGGGTTGGGATGAGATTTTGCAGCGGGATGGAGGCGATTCCTGGGAGCACTGGGAACTGGGCATTCCACAGCCACCTTCATTCCTTGTGTAATTCCCTTGCCCAAACGCAGCTTCCGGCAGTTTTCTCTTCAAGTCAGCCAACCCCATGACGTGGTGGATGTCCAGGCTGGGAGGCCTGAGGGGACAAAGCCCAGGAATTCCAGGATCAGGGAGAGCTGGGAGCTCTGGGGAGCCAAACACAGCTCTGGAGGAGAGCTGGCTCAGGATCTGTGTGCAAAGCCTGGAGATGCTCCCACCCCAGATCCTGGCAGGGTTAAAGCCAGGTTTAAGCCACTAAATCTCACTGATTTAGTCTGAGGAGTCAGAACTGAATTATTCTGAGGCATTTCTGTCTCCTCAGGCAGCTGGGAGCCAACCCCACATCCCTGAGTGCGCCAGCCCTCCAGCAGCACCGGGACCAGGCATGAGGGACACAAATGGGCTTGGCTGGGAAACCAGGCCTGGCTTGGGAAACCAGGCTTGGGTTAAGAAACCAGGCTTGGGTCGTGAAACCAGGTTTGGGTTAGGAAACCAGGTTTGGGTTAGGAAACCAGGCTTGGGTTATGAAACCAGGTTTGGGTTAGGAAACCAGGCTTGGGTCGTGAAACCAGGTTTGGGTTAGGAAACCAGGCTTGGGTTAAGAAACCAGGTTTAGTTTGAGAAACCAGGTTTAGAGTTTGAGAATCCAAGTTCAGTTTGAGGAACCAGATTTGGGTTAAGGAATCAAGTTCAGTTTGTGTGACCCCAGATTTAGTGTGATAAGCCCAGCTCAGGGTGCTGAGCTGCACTCACAGCTGGGCGGGCACGCTGCCCATGCCATGTTAAGCCCGGCTCAGGGTGTTAAGCTGCACTCACAGCTGGGCGGGCACGCTGCCCATGCCATGTTAAGCCCAGCTCAGGGCGCTAAGCCCAGCTCAGGGTGTTAAGCTGCACTCACAGCTGGGCGGGCACGCTGCCCATGCCATGTTAAGCCCAGCTCAGGGTGTTAAGCAGCACTCACAGCTGGGCGGGCACGCTGCCCATGCCATGTTAAGCCCGGCTCAGGGTGCTAAGCCCAGCTCAGGGTGCAGTGTGGCACTCACAGCTGGGCGGGCACGCTGCCCATGCCATGTTAAGCCCGGCTCAGGGCGCTAAGCCCAGCTCAGGGTGTTAAGCTGCACTCATAGCTGGGCGGGCACGCTGCCCATGCCATGTTAAGCCCGGCTCAGGGCGCTAAGCCCGGCTCAGGGTGTTAAGCTGCACTCACAGCTGGGCGGGCACGCTGCCCATGCCATGTTAAGCCCGGCTCAGGGTGTTAAGCTGCACTCACAGCTGGGCGGGCACGCTGCCCATGCCATGTTAAGCCCGGCTCAGGGTGTTAAGCTGCACTCACAGCTGGGCGGGCACGCTGCCCATGCCATGTTAAGCCCGGCTCAGGGTGTTAAGCCCGGCTCAGGGTGTTAAGCTGCACTCACAGCTGTGCAGGCACGCTGCCCATGCCATGTTAAGCCCGGCTCAGGGTGTTAAGCTGCACTCACAGCTGGGCGGGCACGCTGCCCGCGCTGTGCTGGCTCCTCAGGCCGATGGTGCACAGGCGCTGCCCCCCGATGCAGAGCTGGCCCCGCCACGGGCACGGCGCCGACAGCGAGCGCGGCTCTGAACAGGAACGGGACACGGAGAGAACGGGGCATGGGCAAACACAAAACACACCCAAACACACACCCAAAACCCAAACCCAAAACCCAAAACACACACCCAAACACACACCCAAACACAAAACACAAACCCAAACCCAAAACACACACCCAAACCCAAACCCAAACCCAAACCCAAAACACAAACCCAAACCCACACCCAAACACACACCCACACCCAAACCCACATCCAAACCCAAAACACAAACCCAAACACACACCCAAACACACACCCAAACCCAAACCACAAACCCAAAACACACCCAAAACCCACACCCAAACCCAAACCCAAACCCAAAACCCAAAACACACACCCAAACCCACACCCAAACCCAAAACACAAACCCAAAACCCAAACCACACACCCAAACACACACCCAAACACACACCCAAACCCAAAACCCACACCCAAACCCAAACACAAACCCAAAACCCAAAACCCACACCCAAAACCCACATCCAAACACACACCCAAACCCAAACCCAAACCCAAAACACAAACCCAAAACCCAAAACACACACCCAAACACACACCCAAACCCAAAACCCACACCCAAACCCAAACCCAAACCCAAAACCCAAAACACACACCCAAACACACACCCAAACACACACCCAAACCCAAAACCCACACCCAAACCAAAACCCAAAACACAAACCCAAAACCCAAAACACACACCCAAAACACACACCCAAACCCACACCCAAACCCAAAACACACACCCAAAACACACACCCAAATCCACACCCAAACCCACACCCAAACCCACACCCACACCCAAACCCACATCCAAAACCCACATCCAAAACCCAAACCCACACCCAAACCCCAAACCCACATCCAAAACCCAAACCCCACAAGCTCAAACGCAAAAATGCCAAACCCCAAAAATCCCCAACACCACCCGAAAAACCACAACTCCAAAGCCAAAAGGCACAAACCAAAGCCAAAGCCCAAACTCAAAACCCACAACCACAACCCCAAAAACCCCAACCCCAAAAACCACAATCACGACCCCAAAAACCCAATAACCACAGCCTCAAACCCAAAAAACCCCAAACCCAAAAACCCCAAACTTCAACCCCAAACCCCCAAATCCAAAACTGCCAAACCCAAAAACCACAATCCCAAAACCCCCAAATCCACAAACCACAAACCCAACCCAAAAAACCACCACCATAACCCCCAAAACCCCAAACCCAAAAAAACACAACCCCAAAAACCACAACCCAAAACCCCACACCTAAAACCCACAACCAAAATCCCAAAAACCCCAAAGCACAGCAGCTCTTACCTTGGTGGTTCTGCTCCACTCTGGAGAGAGAAATCAATAAAAAAAAATAAAATATTCAGAGATGGGAAAAGGTAAAAAGGGAATTTTAGAGATGGGAAAAGGAAAAAAAGGGAATTTTAGAGATGGGAAAAGAGGAAATAAAAGGAGGATTAGAGATGGGAAAAGCAGAAAAGGGAATTTTAGAGATGGGAAAAGAATAAAAAGGAATATTAGGGATAGGAAAAGGAATAAAAGGAATATTCAGAAGTGGGAAAAGAGGGAATAAAATGAATTTTAGAGATGGGAAAAGAGGGGAGAAAAGGAATATTTAGATATGGGAAAGAAGGAAAGAAAAAGAGCATTTAGGTATGTGAGATAAAAGGAACAAGAGGAATTTTAGAGATGGGAAAAGGAACGAAAAGGAATGTTAGAGATGGGAAAAGAAATAAAAGGGAATATTTAGAAATGGGAAAAGGATAAAAGGGAATATTAGATATGGGAAAAGGATAAAAAGGAATGTTAGATGGGGAAAAGGAAAAAAAAAGAATATTTAGAGATGGGAAAGGGATAAGGTAGGTACAATAGAGATGGGAAAAGGAAGGAAAGGGAAATGCTCCGAGAGGGTAAAAGGAACCAAAGGAATTGCAGGGCTGGGAAGGGGGAGGCAGCGGGGGCTCCTTACGGGCGCGGCGGGGCCGGCGCGGGCATCTCCCGGGGCGGGCGGTACTGGCAGCACAGCAGCACGTAGGGACACACCTGGCGGGGCCGCTCGGCCGCCCCCGCCCCGCTCACCTCGTACACGTAGTACTGGGGAGAGACAGGGAAACCGCCATGGGATACTGGGGATAACCCATGGGATATGGGGATAACCCATGGGATGCTGGGGATAACCCATGGGATACTGGGAATTCACCCCACTCACCTCGTACACGTAGTACTGGGGAGAGACAGGGAAACGGCCATGGGATACTGGGGATAACCCATGGGATATGGGGATAACCCATGGGATACTGGGAAACAGCCATGGGATACTGGGGATAATCCATGGGATACTGGGGATAACCCATGGGATATGGGGATAACCCATGGGAAATGGGGATAACCCATGGGATACTGGGAATTCACCCCACTCACCTCGTACACGTAGTACTGGGGAGAGACAGGGAAATGGCCATGGGATATGGGGATAACCCATGGGATATGGGGATAATCCATGGGATGCTGGGAAACAGCCATGGGATACTGGGAATTCACCCCAGTCACCTCGTACACATAGTACTGGGGAGAGACAGGGAAACAGCCATGGGATACTGGGGATAATCCATGGGATACTGGGGATAACCCATGGGATATGGGGATAACCCATGGGATATGGGGATATAAACCATGGGATAGTGGGAAACAGCCATGGGATACTGGGGATAACCCATGGGATACTGGGAATTCACCCCGCTCACCTCGTACACATAGTACTGGGGAGAGACAGGGAAACAGCCATGGGATATGGGGATATAATCCATGAGATACTGGGGATAACCCATGGGATACTGGGGATTCACCCCGTTCATCTCGTACACGTAGTACTGGGGAGAGACAGGGAAACAGCCATGGGATATGGGGATAACCCATGGGATATGGGATAACCCATGGGATACTGGGGATAACCCATGGGATAGTGGGAAACAGCCATGGGATACGGGGATAACCCATGGGATACTGGGGATAACCCATGGGATACGGGGATATAACCCATGGGATACTGGGGATTCACCCCGCTCACCTCGTACACGTAGTACTGGGGAGAGACAGGGAAACGGCCATGGGATATGGGGATAACCCATGGGATACTGGGGATAATTCATGGGATACTGGGGATAATCCATGGGATACTGGGATAATCCATGGGGAATGGGAATTCACCCCACTCACCTCGTACACGTAGTACTGGGGAGAGACAGGGAAACGGCCATGGGATATGGGGATATAACCCATGAGATACTGGGAATAATCCATGGGATACGGGGATAACCCATGGGATACTGGGGATAACCCATGGGATATGGGGATAACCCATGGCATACTGGGAATAATCCATGGGATATGGGGATAACCCATGGGATATGGGGATATAACCCATGGGATATGGGATAACCCATGGGATACTGGGGATTCACCCCGCTCACCTCGTACACGTAGTACTGGGGAGAGACAGGGAAACGGCCACGGGATATGGGGATAACCCATGAGGAATGGGAATCATTCATGGGGAATGGGGATAACCCATGGGATACTGGGAATAATCCATGGGATACTGGGAAAACATCCATGGGGAATGGGAGTCATCCATGGGCTACTGGGAATTCATTCATGGGAAACACAGGGAATTCATCCATGGGAAAACAGGGAATAATCCATGGGAAACACAGAGAAATAATCCATGGGAAACTGGGAAAGAACAGGGAATCATGGAATGAGGGAAAAACAGGGAATCATGGAATGGGAATGGGAAAACAGGGAAATCATGGAATGGGGGACTGGGAAATCCATGGGAGAAAGTCCATTGAATGGGGGACTGGGAAAATGGAAATTCGTGGAATGGGAAAAACCAGGGAAATCATGGAATGTGGGACTGGGAGAAAGGGCAACCCATGGAATGTGGGAGTGGGAAAAGGGAAATCCATGGGGAAAAGGGCAATCCATGGAATGTGAGACTCGGAAAAGGGAAATCCATGGAATGTGGGACTGGGAGAAAGGGAAATCCATGGAATGGGAAAAACAGGGAAATCATGGAATCTGGGACTGGGAGAAAGGGCAATCCATGGAATGGGGGAATGGGAGAAAGGGAAATCCATGGAATGTGGGAGTGGGAAAAGGGCATTCCATGGAATGTGGGAGTGGGAAAAGGGCAATCCATGGAATCTGGGACTGGGAGAAAGGGCAATCCATGGAATGGGGGAATGGGAGAAAGGGAAATCCATGGAATGTGGGACTGGGAAAAGGGAAATCCATGGAATGTGGGAGTGGGAGAAAGGGCAATCCCTGGAATGTGGGACTGGAAAAAGGGAAATCCATGGGAAAAGGGGAAATCCATGGAATGTAAAACTGGGAAAAGGGAAATCCATGGAATGGGGGACTGGGAGAAAGGGCAATCCCTGGAATGTGGGAGTGGGAAAAGGGAAATCCATGGGGAAAAGGGCAATCCATGGGATGTGGGACTGGGAAAAGGGAAATGCCTGGAATGTGGGAGTGGGAAAAGGGCAATCCATGGGAAAAGGGGCAATGCTGGCGTACCTGGCTGCTCCCGCTGGACACGTGGCAGTCGTAGCCGGGCGAGGGGCAGGTGGAGCTGCTGGGGGAGCTCTCAGGGATGGCTCTGACCTTGCCCTGCACCAAAAACACATCCCAAGCATGGAAACCCGTGGAATCCATGGAATCCTTCCCAAAAATCCATCCAAAGATGGAAATATTCCCAAGAAGGTGGTTTTTATCCCCCATGCTGGAAGAGCGGGGTGAGGGCAGCACGGTTGTGGTGTTCCAAAAATTCTGGTGGGTTTGGGGTGGGAAGAGCTGGAGTCAGGATCAGGAGTGGGGTTTGGAATCAGCTCCAGACAGGAGGAATGGGGAAAAACCAAATGAAACCTCCCAAAATTCCTGAGAATCCAAGGAAAAACTGGAGTTTGGGTTTCCATCCCACCAGAACCGTGCGGAGCAAAATCTCCTCCAAAGAGAAATTTCCAGTCTCAGGAGTTTGGGTTTGGAATCAGCTCCAAAGAGCAGAAGGGGAAATAAAAAACCTCAAAGTTCCCAAAATTCCTAAAAATCCGAGGAAAAATTGGAGCCTGGAGTTTGATTTTCCATCCCATCAAAACGATGCGCAGCAAAATCTCAAAGTTTCCAAATTTCAAAAAATTTCAAAGAGAAATTTTCAATGTCAGACTTTGGGTTTGGAATCAGCTCCAGACAGCAGGAAGGGGAAAAAAATGCTCAAATTTCCCCAAATTCCTGAAATTACAAGGAAAAATTGGAGTTTGATTTTCCATCCCACCAGAATTATGGGCAGCATAAAACAAAAAAAAAAGAGAAAAAGATAAATAAAAAGAGAAATTTTCAGTTTGGGAAGAGTTTGGGGTTGGAGTCAGCTCCAGAGTTAAGGAAGGGAAAAAAAAAGCTTTAAAATTCCCAAATTTCCAAGGAAAAATTGGATTCTGGAGTTTGATTTGCAGGCAATAAAAGATTTGGGTTTTACCTTGATGAGTTTACAGATGACAATAAACGCTGATTTTCCGTGGTGCCAAGGGCTGGCATGGAGGCAGTCGGAATATTTGGAAATATAAACCCCTGGAAAACAACAAAAAAAGGAATTATTTGTCAGCAGGGAAAGATATTCCCAAAAAAATCCTGTAAAGAGCCAGAAAAAGGTGGAATTCTGGCTCTTCCAATTTCTTCTTTTTGGATCTTCGTTCCAAGAAAATGAGAAATATTCCCAGAAAATGAGAAAATATTCCAAGAAAATGAGACATAGTCCCAGAAAAATAAGAGCTATTCCAAGAATATTAGAATTATTCCCAGAAAATGGGAAAAAATTCCAAGAAAATGGGAAACATTCCCAGAAAATGGGAAATATTCCATGAAAATCAGTTCTTGGGTAACAAAGGTTGTGAATATTCCCAGAAAATGAGAAATATCCCCAGAAAAATGAGAAATACTCCCAGAAAATGAGAACTATTCCAAGAAAGTTAGAGTTATTCCCAGAAAATGGAAAAATTCCAAGAAAATGGGAAATATTCCCAGAAAATTGGAAATATTCCAAGAAAATCAGTTCTTGGGTAACAAAGGTTGTGAATATTCCCAGAAATCTGAGAAATATTCCCAGAAAATGGGAAAAATTCAAAGAAAATGGGAAATATTCCCAGAAAATGGGAAATAGTCGCAGAAAATGGGAAATATTCCAAGAAAATGAGAATTATTCCCAGAAAAATGAGAAATACTCCCAGAAAATGAGACCTTTTCCAAGAAAATGAGAATTAGTCCCAGAAAATGGGAAAAATTCCAAGAAAATGGGAAAAATATTCCAAGAAAATGATAAATATTCCCAGAAATCTGAGAAATATTCCAAGAAAATGAGAAATGTTCCCAGAAAAATGAGAAATACTCCCAGAAAATGAGAACTATTCCAAGAAAATTAGAATTATTCCCAGAAAATGGGAAAAATTCCAAGAAAATGGGAAAAATATTCCAAGAAAATGAGAAATGTTCCCAGAAAAATGAGAAATACTCCCAGAAAATGAGAACTATTCCAAGAAAATTAGAATTATTCCCAGAAAATGGGAAAAATTCCAAGAAAATGGGAAATATTCCCAGAAAATGAGAAATGTTCCCAGAAATCTGAGAAATATTCCAAGAAAATGAGAAATGTTCCCAGAAAAATGAGAAATACTCCCAGAAAATGAGAACTATTCCAAGAAAATTAGAATTATTCCCAGAAAATGGGAAAAATTCCAAGAAAATGGGAAAAATATTCCAAGAAAATGAGAAATGTTCCCAGAAAAATGAGAAATACTCCCAGAAAATGAGAAAAATTCCAAGAAAATTAGAATTATTCCCAGAAAATGGGAAAAATTCCAAGAAAATGGGAAATATTCCCAGAAAATGAGAAATGTTCCCAGAAAAATGAGAAATATTCCAAGAAAATGAGAACTATTCCAAGAAAAATAGGGAATATTCCAAGAAAAATAAGAAATATTCCAAGAAAATGAGAAATATTCCCAGACAATTAAAAATACTCCAAAAACATGAGAAATAATCTCAGAAAATGAGAAACATTCCCAGAAAATTTGAAATATTTCCAGGCAATGAGTTTTTGTGTGTGATAAAGGGTGTTAATATTCCCACAAAAATGAGAAATTTTCCCCAAAAAATGAGAAATATTCCCAGAAAATCAATTCTTGGGTGACAAAAGCTGTAAATATTCCCAGAAAATGAAGAGCTGAAAGAATGCTGCCATTCCCTGGGAAAAATCCCATCCTCACCTGGCTGAAAGAGCAGAAAAATGGGAATTTTCCAGAGATTTTTGCAGCAAAACTCAGGAATTTTGACCTTTGCCGGGGTTTTGGAAGGAGTTTATTCCCAAAATGGGAGTTTTGAATGAGTTCATTCCCAGAGTGGGAATTTGGAAGGAATTTCTGAAGGAATTTCATTCCCAGAGTGGGAATTTGGAAGGAATTTGAAGGAGTTTTTATTCCCAGCATGGGAATTTGGAAGGAATTTGAGGGAGTTTTGCTCTCAGAGTGGAAATTTGAAGGACTTTCATTCCCAGAATGGGAATTTAGAAGGAATTTCATTCTCAGAGTGGGAATTAGGAAGGAATTTGAAGGAGTTTTTATTCCCAGAATGGGAATTTAGAAGGAATTTCATTCCCAGAGTGGGAATTTGGAAAGAATTGGAAGGAGTTTCATTCCCAAAATGGCAATTGGGAAGCAATATGGAAGGAATTTGAAGGAGTTTTATTCTCAAAATGGGAATTTGGCAGGAATTTGGAATGAATTTGGAGGAGTTTTTATTCCCAGAATGGGAATTTGGAAGGAATTTCATTCCCAGAGTGGGAATTAGGAAGGAATTTGAAAGAAATTTGGAAGGAATTTGCAGGAGTTTCATTCTCAGGGTGGGAATTAGGAAGGAATTTGCAGGAGTTCCATTCCCAGGGTGGGAATTTTCTGCAGGAGTTCCACTCCCAGGGTGGGAATTAGGAAGGAATTAGGAAGGAATTTCAGGAGTTTCACTCCCAGGGTGGGAATTAGGAAGGAATTTCAGGAGTTCCATTCCCAGGGTGGGAATTAGGAAGGAATTTGGAAGGATTTGCAGGAGTTCCATTCCCAGGGTGGGAATTTTCAGGAGTTCCATTCCTGGAATTAGGAAGGAATTTGGAAGGATTTCTGCAGGAGTTTCACTCCCAGGGTGGGAATTTGAAGGAATTAGGAAGGAATTTCAGGAGTTTCACTCCCAGGGTGGGAATTAGGAAGGAATTAGGAAGGAATTAGGAAGGAATTAGGAATTTTCTGCAGGAGTTCCACTCCCAGGGTGGGAATTAGGAAGGAATTAGGAAGGAATTAGGAATTTTCTGCAGGAGTTCCACTCCCAGGGTGGGAATTTGGAAGGAATTTCAGGAGTTCCACTCCCAGGGTGGGAATTTGAAGGAATTAGGAATTTTCTGCAGGAGTTCCACTCCCAGGGTGGGAATTGGAAGGAATTAGGAATTTTCTGCAGGAGTTCCACTCCCAGGGTGGGAATTAGGAAGGAATTTGGAAGGAATTTTTTGCAGGAGTTCCATTCCCAGGGTGGGAATTAGGAAGGAATTTCAGGAGTTCCACTCCCAGGGTGGGAATTTGAAGGAATTAGGAATTTTCTGCAGGAGTTCCACTCCCAGGGTGGGAATTGGAAGGAATTAGGAAGGAATTTCTGCAGGAGTTCCACTGCCAGGGGGGGACCCCCTCCCACCTGGCGTTACCTTGGGCAGGGTCCCCCAGGGCGCCGCTGCTGCTGCTGTTGACGCGGAGCCCGCTCTGGCACACGCGCTGCGCCTGCAGGGAACAGCCAACAGGGAACCCTCCTGCCCCACCCTCCCGCCAGGATTACATCCAGGAAATGAGAAACATTCCCAAGAAATCGGTTACTGGGTGAGAAAGGGTGGGAATATTGCCAGGAAATCAGGAACATTCCCGGGAAATCAGAAATGTTCCTAGGAAATGAGGAATTCCAAGTAATTCCAAATAATTATGAATCATTTCACTGGCACCAAGGAAAATTTCCTTTTTCTCCAATCAAATCCATCCCTAAAACCCTCCAGGAGACAAAGACTCCCAAATAATCCCAAATAATTCCAATAGGAATTCCAAGAAGAATTCCAAATAATCCAAACAATTCAAATATTCCCAAAGAATCCCAGTGCACCAAGGAAAATTCTCTTCTCTCCCATCAGAGCCATCCCTAAATCCCCCAAGGAGTCAAAGACTCCCTAAGAACCCCAAATAATCCCAAATAATTCCAATAAGAATTCCAAATAATCCCACAGAATCCCAAATATTCCCAAGGAAGAATCCCAGTGGCACCAAGGGAAATTCCTTTTTCTCCCATCAGAGCCAAAGACTCCCAAAGAACCCCAAATAATTCCAAGAAGAATTCCAATAAGAATTCCAAATAATCCCAAAGAACCCCAAATAATTCCAATAAGAATTCCAAATAATCCCAAACAATCCCAACTATTCCCAAGGAATAATCCCAGTGCACCAAGGGAAATTCCTTTTCCTCCCATCAGATCCATCCTTAAAACCCCCCCAGGAGTCAAAGGCTCCCAAAGAACCCCAAATAATCCCAAAGAATTCCAATAAGAATTCCAATAAAAATTCCAAATAATCCCAAAGAACCCCAAATAATTCCAATAAGAATTCCAAAAAATCCCAAATAATTCCAAATATTTCCAAAGAATCCCAAATAATCCCAAATAATTCCAATAAGAATTCCAATAAATCCCAAACAATTCCAATATTCCCAAGTAATCCCAGTGCACCAAGGAAAATTCTGTTCTCTCCCATCAGAGCCATCCCTAAATCCCCCAAGGAGCCAAAGACTCCCAAAGAACACCAAATAATCCCAAATAATTCCAATAAGAATTCCAATAAGAATTCCAAATAATCCCAAAGAACCCCAAATAATTCCAATAAGAATTCCAAATAATCCCACAGAATCCCAAATATTCCCAAGGAATAATCCCAGTGGCACCAAGGGAAATTCCTTTTCCTCCCATCAGAGCCATCCCTAAAACCCCCCCAGGAGTCAAAGACTCCTGAAGAACCCCAAATAATCCCAAAGAATTCCAATAAGAATTCCAATAAGAATTCCAAATAATCCCAAAGAACCCCAAATAATTCCAATAAGAATTCCAAAGAATCCCAAACAATCCCAACTATTCCCAAGGAATAATCCCAGTGCACCAAGGGAAATTCCTTTTTCTCCAAGATCCATCCCAAAAATGCCCCAAAGAAATAACGACAAAGAATCGCAAATAATCCCAAATAATCCCAAAGAATCCCAACTATTCCCAAGGAATAATCCCAGTGGCACCAAGGGAAATTCCTTTTCCTCCCATCAGGGCCATCCCAAAAACGCCCCAAAGAAATAACGACAAAGAATCCCAAATAATCCCAAAGAATCCCAACTATTCCCAAGGAATAATCCCAGTGGCACCAAGGGAAATTCCTTTTCCTCCCATCAGGGCCATCCCAACCCCCCCAGGAGCTGCTCCCAGAGCCCTTCCCAGCAGGAATTCCCGGGAAGCGCCCCCAGCGGATGTCCCGGCTGCGACGGGACACAAAGAGCAGGGATGCGATCCCGGAATTGCGGGAATGCCGGGAACAGGGCGGGTACCTCCTCCTCCTTGTCGAAGAGCAGGAAGGCGAAGGTTTCCCGCAGCTCCTCCTGGCTGTAGCCGGCGGCCGCCTTGGCGCGGGCAAAGGCGCGGAGCTGCAAAAGGAACCCCAGGGTTGGTCCCAGGGGAGGCTGATCCCGGGAAAACGAATCATCCCCTTCCCACTTTTTGGGTTTTTCAGGATTAGGGGGGAAAAAGGAGCTGGAGGAGCACCTGGATGAGGTTGAATTCCTGAGCATTAAAATGCCAAAAAGGTGAGGTGAGAGGAAAATGGAACACAAAAGTGAGGGAAAATCAGCAGTGGGAATGGAGGGATTGGGATAATGGGAATGTGGGGATTGGGATAATGGGAATGTGGGGATTTGGAATGTGGGAATGTGGGGATTTGGAATGTGGGGATTTGGAAATGGGAATGTGGAGATTTGGAAATGGGAATGTGGGGATTTGGGATTGGGGATGTGGGGATTTGGAATGTGGGAATGTGGGGATTTGGGATTGGGAATGTGGGGATTTGGAATGTGGGGATTTGGATAATGGGAAGGTGGGGATTTGGAATGTGGGGATTGGGATAATGGGAATGTGGGAATTTGGAATTGGGAATGTGGGGATTTGAAAATGGGAATGTGGGGATTTGGAATGTGGGGATTTGGAATTGGGAATGTGGGGATTTGGAAATGGGAATGTGGGGATTTGGAATGTGGGAATGTGGGGATTTGGATAATGGGAATGTGGGGATTTGGAATGTGGGGATTTGGAATGTGGGAATGTGGGGATTTGGAATGTGGGGATTTGGATAATGGGAATGTGGGGATTTGGAATGTGGGGATTTGGATAATGGGGATTTGGAATGTGGGAATGTGGGGATTGGGATAATGGGAATGTGGGGATTTGGAATGTGGGGATTTGGAATTGGGAATGTGGGGATTTGGATAATGGGAATGTGGGGATTTGGAAATGGGAATGTGGGGATTTGGAATGTGGGGATTTGGAATGTGGGGATTTGGAATGTGGGAATGTGGGGATTTGGAATGTGGGAATGTGGGGATTGGGATAATGGGAATGTGGGGATTTGGATAATGGGGATTTGGAATGTGGGAATGTGGGGATTTGGATAATGGGAATGTGGGGATTTGAATACTGGGAAGGAAGGGATTTGGAAAATGGGAATTAAGGGAATTTGAAAGTGGGAATGAAGGGATTTTGAAAAGTGGGAATGTGAGGATAAAGGGATTTTGAAAATGGGGATAAAGGGATCTGAGAAGTGGGAATGAGGAGATTTGAGAAGTGGGAATGAGGGGTTTTTGAAATTGGGAATGTGGAGATTTTAAAAGTGGGAATGTGGGAATGAAGGGATTTTGAAAATGGGGATGAAGGGATTTTAGAAGTGGGAATGAAGGGATTCGAAAAGTGGGAACGGGATGAAGGGATTTGAAAAGTGGGAATGAGGGAATTTTGAAATTTGGAATGTAGGGATTTTGAAAGTGGGAATGTGGAGATTCTAAAAGTGGGAATTTGATGAAGGGATTTAAGAAGTGGGGATGAAGGGACTTGAAAAATGGGAATGTGGGGATTTTGGGAAGTGGGAATGTGGAGATTTGAAAAGTGGGAATGAAGGGATGAAGGGACTTTACAAGTGGGAATGAAGGGATTTATAAAGTGGGGATGAAGGGATTTTGAAAGTGGGAATATGGGGATGAAGGGCACTTGAAAATGGGAATGAAGGGATTCAAAGATTGGGAATTTGAGGATTTTGAAAGTGGGAATGAAGGGAATTTGCAAAGTGGGAACGTAGGGATTTTAGAAGTGGGAATGAAGGGATTCAAAAAGTGGGAATGTGGGAATTTTGAAAGTGGGAATGAAGGGATTTGAAAGTGGGAACGTGGGGATTTGAAAAGTGGGAATTAAGAATTTTAAAAGTGGGAATGTGGAAATGAAGGGATTTTGAAAATGGGAATGAAGGGATTCAAAAGTGGGAATGAAGGGATTTGAAAAGTGGGAATGAAGGGGTTCAGAAAGTGAGAATGGGGGAAATTTGAAAGTGGGAATGTGGGGATGAAGGGATTCTCCAAGTGGGAATATGGGAATTCTAACAGTGGGAATGTGAGGACTTTAAAAGTGGGAATGGAGGGATTTTTAAAAGTGGGAATGGAGGGATTCCAAGAGTGGGAATGGAGGGATTTTTAAAAGTCCAGCCAGCTGGGAAAAATAAAGTTAAAAGGAAGAGAAAGGTGGAGACAGAGACATCCCAGAAATCCACCCTGAGGTCACTCAACAGAAAGCAGCCCAGGGAAGGGAGTTTCCCCAATTCCCAGGGGATTTTGGAATTCCCAAGGCTCCAGGAATTTTGGGCACCATTGGCTGCAGGGTTTGTTTATTCCTGATGGGGATGGAAGTGCAAGGATGGGGAAAAAAAAAAGTAAAAAAAAGTTGGGAATTTCAAGAGGGAAAGGAAACGGAGCTGGCAATAAAGCAGCATTCCCAGCAAATCCCATTTTCCCTGGGATTGCGGCCTTACCTCGCTCAGGAAAAGCTCATTTTCCACCAGGATGGCTCTGCTGTACTGGAAACCCTGCTGGGAGCCGGAGTGCAGGGACGAGCTCCGGAGCACGGCCACGGCGCGCTGCAGCAGGGAACAGCCCTGCTCCTCGGGAAAGCCTGGAAAAATGGGAAAAATGGGAATATTCCTGCTGGGAATGGCTGCATGGCTGCAGCAGGGAACAGCCCTGCTCCTCGGGAAAGCCTGGGAAAATGGGAATATTCCTGCTGGGAATGGCTGAATTACTGCAGCAGGGAACAGCCCTGCTCCTCGGGAAAGCCTGGAAAATGGGGAAAAATGGGAATATTCCTGCTGGGAATGGCTGCATGGCTGCAGCAGGGAACAGCCCTGCTCCTCGGGAAAGCCTGGGAAAATGGGAATATTCCTGCTGGGAATGGCTGGATGGCGGCAGCAGGGAACAGCCCTGCTCCTCGGGAAAGCCTGGGAAAATGGGAAAAATGGGAATATTCCTGCTGGGAATGGCTGCAGCAGGGAACAGCCCTGCTCCTCGGGAAAGCCTGGAAAAATGGGAAAAATGGGAATATTCCTGCTGTGAATGGCTGCAGCAGGGAACAGCCCTGCTCCTCGGGAAAGCCTGGGAAAATGGGAATATTCCTGCTGGGAATGGCTGAATTACTGCAGCAGGGAACAGCCCTGCTCCTCGGGAAAGCCTGGGAAAATGGGAATATTCCTGATGGGAATGGCTGCAGCAGGGAACAGCCCTGCTCCTCAGGAAATCCTGGGAAAATGGGAATATTCCTGATGGGAATGGCTGCATGGCTGCAGCAGGGAACAGCCCTGCTCCTCGGGAAAGCCTGGGAAAATGGGAATATTCCAGGTGGGAATTGCCAGATCAATGTGGGGATTCAGGATGGGAAAATTCCAGTTGGGAATGTCCAGATCAGCTCCTCGGGATCCAGGGGAAATCCTCAGGAAAAGGGGAAATATTCCTGATGGGAATTGCCAGAGCACTGGGGAATTTGGGATGGGAAAAAAGGGAATATTCCTGCTGGGAATGGCTGCAGCAGGGAACAGCCCTGCTCCTCGGGAACCTGGGGAAATCCTGGGAAAATGGGAATATTCCTGATGGGAATTGCCAGATCAATGTAGGGATTCAGGATAGAAAACAGGGAATATTCCAGGTGGGAATTGCCAGATCCCTGGGGGAATTTGGGATGGGAAAAGGGGAATATTCCAGGTGGGAATGCCAGGGATTCAGGATTAGGTGGTGCAAGGGGTGCCTGGCTGCTGTCCCAATCCCAAATTTTGGGAATTAAAACAGCCTTTGGAAAGAGGGATCTGAGCTCCTGGCTCATCCCAAAAAACAATCAAAAATCTGTTGCAGTTGCCAGAAGCAAAATAATTTGTAAATTCCTAATTTTTAAATGAATAAATCAATGAGGGATTATAAATTAAAAATACTAAAAATCAATTAAAGTAATTATTTATATAGTTAATTGTATAAAAATTGTATTATGTAAAACTAATTAATTAAAATTAACTAAATATACAATTAATTCATAGTATTGTTTGTATAATAAATATATAAATATATAAATAAATATATAAAGGGAATTATTCATAATTAATTAATTTTAAATAAATGTCTTCTATATAGTTGTATTATATATAATGAAATTTATATTTATAATACATTTATATTAAAATATAAATACATTACATTTAAATATATATTTAAAATATATAATTATTAAATTATATTATAATTACAAATATAAATTTATTTATAATTATATATAATATAATATAATATAATATAATATAATATAATATAATATAATATAATATAATATAATATTATATATTATATTATATTATATTATATTATGTTATATTATATTATGTTATGTTGAGACAATTTATAATATAATTTACATATTATTATATATTATTACATTATATAAATAATGATATATATTAATACATAAATAATAGTATATACAATTGTAAAATATATACAATTATATACATAATTTATTAAAATATGGTTTATAACTAACTATAAATTATTTTAATTACTTATACAGTCATTTCATTTAATTTAACTTATGAATTTCTAATTTAATGCCATTCCCGAGATTCCAAATCCCAAACTCAGCATTTGATCCCAGTTTTTGAGGGCAAGTTGGAATAATTTTTGTCTTTTCAATTTAAAAACATGAAGATTGAATCATTCCTTGTGTCGATCTTTACTCCTCTCCAATTATTCCAGGAGGAACAAAAAAAAAAAAAAGGATTAATTTAGGGAAAAGGGAGAAAATCCAGAATCCAGATACAGGAAAAACGTGGAGGGATCCCAGAGTGACCCAGGAATCCCAAAGTGATCCAGGAATCCCAAAATGATCCAGGAATCCCAAACTGACCCAGGAATCCCAAATTGACCCAGGAATCCCAAAATGATCCAAGATTCCCAAAGTGACCCAAGAATCCCAAAATGATCCAGGAATCCCAAAGTGATCCCGGAATCCCAAAGTGACCCAGGAATCCCAAAGTGACCCAGGAATCCCAGAGTGATCCAGGAATCCCAAAATGATCCCGGAATCCCAGAGTGATCCCGGAATCCCAGAGTGATCCCGGAACCCCAGAGTGACCCAGGAATCCCAGAGTGATCCCGGAATCCCAGAGTGACCCAGGAATCCCAGAGTGATCCCGGAATCCCAGAGTGATCCCAGAGTGACCCAGGAATCCCAGAGTGATCCCGGAATCCCAGAGTGATCCCAGAATCCCAGAGTGATCCCGGAATCCCAGAGTGACCCAGGAACCCCAGAGTGACCCAGGAATCCCAAAATGACCCAGGAATCCCAAAGTGACCCAGGAATCCCAGAGTGATCCAAGAATCCCAAAGTGACCCAGGAATCCCAAAGTGATCCAGGAATCCCAGAGTGATCCAGGAATCCCAGAGTGACCCAGGAATCCCAGAGTAATCCAGGAATCCCAAAGTGATCCAGGAATCCCAGAGTGATCCAGGAATCCCAGAGTGATCCAAGAATCCCAAAGTGACCCAGGAATCCCAGAGTGACCCAGGAATCCCAGAGTAATCCAGGAATCCCAAAGTGATCCAGGAATCCCAGAGTGACCCAGGAATCCCAGAGTGATCCAAGATTCCCAAAGTGATCCCGGAATCCCAAAGTGATCCCGGAATCCCAGAGTGACCCAGGAATCCCAAAATGATCCAGGAATCCCAAAATGATCCCAGGAATCCCAGGGTGATCCCGGAATCCCAGAGTGATCCCAGCAGAACCCAGCGGGCGGGGATGGAAGTTTGGAGGGAGCCTTTGCAGGAGATTTTTCTGCTCTAAGCCTTTTTTGGGGTTTTTGTGCCTTTCTAAATTCCCTTTTTCCACTCCCTGCCTTCAGGCGCTGCCTCTGGATTCTCTGGAATTGGGAAGAGGAGCAGCAAACTGGGAATAAAGGGATTTTCCAGCTCTTTCCAGCACGAAGTGTTTGGGCCTGAAGGAGGAGAGGAAATGCTCATTCTGCTCCTTTTCCTGGCATTTTTCCCCCATGTGTTTCCTGAATCCAGTAAATTTAAAATTAAAAAAAATAAAAATTAAAATGTTACATTTTCAATGTAAAATTTCACGGAATTTTAAATCCCAGCTCGGCTCAAAGGATCCAATACAACCTCTGTCCTTTTTTTTTTCTTTTCCTTTTGCTGGATCACCACAGCATTTTATGTAAAAATATCAAATATTTTCAGGGATAAAGAAAAAAAAAAACCCCACAAAAACCTCTTGGGAATACGATGAAAAATCCGGGAATTCTGCAGGTGATCGCTCCAGTATTTTTTCCTAAAGGCAGCTTCAAAATGAAATTCCAGAAATGGGGGAAAAACGATTTTAAGATCAATTAATTCCTTCACTAACGAGGGGAAGCGGAGCCCAAGGGGCTGCAGGCCTGAGTTCCCCCCTGGATTTAGGGAGATGTGTCCCAATCCTAAAGGGAAAAACCCCAGGATAAAAATCCCAAATCCCGGCACGTCCCAGGGCAGGAGCTGAGGGTGAAAGTGAAAGTGGCCAGGGCAGAAGGGAAAGTGAAAGTGACAAACCTGGGAATGGCACCGGGAACACTGGGGACACCAGGGAAACCTGGGAAACCTGGGAAACTTGGGAATGGCACCGGGACCACTGGGGACACCTGGGAATGGCACTGGGGACACCGGGGAAACCTGGGAAACCTGGGAATGGGAAACTTGGGAATGGCACCGGGGACACTTGGGGACACCTGGGAAACCTGGGAAACTTGGGAATGGCACCGGGGACACTGGGGACACCTGGGAATGGCACCGGGAACACCGGGGAAACCTGGGAAACCTGGGAATGGGAAACTTGGGAATGGCACCGGGAACACTGGGGACACCTGGGAATGGCACCGGGGACACTTGGGGACACCTGGGAAACCTGGGAAACCTGGGAATGGGAAACTTGGGAATGGCACCGGGAACACTGGGGACACTTGGGAATGGGAAACTTGGGAAACCTGGGAAACCTGGGAAACCTGGGAATGGCACCGGGGACACTGGGGACACCTGGGAATGGCACCGGGGACACTGGGGACACCTGGGAAAGTGAAACTTGGGAAAGTGAAACTTGGGAAAGTGAAACTTGGGAATGGCACCGGGGACACTGGGGACACCTGGGAAAGTGAAACTTGGGAAAGTGAAACTTGGGAAAGTGAAACTTGGGAATGGCACCGGGGACACTGGGGATACCTGGGAAACCTGGGAAAGTGAAACTTGGGAAAGTGAAACTTGGGAATGGCACCGGATCCACTGGGGACACTTGGGAAAGGGAAACTTGGGAACGGCACTGGCTCCAGTGGGGGGAAACTTGAGAATGGCACCGGATCCATGGGGAGAAATTTGGGAATGGGAAACTTGGGAATGGCACTGGATGCATGGAGTGGAACTTGGGAATGGGAACCTTGGGAATGAGAAACTTGGGAATGGTGCTGGATCCCTGGAATGGAACTTGGGAATGGGAAACTTGGGAATGGGAAACTTGGGAATGGCACTGGATCCATGGAGTGGAACTTGGGAAAGGGAAACTTGGGAATGGCACCGGATCCACTGGGGACACTTGGGAATGGGAAACTTGGGAATGAGAAACTTGGGAATGACAGACTTGGGAATAGCACTGGATCCCTGGAGTGGAACTTGGGAATGAGAAACTTGGGAATGAGAAATTTGGGAATGGCACTGGATCCATGGATAGAAACTTCAGAATGAGAAATTCAGGAATGAGAAACTTGGGAATGACAGACTTGGGAATGGCGCTGGATCCATGGAGAGAAACTTGGGAATGAGAAATTTGGGAATGGCACTGGATCCATGGGGGGAAACCTGGGAATGAGAAATTTGGGAATGGCACTGCATGCATGGAGTGGAACTTGGGAATGGCACTGGATCCATGGGGGGGAACTTGGGAATGGGAAACTTGGGAAGGAGAAACTTGGGAATGGCACTGGATCCATGGGGGGGAACTTGGGAATGGCACTGGATCCATGGTGAAAAACTCCAGGAAGGAGAAACTTGGGAATGGCACCAGATCCATGGGGTGAAACTTGGGAATAGCATTGGATCCATGGGGAAAACTTAGGAGAAAGAAGGAAAAACTTGGGAAGAAGGAGAAGGAAAGAAGGAGAAATTCGGGATTGGCACTCTGGGAATTGAGAAACTTGGGAACAGCACCGGATCCATGGGGCAAACTCTGGGAATGGCACCGGATCCCTTGAAAACTCAGGGAACAAGAAACTTGGGAATGGCACTGGATCCATGGAGAGAAATGGAACTGGATCCATGGAGAGAAACTTGGGAATGAGAAACTTGGGAATGAGAAACTTGGGAATGGAACTGGATCCATGGAGAGAAACTCGGGAATGGAGCTGGATCCATGGAGAGAAACTTGGGAATGAGAAACTTGGGAATGAGAAACTTGGGAAGGCACTGAGGGAAGGAGAAGCTTGGGAATGGCACTGGATCCACGGGGCAAAGTCCAGGAATGGGATCACACAGCAGGGATGGCCCAGGGCTGGAAGATCCAGAGGGGATGGATGATCCCTGAAACCCTTGGGAATTCCCAGCTGGCCCTGGGGAATTCCCGCCCTTCCAGCCCAGAATCCAGCCAGGCTCTCTTGCAGCTCCCAAAGGCAGCTCCAATCCAGGGAATGCTGGGTCTGCCCCCCCTGCTGTGCACAATCCATCGGATTCCTTGGAATTCTGCTGATCTGCTGCTCCCTGCTCCTTCTCCTGGACAGGAGAGCCAGGGAATCCTTGGGGTTGGGAAAGATTCCTAGGATGGGATCCAACCATTCCCAGCACTGCCAGGGTCACCCATGTCCCCAGGTGCCACATCCACAGGGCCTGAAATCCCTGCAGGAACGGGGACTGCAGCCCTGTGCCAGAGCAGCTCCAGTGCCTGACCCCCTTTCCATGGGGAAATGTTCCCTAAAATCTAACCCAGAGCTCCCCTGGCACAGCTGGAGGGATCAACAATGGGATCAACAATGGGATCAGGGAATGCTGAGCTGCTCCAGAGCTCGGAATTCCCAGCTGGAATCAGCCCTGGGCACCCCTGACCTGGCTCAGCCTTCCACACCAACCCCATGGGAATGGTTTATCCAGCCCTGCTGGGATGGGAATGGTTTATCCAGCCCTGATGGGATGGGAATGGTTTATCCAGCCCTGCCTTTCTGGGATGGCATTGCTGGGATGGGAATGGTTTATCCAGCCCTGCCCTGGGATGGCATTGTTGGGATGGGAATGGTTTATCCAGCCCTCCATTGTTGGGATGGGAATGGTTTATCCAGCCCTGCATTGTTGGGATGGGAATGGTTTATCCAGCCCTGCTGGGATGGGAATGGTTTATCCAGCCCTGCCTTGCTGGGATGGCATTGCTGGGATGGGAATGGTTTATCCAGCCCTCCATTGTTGGGATGGGAATGGTTTATCCAGCCCTGCATTGTTGGGATGGGAATGGTTTATCCAGCGCTGCATTGTTGGGATGGGAATGGTTTATCCAGCCCTCCATTGTTGGGATGGGAATGGTTTATCCAGCGCTGCATTGTTGGGATGGGAATGGTTTATCCAGCCCTCCATTGTTGGGATGGGAATGGTTTATCCAGCCCTCCATTGTTGGGATGGGAATGGTTTATCCAGCCCTGCCCTGGGATGGCATTGCTGGAGCCAGGGAATCCTTGGGGCTGGGAAAGATTCCGAGGATGGGATCCAACCATTCCCAGCACTGCCAGGGTCACCCATGTCCCCAGGTGCCACATCCACAGGGCCTGAAATCCCTGCAGGAACGGGGACTGCACACCTGTGCCAGAGCAGTTCCAGTGCCTGACCCCCTTTCCATGGGGAAATGTTCCCTAAAATCCAACCCAAAGCTCCCCTGGCTCAGCTGAGGCCATGGACTTCCAAAATCCAGGATTTGCCTCTGGTTCCTGCCTTTTTCTGGGATCTCTGGATGGCCTCAGCACTCAGCAGCTTCCCAGCCCAGCAGGAAAGCTCCAGGCCTTGGAAATGCAGAATTTCCTTTTCTTTTTACATTTTTAACCTTAAAATTTGAGTAGCATTCACTGCAGCCATTTGGATGCTGTCAAATCCTCAAAATTTCCTCAAAATTTCCTCAAAATTTCCTCAAAATCCAGCAATTTTCCTGCCTTGATCCCAAGTCTGGAATGAGCTGGAATATTTGGAATCCCCAGCAGGATCACTCTGGCACCACCACATCCCACTGTGGATTTACACCAGAATTTGGGATAAATCCAGGAGCTTTTCATCCTGCCACAAGTATCCCAAAAAAAAACCAGTTTGTGTTCTTCCAGAGGTTCCTTGAGATCATCTTTCCCCAAATTCTTTTGGAGTTTAACTCCTCCCATCCCAATTTCCTCCTTTCCCTGTGGGGAACCTCCCAGAAAAACCCAGAGTCTCTCCCTGGCTGATCCAGAGGGGTTTTTTTCCTTCTCCAGCTGAGATCCAGGGATTTTCCTTCTCCAGCTGATGCCATTCCTGGGAGCTGTTTGCTGAGAGGACTGGGAACAACAGGAATTCCGGGAAAAATTGGATATCAGGGAAAATTTCCCCCCTAAAAAGCACAGGAAGGGCACTGGAGGGATTGAAAAGCTGGAAGTGACACTTGGGGACATCAGTGGTGGCCTTGGCAGCCACCTTGGGAATATGACTGGGTTGGATCTCGGAGGGTTTCTCCAACTCTGGAATTCCACTTTCCCAGTTTCTGCCCTCCCCAGGACACAGGGAATTATTTTAACCCTGCATGTGCTGGTGGCTGAAGCTGCCATGGGAGAGCAGAGCCACCCTCACCCCAGGACCAGTGGGATTTTCCATGGTTTTCCAGGCAGGCGTTGGGAATGGCATGGCTTGGGATCAGAACAAACCAGCCTGATGTGATTCCTGCAGGCCTTGCCCCAGGAATAAAAACCAACCCACAAATGCAGGAATCCCACCTTTTCCTCAGGAAATGGAGTTTCCAGGATGCAGCTCCACATTCCTAAATTAATCCTCCTTGGCCCCAAACTCGGGAATTTGATCCTGGTTTGGGCTGGGATCATTTCATTGCCTGTTTCTAACTCGGTGAGCCAGGGTGGTTGTTCCTAAGCAAACCCAGGGGCTGGATTGGGATTTCCAATTTTTTTTTTTTTCCCAATTTTTTCCCCATCACCCAGGGCTGATTCCAGCTGGGAATTCCGTGCTCTGGAGCAGCTCAGCATTCCCTGATCCCATTTCTGATCCCGTTTTTGGCCTCCAGCTGTGCCAGGGAGGGTTTGGGTTGGATTTTAGGGAACATTTCTCCATGGAAAAGGAAGGAGGATGTGGAGGCTGCAGATGTTTCCAAGGGGCCGACAGGATTTGTTTGGATGGGGTTTTTGGTGCTGCAGGGAATTCCTGGCATCTTTTCAGGGCACTCTGCAACCTCCAGAGAGCTGCAGATTTGATCTCACAGCACAACCCAAACCCCATTGGATGGGCAGGGAATTTTAGGGAATTTCAGCAGTTTCCTCATGGGAAGGGAAAGTGATGTTCCTGCATTATGTTTTAAAAACAAAACAAACAAAACAAACATTAAAAAAAAACCCTTTTTGTGTCATCTTTGTGTCATCAGCAAATCCGGGTGTTTCCAAATTCCCACCCGGAATTTTGTTCCTTCTGTTCTTTTGTTTGGCTCCAACAAAAGAATTCCAAAGGAAATGTTTCATCCAGGAGGGAAAAAGCTGGAAAAATCCAGCCTGGTGGAGAAATGATGGAGCCTCTCCTGCTGCACCAGCAGATGGAAAAATTAAAGGGAAATAAAAACCAAACCTCCCTTGGGTTGGATGAGAAGTTGGAATTTTCCCCCTGGAAAAGGACAGGTCCCCATTCCCGGCTGGACAAAGCCACATCCGCCCCACTGGGATGACAAAACTCCTCAGGGTAGGAATCCTCCAGCTCAAATCCTTCCAAGAGCAAAATCTTGGATTTTACAACCTCCCTCCTGCTCCTTTCAGCTGCTCAGGAAACTCAAAATGTGCTTTTTGCACCTTTCACACATTCACTGATAAAATCAGGAGTTTTCATCCCAAAACTCCAATTTTGTCACCTCACCCAGGGCTGTGGCTTCACTCTGGTGACCCCTGACTCTTCCCAAGTCACCAGCACAGGAATTTTGGCACTTGGACAACAAAAAACCCAATGTTTTGTTTGCAAAATCAGCCAGTTCAGTGATTTTTCACAGAGCTGAGAGAGCAGCAGTGTCAGGAACAATCGAAATTCCCTTTGGGAAAAGGGAAAAAATCAAACCAAACCCTCCAACCACATTCCCTATGGATCCTCTGGCTGGGGAAATCACACCCTGAAAATTCCCAATAGAAACAACCAAAGTGCCAAGCACTCAAATCCAAAGATTCCCTCAGAATCAGTGGGGTCTCACCATCAAAAAAATATTCCAGATTGGGCAAAAAACTGAATTTATCCCCCCCAAAAAAATCAACATTTCACCTTCTGGTCTCAAAGGGATCCTAAGCAAGAACAAGGAATTGGTGACTTTGGGGAAGAAAATCCCAAGGTGGGATTTGAAGGAATACCAAGGGTGAAGATGTGGGAATGGGGAATATTCAAGCTGGCTCTGCTGCTGCCAAAAACTGCAGGTTTAAGAGGAGCACTAAAAAGAAATAAATTTTATGCAAATTTTGCAGAAAACCAATATCAGAGCCACCGAACAGCCTGTGGTGCAAGGCAATTAATTGCAATTAATCACAATTCTTACCAGAGGAGATAAGAGTTTCTGAAATGCTCTGATAACGATTTTTTTTGGCTGGAAAACAACAATTTCTGTGAAATCTAACAGTTCAGTTACAACAGAACTTTTATTAAAAAATCCCTTCTAGAGCAGAGCAGCGATTTCCAGACTCGACCACAGCAAAAACCCCGTGTTTTATAAAAAATAAAAACCAAAATGAGCTTGGAGCTGCACTAAGAAATATCCATTTTGATCAAAGACTTGGGGTAAAATCCATTAATTTTATGTTCTGACTTGAGAAACCCAAAAAAAGCAGAGAACCTCCTGCACCATTCTGGATCATTCTGGATCATCACAGAACGCACGGTTTTTAGGGAAAAAACCTTGGTTTCCATGGAGCAAGGGCCATGATTCACAATTCTTTTTGTGCCATCCAGCCTCCTGCTCGTTTCATCTATCCCAGATCATCCTCCCTTTAGGAGAGCTGGGCAAACTCTGCCGCAATCCAAACCTCCGTGGGATAATTTGAGGACAATCTGGGATTAGAATTGTGCAAGACCGGAGCACAAACGTGTTTTTCTCCCCTTATAAGGCCAAATTTCAGCCCTGCAGCTGCTCCAAAGGGGGGCCGAGAGACCCCCAGCCCCTCCAGGAGAGGATGAGCGCCCATCCACGCTGGTTTTATTCCCAAATCGCACTCCCGAAGGGCGCCCACATCACCCAGCACGCGTGTCCAAAAAAGCCCCGTGGCTTTCCCAGCCGCTCAGGCCTTGGGATCAAGCCCTTGGAAAAGCCAACGTGTCGCTGGTGAGCCAGAGAAATTTCAAAACCATCTGGGTTCCTACGTGTCCCAGGCTTCCAGGAGCTCGGCGTCGGGGCCTCACCGACAGCAACGGGCACGGGAGAGGGGCAAAGGCGGCGTGGCCGCTCCTCGGCTCCCCCAGGGAACGCGGGACGGAGCCGGGAACCCTCTTTGACCCAGGATGGAGCCGGTGAAGGCTCCGCTCCCCGCCGAAGGGCGGGATGAAGCCGGTAAATCGTCTTTTCCCCGGGGAAAAGTGCGATGGAGAGGTAACCCTTTGCTTCCCAGAGAAGGGCGGGATGGAGCCAGTAATCCCCCCTCCTACACACACACACTTCTGCCAGGGACAGGGCGGGATGGAGCCGGGAACCCTCCTCTCCTTAAGGAAGGGCACGATGGAGCCGGGAACCCTCTTCTCCTTAAGGAAGGGCACGATGGAGCCGGGAACCCTTCTCTCTTTAAGGAAGGGCACGATGGAGCCCGTCGCCTTCCCCTCTCCAAAGGAAGAGCGGCATGGAGCCAGTAATTTCCCCTCTCCTAGGGAAGAGCTGATTGAAGCCGCTCGCTTTCCCTTCTCCCAGAGAAGAGCGGGATGGAGCCGCTCGCCTTTCCCTCCCTCAAGAAGAGCGGCATGGAGCCGGTAACCACCGCCCAAGTCGCAGGGAAGGGCGCGATGGAGCCGCCCGCCCTCACCCCCCGGCCCCGCCGCTTACCCGTGCCCGGCTCGCCGCTCTCCCCGCGCCGCCTCTCGCCCATGGCCGGGGCTCGCTCGGGGCCGTCCCTCAGGCCGCCCTCATGGCCGCCCCGCCCGGCCCCGGCGCGGCGCCGCTACCGGGCCGGCGGCATGAGGCGGCGCGGGGCGGCCGCCGCCATCCGCCGGCCCCAGGAAGTGGAAGGACAGAGCGGGCGGGGGAGGAGGGAAAAGAGGGAGGGAGGGAAGGAGGGGACGTGGGGCGGGAGCGGAGCGGAAAAAAACAGAAAGTGAAAACTGAACCGGAAAGACAGCGAGGGGCCGCCCGCGGGTTTTCCTCTTCCCGCGGTCACCGGCCGCTGGCTGGCCGGAGCTGGCCTGTCTTCTTCCGTCCCTCATTGCTGCTCCCCCGTTGTCAGCTCCCGGCTCGGCCATCGGTGTTTGCCGCTGGTGGGGATCTTGCCCCAATCTTGCCCTCTCTTCCTCCTCGATCACCTCAGCCCCTCCATGCCTGACTTCAGCTCTCCCCGCTGCCCCTTCCCTCATCCCCGCAAAGCACTGGCAGACACCCCTTTCTCCTCCTCAGTCCTTCCCCATCAGTGTTTTCCCTTTTTTGGGTCTTCTCTCAGTTCCCCCCAATTCCCTTCCTGACCAATTCAATGTTTGTTCAGCTCTTTCCACTGCCCCTTGCCTCATTCTTCTGCTTTGAGCTCTCATCTCAGTGCCTTCCCCAGAGCCATGTTTTGGACCTTCCCTCAGTGCCCAAACTCCTTCCCTTGTCCCCTCACATCATGGCCAGAGCTCTTTTTCTCACCGCAGTCTTTCCCCCTCAGTATTTTCCCTTTGTGTTCCTTGTTTCGGGCCTTTCCTCAGTCCCAAAATTTCTTTCCTTAATCCCTCACACTTCGCATGATGGCCAGAGCCCCCTCCTTCCCCTCAGTCTTTCTCCCTCAGTATTTTATCTCAATCCCCTTCCTGATCCCCTCTGCCCCTCCATACCTGACCTCAGCTCTTCCCACAACTACTCAAGGACAAACTCTCTCCTTGCTGGGCTGATCTGGGCAGATTCCAGGTGGTGCAGAAAAACTGAATTATTTATCTTCTTTTTCTGCTTAGACATCCATTTCCATGTGTGGCTGTGTGGCCTGGAGCCATCCTATGAGGGACTTCGGGGGTATCCCAATCCATGGGGGACAAGGGGACATCGGGAACAGGGATGGGGCTGAGGGACACAATAATGGGGTGAGGAGGTGAGGGAAGGGGATGAAGGGATAAAGAAATATGAGGAGAAGGTCCTGAGGGGACCAGGGAAGGGGTTTTGGGGGGATTGAGGGAAGGACTGAGGTGAAGGAAGGGGTTTAAGGAATGATGTGAGGGGTGAGGGAAAAGGGACAGAAGGGATAATGAAATTATGGGGGGAAGGCCCTGAGGGAAGGGGCTGAGAGAAGAGCCAAAATGAGGGGCTGAGGGGATCAGGAAGGGGATTGAGGGCAGGGATTTTGGGGAGATTGAGGGAAGGCTCTGAGAGGCAAGGACTGAGGTGAAAAAGATCCAAAACGAGAAACTGAGGAAAAACCCTGGGCCAGAACCCATAAAAAATGATGGGGAAAGGCCCTGAGGGAAGAGTCAAAATGAGGGGCTGAGGAAAAACACTGAGGGGCAAGGAGTGAGGTGAAGGAAGGGATTTAAGGAATGATGTGAGGGAATGAGGAAAGATCAAAACAAAGCTCTGGGGAAGGCACTGAAGTGAGGGAAGGAGACTGAGAGGATGAGGGTGAGCAACACAGAAATGAGGTGAGGAGATGAGGGAAGGGGCCAGAATGGATAAAGAAATATGGGAGAAGGGCCCTGAGGGAAGGGGCTGAGGGGATCAGGAAAGGATTTTGGGGGGATTGAGGGAAGGCTCTGAGGGGGAAGGACTGAGGTGAAGGAAAGGACTCAGGGAATGATGTGAGGGGTGAGGAAAACAGGGAAGAAGAGGAAGGGGTCTGAGGGAAGATCCAAAATGAGAAACTGAGGAAAAACACCGGACCAGAACAGATAAAAAATGAGGGGAAAGGTGCTGAGGGAAGAGCCAAAATGAGGGGATCAGGGAAGGGGTTTTGGGGAGATTGAGGGAAGGCTCTGAGGGGCAAGGACTGAGGTGAAAGAAAGGACTCTGAGAATGGTGTGAGGGGTGAGGAAAACAAGGAATGAGAGGAAGGGGTCTGAGGGAAAATCCAGAATGAGAAACTGAGGAAAACCACTGGGCCAGAACAGATAAAAAATGATGGGAAAGGTGCTGAGAGAAGAGCCAAAATGAGAAACTGAGGAAAAACCCTGGGCCAGAATAGATAAAAAATCATGGGAGAAGCCCCTAAGGGAAGAGCCAAAATGAGGGGCTGAGGGGATCAGGGAAGGGGTTTTGAGGGGATTGAGGGAAAGCTCTGAGAGGCAAGGACTGAGGTGAAGGAAAGAATTTAAGGAATGATATGAGGGGTGAGGGAATGAGGACAGATCCAAAACAAAGCTCTGGGGAAGGCACTGAAGTGAGGGATGGGCTCAGAGCAGGAGAAGACAGAGAATGAGGGTGAGTAACACAGAAATGGGGTGAGGAGGTGAGGAAAGGGGATGGAGGAAGAAAGATGGGGGAAGGCCCTGAGGGAAGAGCCAAAATGAGTGTCTGAGGAGATCAGGGAAGAGATTTTGAGGGCATTGAGGGAAGGCTCTGAAGGGGAAGGACTGAGCTGAGGGAAGGGGTTTAAGGAATGATGTGAGGGGTGAAGGAAAGAAAGAACAAGAAAGAAGGAATGAGGAACAAGGAATGAGAGGAAGGGGACTGAGGGAAATCCGAAATGAGAAACTGAGGAAAAACCCTGGGCCAGGACAGATAAAAAATTATGGGGGAAGGCCCTGAGGGAAGGGCCTGAGGTAAGAGCCAAAATGAGGGGCTGAGGAAAACTGCTGGGCCAGAACAGATACAAAGTGATGGTGAAAGGCTCTGAGGGGATCAAGGAAGGGGCTCATTAAAGTCCCTCCTGATGGTTCTGAGTTGCCTCACCCCAGTATTGAACCCTACATGGAGCAGAAGAAGCCGAGGATGATTTTTAGGCTGCACCAGGCTTGGCAGAAACACCAAAAACGCATCCAACAGCGAATGTCGCAATCGACTTTGGAGAGGGAACAGGGAGATCTGGATTGCCCAACCTCTTACACAAGGGGATTTAGGAACAGCCTGTCCTGAACGCTGGGGCAAAGGCTGTGTTTGGCTGAGCGAGGAGCCTTGGAGGGGATTCCACCTGGCGTTCCTTTTGGCAACGGGATCCACGGTGCCGAATCCATGATAAATGGTTCATGGAGAGGCTGATCCCTGCTCCTTGCTGAGCTGTCTCCGTGCTCAGTGCCCAGGCTCTGCTGTGGCTTTGCTGATCTTTGCAGCCAAGATTGGCAAACAAATTGAAACACAAGGAACAACAATGGGCCAGCTCACTTATGAGTCACTTATTCGCCAAATAAGTCAGGAACGTGCCCTTGCGGGTATTTCACCCACCCTGAGAATTTGCTACAGCAGCAGCAGAGTGCAAAGTGCTGCTGCCCAGTGAAAAAAATGAAGTCAGGAGGAAGCAAAAGTGATTTTTTTTGGGGGGGAGAACAGCATTTATAGCAGTTTTTATAGCATTATTCATTTATTATAAATTATTAAATTTTTTCTTTATTTTAAAATTTTTATTTATTTATTTTTATTTCTTTATTATTATTTATTTATAGCATTTATCACAGCAAATTTGCCAGATCCATGGGTTTTTCTAGCTCCTTCTGGCAGATAAAAACCTGGAATTCTTGCTGAGACAAAAACATGTTCCTGGTTGTCCTTAAAAGGGGAAAAATCCACAGCCTTGACCTAAGAGGTGTGAGGAGGTCTCTGTGATTTTGGGATATCTCAAGAGTAGATCTGCAGTCACAACATCCAGGTTTCCACCTCCAGTGGGATCATCCAGTTCAGTGACCCAATGAAATCCAAATATTTTAGCGTTGGGAGCTACTTCTGGGGAGGAAATGTAGAATTTCAGCTCCTTTTTCAATGCTTAGAAAAACCAAGGATTCCAAGGAATTTTATCCATCAGCACTTCTGATGGTTCGGACTGGATCATCCTAAAACTCTTTCCCAATTATTTTAATTCTAATGAATTTTGTTCCTTTTGCTGAGGAGGGGAACTGGAGCCTCTGGAGGTCAGAGCCCATTTTAAAGTGGAGTTTCTCTGTCCCTTTTTGGTGCCTCATGACTTTTTTGGGTGGTGACAAGCCAGGCCCGTGATGTCACCGTGGTGGGGACCCGGTTCCTGGCAAGGCTTCACTTCGGCTTCTTCGAAACCCTGACTCATAAGGTTCTGGTGTGCTTAAATGTGAATAAATGTGAACTTAAAGAAGCCCTTTGGAGTTTTATTTCCCTCTTTTATTCAGAAAAAAAAACAAAAAACAAAAAACAAAAAACAAACAAAAATCGGAGTTATTCTGTTGGTTGTTCCATGAAGGAAAAGAGTTGCAATGGAATGACTCAAGTGGGAGGTGGGAGCAGCAGTTCCTGATGACATCAGGGTAAAGCAAATCAATTTGTTAATTATTGACTGTGTGGGGCAGTGCCAGGAGCCCAGGGTGAGAACACAACCCGCAGACCAGGAGAGGATCCTTCTCCTGCCCTGGCTCAATCCCAGCAATTCATGGAAAAGCTGAATTCCTCTGCTTTTCTCTTATTTATTCCCATGGGAAATGCTGATTTTTCCTCCTATTTCCTTATGCTCATGGAATGGTTTGGGCGGGAAGGGACCTAAAGCATCTCCTGATTCCACATTCCAGGGGTTTTTCCATGGGCACCTTCCACCATCCCAGGTTTTCCCAGCCTCACCTTGGACTCCTCCAGGGACGAGGCAACCTCAGCTTCTCTGGGAATTCCATTCCAAGGCCTCACCACCCTCCCATGTCATTTGTCACATCACAATTTGGGTTGGTTCCCCTTGATTTCCTAAAATTTCTGATCGTTTCTGTCTCTTCCGTCAATTTTTGAAGCCAATTTTGACAACAAGCAGTGATTTCTCACCACTTTTCTCCATAATTTGTGATTTTCTACTCATCAGCTCAAATGGAGAAAAATTTGTTCCCCCCAGTTCTGCTTTGCTTTCTCTAAAGGGGTGTCAAACCACAAAACAAGAGGCATAAAATGCAAAATCTGGACCTTTTAACCCAAATTTTTACTTTATTCCACACCAACGCCAAGGTGGGTGTCAACCCTTACCCCATTCTTGACTCCCTCAAAAAAAAACCTCATTTAATCTCTACGATCTCACAGCAAATTTTATTTTATTTTATTTTATTTTATTTTATTTTATTTTATTTTATTTTATTTTATTTTATTTTATTTTATTTTATTTTATTTTATTTTTTTATTTATTTTATTTTATTTTAATAAATTAAATTAAATTAAATTGTATTAAAATTTTATTTTATTAAAATTGTATTATATTAAAATTTATTTATTTATTTATTTATTTATTTGTTTTATTTTAGGCCCAATTTTATTTTATTTCCCCTTTAATTTTGTCAATTCTGTCCAAAAAAATTGTGAAAATAATAAAAAAATACCTCACGAAAGAGCATTTTTGGTGCTTTTTCATGGGATCTTCATGCAGTGCTCACAACCCAGTTAAATTTTTTTGCTTTTTGGTTTGATTTATTCTTGGTTTTGGTTTTCTTTCTTAGCAATTTTGGCATCTTGCGCCTTCAGAACCCCCGGTGCTGCTCGAGGGGTGATGCCAAACATCTCAAATCGTTCTGGTGCCTTTTTAAGTCAGACCTAAAGTTAAACCAGCCCTGAAAAAAGGCTTGAACTAAACCCAAGCTTATTTGAATTTAGTGGTGCAACTGTTAAACCACAGAGAATCCTCAGGAAATGACTCAAAGGTGACAAGGAAGGCAGAAAAAAAAAAATTCTCATTTTTTTCAAGTCTCTGTCATCCCCATCCCCCCCCCCCCAGCTATTTTTCACCAAAATTCTCAATTTCATCTCTTCATTCTTAAAAAAAAATAATTCCTGCTGCTATTTAGCTGATAATTTTGCAATATCAACCTGAAGGTTTCTAAATGTTGGGTTTAAATATGAATTATTGCCATTGATTATTGCTCTTTACCAGGTACAGCTGGAGCCAGCAGAGACAAGCTCTTTCCAAAAGGTTTGATCCCGGAAAAAATCTTGGAATCATGGAATGGTTTGGGTGGGAAGGGACCTAAAACTCCTCCAATTCCATGGGCAGGGACACTTCCACCATCCCAAATTTCTCCAAGCACCATCCAACAACTCCAGGCATGGAGCAGCCACAATTTCTTGGAAAAAAATCTCATTTTATTGAGAGATGCCAGCCTGGAAAAATCCTGCGATTCTGCCTTGGCAGGATGGAGCAATTGCAGTTTTTATGGAATTATTACCATGGATTTTCCAGCTCCAACATTGTGCTGACCAGAATGGATTTAGGGAATTTCATCCTCCTGCAGGGGCAAAATTGGTATTTTCTCCAAAATGGATATTTTCTCCCAAACTGGTATTGTCTCCAAAATGGATATTTTCTCCAAAATTGGAATTTTTATGAGAAAAACATATATGAAAAATCCATATAGGAAAAATCCTCCATTTCTCACTTGGCAGGATGGAGCAATTGCAGTTTTAATGGAATTATTGCCATGGATTTTCCAGCTCCATCATTTCACACTAGAAGTTTCCCACTGGATTTATGGAATTTCATTCTCCTGCAGGGGCAAAATTGGTATTTTCTCCCAAATTGGTATTTTCAGGAGAAAAACGTACATGAAAAATCCATATATGAAAAATCCTCCGATTCTGCCTTGGCAGGATGGAACAATTGCAGTTTTAATGGAATTATTGCCATGGTTTTTCCAGCTCCATCATTGTGCTGACCAGAATGGATTTAGGGAATTTCATCCTCCTGCAGGGCCAAAATTGGTGTTTTCTCCAAAATGGATATTTTCTCCCAAATTGGTGTTTTCTGGAGAAAAACATACATGAAAAATCCATATATGAAAAATCCTCCATTTCTCATTTGGCAGGATGGAGCAATTGCAGTTTCTATGGAATTATTGCCATGGATTTTCCAGTTCCCTCATTTCAAACCAGAATGGATTTATGGAATTTCATCCTCCTGCAGGGCCAACATTGGTATTTTCTCCCAAATGGATATTTTCTCCCAAATTGGTATTTTCCAGGAGACAAACATGGACTTTTCCATCCCAGCAGGGACCAAGGACAGGGTGGATTTTTATGTTAGGAAGTGAAGTCACTGCAGATTAGAAAGTGACAGAATTTTACAATTTTTTCCCCCTAAATAAATGGAATTCCCTAAAAAAAAGTAAAAATGAAGGAATTCCGCAGGATCTTTGCTTGGAGTAGCAGCTCTCCCTGAAGAGAGAGTCACCCCTGCACCCCATCCCAGTGCTCCCAGTACCCCCTGCACCCCATCCCAGTGCTCCCAGTAACCCCTGTCTGCACACACCAGTGCTCCCAGTAACCCAGACACACGCCAGAGTCCCCATTACCCCATCCCCACACACACCAGTAAGCCCAGTATCCCCTCCCCAAACCCACTGGTTTTCCCAGTACCTGTTCCCCATCCCAGTTCCCCTGCTCCCCCATCTCAGTCCATCTATTCCCCCATCCCAGTACCCCCAGTACCACTGTTCTCCATCCCAGGCCCCCCGTTCCCCATCCCAGTACTTCCAGTCCCCCATCCCAGTTTCCCCCAGTCCCTTTGTTCCCCAATCCCAGTATCCTCAGTCCCCCTATTCACCCATCCCAGTACCACCAATACCCCTGTTCCCCATCCCAGTCCCCGTTTCCCATCCCAGTCCTCGCAGTTCCCCTGTTCCCCCATCTCAGTCCCCCATTTCCCCATCCCAGTGCCCCCAGTCCCCCCATTCCCATCCCAGTCCCTCCGTTTCCCATCCCAGACCCTCCGTTTCCCATCCCAGTACCCTGTTTCCCCATCCCAGTCCCTCCGTTTCCCATCCCAGTCCCTCCGTTCCCCCATCCCAGTCCCTCCGTTTCCCATCCCAGTCCCCCCGTTCGCCATCCCAGTCCCTCCGTTCCCCCATCCCAGTGCCCCCAGTCCCCCCGTTTCCCCATCCCAGTGCCCCCGTTTCCCCATCCCAGTGCCCCCAGTCCTCCCATTCCCATCCCAGTGCCCCCGTTTCCCCATCCCAGTGCCCCCAGTCCCCCCGTTCCCATCCCAGTCCCCCCGTTCCCCCATCCCAGTCCCCCCGTTCGCCATCCCAGTCCCCCCGTTCCCCCATCCCAGTCCCCCCAGTCCCTCCGTTTCCCATCCCAGTCCCCCCGTTCCCATCCCAGTCCCCCCGTTTCCCCATCCCAGTGCCCCCAGTCCTCCCATTCCCATCCCAGTGCCCCCACTGCGGCCCGTCCCCGCACTACAACTCCCGGCGTGCTCCGCGGCGGGCCCGGCCAGCCCCGGCAGGCCCCGGCTCGGGACGAGGCCGCAGCGGCGGCTCTGCGGGGCCGGGCCATGGAGAGCCCCGGCGGCAGCGGCTCCTTGCGGGGCGACATCGGTGCGTGGGCACCGGGCCGGGCTGGGCACACCTTGGGGAGCGCCTGGGAGCGGGGGCCGCGCCGGGAACAGACGGGAGCTGCGCGGAGCGGCGGGGCTGGGGGGTTGCGGGATGGGGCTTTGGGGCTCGCAGGGTGGGTTTGGTGGTTAAAGTGGGATTTGGGGTGCTAAAGAGTGCTCTGCGGCTTTGAGGATGGGGTTTGGGGATTGCAGGACGGGTTTGGGGGCTGCAGGACGGTTGTGGGGTTTAGGGTGTGATTTTGGGTGTTAAAGAGGGGTTTGGGGGTTACAGGATGGGTTCTGGGGGTTGCAGGGCGGTTTGGGGACCGAGTGGCCTCTCGCAAGGAAAGGGATAAGAGGATGCTCGGGACAGCGTCAGGACACGGCAACGATCCTTGCTCCTCCCTCATTCCCGGGGAACGATCCCTGTTACACCTCCCTAAATTCCCGGGGAACGATCCCTGTTACACCTCCCTAAATTCCCGGGGAACGATCCCTGTTACACCTCCCTCATTCCCGGGGAACGATCCCTGTTACACCTCCCTCATTCCCGGGGAACGATCCCTGTTACACCTCCCTAAATTCCCGGGGAACGATCCCTGTTACACCTCCCTAAATTCCCGGGGAACGATCCCTGTTACACCTCCCTCATTCCCGGGGAACGATCCCTGTTACACCTCCCTAAATTCCCGGGGAACGATCCCTGTTACACCTCCCTAAATTCCCGGGGTATGATCCTTGTTACACCTCCCTCATTCCCGGGGAACCATCCCTGTTACACCTCCCTCATTCCCGGGGAACGATCCCTGTTACACCTCCCTCATTCCCGGGGAACGATCCCTGTTACACCTCCCTCATTCCCGGGGAACGATCCCTGTTACACCTCCCTAAATTCCCGGGGAACGATCCCTGTTACACCTCCCTAAATTCCCGGGGTATGATCCTTGTTACACCTCCCTCATTCCCGGGGAACGATCCCTGTTACACCTCCCTAAATTCCCGGGGTATGATCCTTGTTACACCTCCCTCATCCCCGGGGAATGATCCCTGTTACACCCTAAATCCCCGCGTGCGGTGCTGTGGGGCTGTGGGATCGGGATGTTCCCACCTTGGAGCCGCGGTGCCCAAATCCCAGCGGCTGCTCCCGGGTCACCCCCGGGGCTCGTGTCCCAATTCCCGGGGCAGGGACACCTCCCCCTGTCCCAGGCTGCTCCAGCCCCAGTGTCCAACCTTGGGCATTGCAGGGATCAGGGGCAGCCCCAGCTGCTCTGGGAATCCCTTCCCAAAATCCCAGCCCAGTCTCCCTCTCCAGGGAATTCCCTCCATTCCCAGCTCTCCCAGCCTGGGATTGGATCCATCCCCACCCCGACTCCTCTCTAGGAAGGGATTTTGGGATCCGGGGGCTTCACTGGGAATCTCAGGACTCCAGGAAGGGTCTCCCTTCCCTGTTCCATCCCCAATTCCCATAAAAATCCCTCGGGATGGATTCTGAGTGTCCCAAATCCCAGAATCCCAGAGCAGTTTGGGTGGGAAGGGCCCTCCAAGCTCATTCCAGGGACACCTCCCCTATCCCAGGCTGCTCCAATCCTTCCTTGGACACTGCCAGGGATGCAGGGGCAGCCCCAGCTGCTCTGGCAATCCCAGCCCAGCCAGGAATTCCTCATTGCCAAGATCCCATCCCTGGCTGCCCTCTGGCACTGGGAGCCATTCCCTGGGTGCTGTCCCTGCAGGCCTTGGCCCCAGCCCCTCTGCAGCTCTCCATCCTCATCTGGATTTGCTCCTCCTGACATAAAAACCACCAGGAGCTCCGGGCAAGGAAAAACCACCCAGGGATACTGGCAAAGGAATGAGGATCTCCCAAACCAAGGGGGAAAATCCCTGTGAAAATGTTGGGACTCGGAATTCCTTTATTCCTTTTTTTTTTGGTTTTTTTTTTTTTTTGTTTTAATGGAGAGGCTGCATTAACACTTGGAGCTGTTTTTACTCAGGGCCACCTCCAAAGCAAAGCCCACCTGAGAGGAGGTGACACTGTCCCCTCAGGGTGGCACCAGAATTGCCCCGTGCTGGGCGCTGACAAAAGGTCTTGGAGGTGGGAACTGCTTTTTGCAAGCCCCACAGACTTTTGGGACGGGATTTTTGAGGTGGGCTGAGTTTTCCCTTGATCCCAGCTCTTTTTCCATGCTCCTCCAGGAATCCAGAGATTGGGAAGGGATTTTTGAGTTAGGCTGAGTTTTTCTGGGCTGAGTTTTCCCTTGATCCCAGCTCTTTTTCCATGTTCTTGCAGGAATCCAGAGATTGGGAAGGGATTTTTGAGTTAGGCTGAGTTTTTCTGGGCTGAATTTTCCCTTGATCCCAGCTCTTTTTCCATGTTCCTGCAGGAATCCAGAGATTGGGAAGGGATTTTTTGAGTTGGGCTGAGTTTCTCCTTGATCCCAGCTCTTTTTCCATGCTCCTCCAGGAATCCAGAGTTTGGGAGGGGATTTTTGAGTTAGGCTGAGTTTTTTCTTGATCTCAACTCTCCTTGTTCCTGCAGGAATCCAGATCTTGGGAAGGGATTTTTAAGCTGCATTTTTCATTCATCCCAGCTCTTTTTCCATGTTCCTCCAGGAATCCAGAGTTGGGAAGGGATTTTTGAGCTGGGCTGAGTTTTTCCTTGATTCCAGCTCTTTCTCCTTCCATCCAGCCCATGTTCCTCCAGGAATCCAGAGGGATTTTTTAGTTGCACTGAGTTTTTCCTTGATCCCAGCTCTTTTTCCGTGTTCCTGCAGGAATCCAGAGTTTGGGAAGGGCTTTCTGAGCTGGGCTGAGTTTTTCCTTGATCCCAGATCTTTTTCCCTGCTCCTCCAGGAATCCACATCTCCATGGATATTTTCTCCCAAATTGGTATTCTCAGGAGAAAAACATACATGAAAAATCCATATATGAAAAATCCTCCAATTCTCCCTTGGCAGGATGGAACAATTGCAGTTTTAATGGAATTATTGCCATGGATTTTCCAGCTCCATCATTTCACACCAGAATGGATTTAGGGAATTTCATCTTCCTGCAGGGGAAAAATTGATATTTTCTCCCAAATTGCTATTTTCTCCCAAACTGGTAATTTTCTCCCAAATGGGTATTTTTCCCAAGTGGATATTTTCTCCCAAATTGGTATTTTCTCCAAAACTGGTATTTTCTCCCAGATTGATATATTCTCCCAAATGAATATTTTCTCCAAAATTGCTATTTTCTCCCAAATGGATATTTTCTCCCAAATTCATAATATTCTCCCAAATTGCTATATTCTCCCAAATTGGTATTTTTTTCTGAATTGGTATTTTCTCCCAAATGGATATTTTTTCCCAGACTGTTAATTTCCAGCAGAAGAACATGGATTTTGCCATCCCTGCAGAGACCAAGGCCGGGGTGGATTTTGATGTTACAAACTGAAGTTGCTGCAGAGCAGAAATGACCAAAAATAGAATTTTAAAATTCCCCCCCCCCGCCCAAAAAAAATGAAATTCCCTAAAAACTCTGTTGGGGAAGATGAAACAGGAAAGCCTTATAAATATGATTGTCTGGCAAGAGGTTTTGAGAATACAGAAACTATAAGCGAGATTGAAGTGAAAGCAAGCTTTGAGATCCCTCAGTTACTGAACAACTGGAAAACGATGGCATGGCCGGCTGAAGGTGATCCCCTTTTGATGGAACAACACCCTCTGCTTGCAGGCAGGCCCAAGGGGCAGAGCAGACCCTACAGCTTGGCAGAGGGGGCCCAAAGAGGAGTTTTTAGGGTTTAAAATGTAACACAGGATGGTAATGTAGGGATTCTTATAGGCTGTATGGAAATGCTATAGGATTTGTATCTTGTACTGGATTGGTCAGTGAGAATCAGAATATTCAACACAGAAGAAGATTTATGGTATTGGAACGGGAACCTCGCTCTCTTACCCTTTTACTCTCTTACCTTTTTTACTCCCTTACTCTCTCACCCTCTCATCCTCTCTGCCCCTCTCTTCTCTTGGGCCTGCTCTGAGCTGTGCCTGGCAGCTCCCAGCAGGGCCCTGCACCCAGGCCTTTGCAATAAACCCCAAATCCCAAAAGGCCCCTGCACCCAGGCCCTTGGCAATAAACCCCAAATCCCAAAAGGGCCCTGCACCCAGGCCCTTTGCAATAAACCCCAAATCCCAGCAGGCCCCTGCACCCAGGCCCTGTGCAATAAACCCCAAATCCCAGCAGGCCCCTGCACCCAGGCCCTGTGCAATAAACCCCAAATCCCAGCAGGCCCCTGCACCCAGGCCCTGTGCAATAAACTCCAAATTCCAAGCCCTGGCCTCAGAGATCTCCCTTGTGCTGGTGTGCACAGGGGTCCAAGGATGAGGGAAGAGGCGAGGATCTGACTCCATGTTTCAGAAGGCTGATTTATTATTTTATTATATATATTAAAACTATACTAAAAGAATAGAAGAAAGGATTTCATCAGAAGGAAAAAGAATGGAATGATAACAAAATCCTGTGACTGACCAGCGAGTCTGAGCCAGCCGGGCCGTGACTGGCCATTAATTAGAAACAACCCCATGAGCCCAATCCCAGATGCCCCTGTTGCATTCCACAGCAGCAGATAACCATTGGTTACATTTTGCTCCTGAGGCCTCTCAGCTTCTCAGGAGGAACAATCCTAAGGGGAGGATTATTTCATGAAGCGTGTCTGCGACGCTCTCGCTGTCCGTCTGTCCCGCCATCCATCCCTCCCTCCCTCCGTTCCCCAGGTTTCTGGGCGGACCGCACGCCGGTGCACGAGGCCGCGCGCCGCGGGGAGATCGGGCGGCTGCAGCAGCTGATCGAGAGCGGGGCCTGCGTCAACGCCGTCACCTACGACTCCATCACGCCGCTGCACGAGGCCAGCCTGCGGGGCCAGGCCCAGTGCGTCAAACTGCTGCTGGACGCGGGGGCCCAGGTGCGACCCGCTCCCTTCCCGCTGGGAACGCGCCCGGCGGCGGGCTGGGAACGGCCCCGGGGAGCTGGGGAGGCTGAGGGAGCTGGGGAGGGGCTGGGAGCGGCCCCGGGGAGCTGGGGAGGGGCTGGGGAGGCTGAGGGAGCTGGGGAGGGGCTGGGAGCGGCCCCGGGGAGCTGGGGACGGAGCTGGGGAGGCTGAGGGAGCTGGGCAGGGTCTGGAGAACCAGGAGGGGCTGAGGGAGCTGGGAAGGGGCTGGAGAGGGGCTGGGAGCGGCCCCAGGGAGCTGGGGAGGTCTGGAGAGAACCAGGAGGGGCTGAGGGAGCTGGGCAGGGTCTGGAGAACCAGGAAAAGCTGAGGGAGCTGGGAAGGGTCTGGAGAACCAGGAGGGGCTGAGGGAGCTGGGGAGGGTCTGGAGAACCAGGAGGGGCTGAGGGAGCTGGGGAGGGTCTGGAGAACCAGGAGGGGCTGAGGGAGCTGGGAAGGGTCTGGAGAGAACCAGGAAAAGCTGAGGGAGCTGGGAAGGGTCTGGAGAACCAGGAGGGGCTGAGGGAGCTGGGCAGGGGCTGAGCCTGGAGCAAAGGAGGCTCAGGGGGCCCTTGTGGCTCTGCACAAGTCCCTGCCAGGAGGGCACAGCCCTGCTTTTCCCTGCTTTTAACTTGTTTTTCCCTGCTTTTTTCTGCTTTTAACTTGCTTCCCCCTCCTTTTAATGTACTTTTAACCTGCTTTACTGCTTTTCCCTGCCTTTAAACTACTTTTAACTTGCTTTCCCCTGCTTTTCCCCTACTTCTAATCTGCCTTTCCCTGCTTTTAACCTGCTTTTAACCCACTTTTTCCCTGCTTTTAACCTGTTTTTAACCTGTTTTTCACTGCTTTTCCCCTACTTTTCCCTAATTTTAACCTGCTTTTCCCCTACTTTTCCCTACTTTTAACCTCCTTTTCCCTACTTTTCCCTACTTTTAACCTGCTTTTAACCCACTTTTCCCTACTTTTAATCTTCTTTTCCCCTACTTTTCCTCCTTTAAACCTGCTTTTCCCTACTTTAAACCTGCTTTTAACTGCCTTTTCCCTACTTTTAACCCACTTTTCCCTCCTTTTCCCTGCTTTTCCCCTACTTTTCCCTACTTTTATCCTGTTTTACTTGCTTTCCCCCTCCCTACTTTTCCCTACTTTCAACCTGTCATAACCTGCTTTTCCCCGATTTTCCCCTACTTTTCCCTTCTTTTAACCTGTTTAACCTGCTTTTCCCCCACTTTTCCCTACTTTAAACCTGCTTTTAACCCACTTTTCCCTTCTTTAAACCTGCTTTTCCCCTACTTTTCCCTACTTTTAACCTTCTTTTCTCTACTTTAAACCTACTTTTCCCTACTTTTCACCTGTTTTAACCTGCTTTTCCCCCACTTTTCCCTACTTTTAACCTGTTTTACCTGCTTTCCCCCTCCCTACTTTTCCCTACTTTCAACCTGTCTTAACCCTGACTTTTCCCTGCTTTTCCCCTACTTTTCCCTACTTTCAACCTGCTTTCCCCCCTCTTTTCCCTACTTTTCTCTGCTTTTCCCCCACTTTTCCCTACTTTTAACCTGCTTTTCCACTACTTTTCCCTACTTTTTATGTTTTCCCTTACTTTTCCCTGCTTTTCCCTGCTTTTCCTTTACTTTTCCCTACTTTCAACCTGTATTAACCTACTTTTCCCCGTACTTTTCCCCGTACTTTTCCCTACTTTTAACCTGCTTTTCCCTACTTTTAACCTGCTTTCCCTCCACTTTTCCCTACTTTTAACCTGCTTTCCCTCCACTTTTCCCTACTTTTAACCTCCTTTTTCCCTACTTTTCCCTACTTTTAACCTGCTTTTCCCTATTTTAAACCTACTTTTCCCTACTTTTCACCTGTTTTAACCTGCTTTTCCCCCACTTTTCCCTACTTTTCTCTGCTTTTCCCCTACTTTTCCCTACTTTTAACCTGCTTTTCCCCTACTTTTCCCTACTTTTAACCTGCTTTTCCCCTACTTTTCCCTTACTTTTCCCTACTTTCAACCTGTATTAACCTGCTTTTCCCTGTACTTTTCCTCCACTTTTCCCGACTTTCAACCTGCTTTCCCTCCACTTTTCCCTACTTTTAACCTGTTTTAACCCACTTTTCCCTACTTTTAACCTGCTTTTCCCTTACTTTTCCCTTACTTTTCCCTTACTTTTCCCTTACTTTTCCCTTACTTTTCCCTTACTTTTCCCTTACTTTTCCCTACTTTCAACCTGCTTTCCCCCTGCTTTTCCCCTGCTTTTCCCTACTTTTAACCTGCTTTCCCTCCACTTTTCCCTACTTTTAACCTGTTTTAACCCACTTTTCCCTACTTTTCCCCTACTTTTCCCCTGCTTTTCCCCTACTTTTCCCTACTTTTAACCTGCTTTTCCCTTACTTTTCCCTTACTTTTCCCTACTTTCAACCTGCTTTCCCCCTGCTTTTCCCTACTTTTCCCCTGCTTTTCCCTACTTTTAACCTTCTTTTCCCCCACTTTTCCCGACTTTCAACCCGCTTTCCCCCTGCTTTTCCCCCACTTTTCCCTACTCTCAACCTGCTTTTCCCGCTGCCTTCCCCGTTCCCGGCGGTGTCCGTGTGTCGGGCAGGTGGACGCGCGGAACATCGACGGCAGCACGCCGCTGTGCGACGCCTGCGCCTCGGGCAGCATCGAGTGCGTGCGGGTGCTGCTGTCGCACGGGGCCAAGGTCAACCCGCCCCTGTACACGGCCTCGCCCCTGCACGAGGCCTGCATGAACGGTAACTCCCCACGCCTTCCGGGCGGGGAATCCCGGGGAATCCCGGGGGAATTCCGGGGGAATCCCAGGGGAATTCCAGGGTCATTCCAGGAAAATTCCAGGGCACTTCCAGGGCAATTCCTGGGCCATTCCTGGGGGTCATTCCAGGGTAATTCAAGGGCAATCACAGGGTAATTAATTCCAGGGTCATTCTATGACCATTCCAGGCTCAGTCCAAGGGAATTCCTGGGGCATTCCAGGGCAATTCCTGGGTCATTCAATGGAAATTCCAGGGCACTTCCAGGGTCATTCCAAGGGAATTCCTGGGTCATTCCAGGGTCATTCCAGGGCAGTTCCAGGGTCATTCCAGGGTTGTTCCAGGGTTGTTCCAGGGCAGTTCCAGGGTCGTTCCAGGGCACTTCCAGGCCCATCCCGGGGCCATTCCTGGGAGTCATTCCAGGGTAATTCCAGGGCAATCACAGGGTCGTTAATTCCAGGGTCATTCTAGGACCATTCCAGGCTCGTTCCAAGGGAATTCCTGGGTCATTCCAGGGCAGTTTCAGGGCAGTTCCAGGGTACTTCAAGGGTTGTTCCAGGGCACTTCCAGGGTCGTTCCAGGGTCGTTCCAGGATCATTCCAAGGCAATTCCTGGGCCATTCCAGGTCTATTCCTGGGTCATTCCAAGGTCATTCCAGGGTCATAACAGGGAAATCCCAGGGTCATTCAAGGGCAATTCCAGGCTCATTCCAAGGGAATTCCTGGGTCATTCCAGAGCAATTCCAGGGCCATTCCAGGGTAACTCCAGAGCAATTCCAAGGTCATTCCTTGGTAATTCCAGGGCAGTTCCAGGATCATTCCAGGGCAATTCTTGGGTCATTCCAAGGTCATTCCAGGGTCATAACAGGGAAATCCCAGGGTCATTCAAGGGCAATTCCAGGGGAATTTCGGGGTCATTCCAGAGCAATTCTAGGGCCATTCCAGGAGTAATTCCAGGCTCATTCCAGGCTCATTCCGTGGGCGTTTGCAGCCTGGAATGGGCTGCAGGCACCGTGTGGCCACACCCTGGCCAGGCTGTGCTGCCCTGTGGAGGTCGGCAGGTGGGAAGGGAGAGGGACCTGCAGGGATCCCAGTCTGATCCCAGTCTGATCCCAGTCTGATCCCATTGCTGATCCCACTGCTGATCCCGTTTTTCCCAGCAGAGCAGGAATTCCTGTTTTTCACTGGGAATTCCATCCTGCTGTAGTGGGAATTCCTGGTTTTCAGCAGGGATTCCCAGTTTTCATTGGGAATTCTCAGATTTCAGGGGGATTTTCCTGGTTTTCAGCAGGAATTCCTGGATTTTAGTGGGATTTTCCTGGTTTTCAGTGAGAATTCCATCCTGGCGGGTTGGGAATTCTCAGTTTTCAGCAGGACTTCCCAGTTTTCAGCAGGACTTCCCAGTTTTCAGCAGGATTTCCCAGTTTTCAGCAGGAATTTCCAATTTTCAGCAGGAATTTCCAGTTTTCAGCAGGAATTCCTGATTTTCACCGGGATTTCCCTGGTTTTCATTGGGAATTCCCGGTTTTCAGTGGGAATTCCATCCCAGCATATTGAGAATTCCCAGTTTTCAGCAGGAATTCCCAGTTTTCACTGGGAATTCCCAGTTTTCAGTAGGATTTCCCAGTTTTCATTGGGAATTCCCGGTTTTCAGTGGGATTTCCCAGTTTTCAGTGGGATTTCCCAGTTTTCAGCAGGATTTCCCAGTTTTCAGTGAGAATTCCCAGTTTTCAGCAGGATTTCCCTGTTTTCAGCGTGAATTCCTGATCTTCATCGGGATTTCCCTAGTTTTCAGCAGGATTTCCCTGGTTTTCATTGGGAGTTCCCAGTTTTCATCAGGAATTCCCAGTTTTCAGTGGGATTTTCCTGGTTTTTAGCAGGATTTCCCAGTTTTCCTTGGGATTTCCCAGTTTTCATTGGGAATTCATGGTTTTCCTTGGGATTTCCCAGTTTTCAGTGGGAATTCCCAGTTTTCAGCAGGATTTCCCAGTTTTCCTTGGGAATTCCCATTTTTCTTTGGGGATCCCCAGTTTTCCCTGGGAATTCCCGTTTTTCACTGGGTGTTCCGTGTGTCCCGGTCCCAGGCAGCCCGGAGTGCGTGCAGCTCCTGATCGAGGTCGGGGCCAACCTGGAGGCGCACGACTGCCACTTCGGCACCCCCCTGCACGTGGCCTGCGCCCGCGAGCACCTGGACTGCGCCAAGCTCCTGCTGCAGGCAGGTGCGGCCCCGCGGCAGCGGCACGGCCCCGGGAACGGCCCCGAGCGGCTGCTGCGCACGGCCGATGGCTGATCCCCTTCCTGATCCCCTTCCTGATCCCGTGCCTGATCCCGTGCCTGATCCCCTTCTTGACCCCCTTCCTGACCCCATTGCTGACCCCCTTCCTGATCCTGATCCTGTTCCTGATCCCCTTCCTGATCCCCTTCCTGATCCCCTTCCTGACCCCCTTCCTGACCCCCTTCCTGACCCCCTTCCTGATCCTGATCCCCTTCCTGATCCCCTTCCTGATCCCCTTCCTGATCCCGTTCCTGATCCCATTGCTGACCCCATTGCTGACCCCACTGCTGACCCCACTGCTGACCCCACTGCTGATCCCATTGCTGATCCTACTGCTGACCCCACTGCTGATCCCGTTCCTGATCCTGTTCCTGACCCCACTGCTGACCCCACTGCTGACCCCACTGCTGATCCCGTTCCTGATCCCACTGCTGACCCCACTGCTGACCCCATCCCTGATCCCATTTCTGGTCCCGTTCCTGATCCCGTTCCTGATCCCCTTCCTGATCCCCTTCCTGATCCCCTTCCTGATCCCCTTCCTGACCCCCTTCCTGACCCCCTTCCTGATCCCCTTCCTGATCCCCTTCCTGATCCCCTTCCTGATCCCGTTCCTGATCCCACTGCTGACCCCACTGCTGACCCCATTGCTGATCCCACTGCCGATCCCGTTCCTGATCCTGTTCCTGATCCCACTGCTGACCCCACTGCTGATCCCGTTCCTGATCCCACTGCTGACCCCACTGCTGATCCTGTTCCTGATCCCACCGCTGATCCCATTGCTGATCCCATTGCTGATCCCATTGCTGATCCCGTTCCTGATCCCGTTCCTGATCCTGTTCCTGATCCTGTTCCTGATCCCACTGCTGATCCTGTTCCTGATCCTGTTCCTGATCCCATTGCTGACCCCACTGCTGACCCCACTGCTGACCCCACTGCTGATCCCGTTCCTGATCCCGTTCCTGATCCCACTGCTGACCCCACTGCTGACCCCATTGCTGATCCCCTTCCTGATCCCCTTCCTGATCCCCTTCCTGATCCCGTTCCTGATCCCGTTCCTGACCCCATTGCTGACCCCACTGCTGATCCCGTTCCTGACCCCATTGCTGACCCCACTGCTGACCCCATTGCTGACCCCATTGCTGATCCCGTTCCTGATCCTGTTCCTGACCCCATTGCTGACCCCATTGCTGACCCCATTGCTGATCCCGTTCCTGATCCTGTTCCTGACCCCATTGCTGACCCCATTGCTGACCCCATTGCTGACCCCATTGCTGACCCCACTGCTGATCCTGTTCCTGACCCCACTGCTGATCCTGTTCCTGGCCCCACTGCTGATCCTGTTCCTGACCCCACTGCTGACCCCATTGCTGACCCCACTGCTGACCCCATTTCTGGTCCTGTTCCTGACCCCACTGCTGACCCCACTGCTGACCCCATTGCTGACCCCACTGCTGACCCCACTGCTGACCCCATTTCTGGTCCTGTTTTTCCCTGCACAGACCCCTCTGATCCCATTCCTGGTCCCATTGCTGATCCCTTTTCTCTGCATAAATTTCCTTTTCCCCAGATAAATTCCCTTTTCCCTGGCCAGATCCTCTTTTCTCAGCCTGAATCCCCTCTTCCCTGGATAAATCCCCTCTTCCCTGGATAAATCCCCTCTTCCCTGGATAAATTTCCTTTTCCTGCCTGGATTTCCATTTTCCTGCCTGGATTTCCTTTTCCCTGGTCAAATTCCCTTCTCCCTGGCCAGATCCCCTTTTCCCTGCCGAATCCTCTTGTCTCTGGCTAAATTCCCTTTTCCCCAGATAAATTCCCTTTTCCTGCCTGGATTCCCTTTTCTCTGTCTGGATTCCCTTTTCCCCAGATAAATCCCCTTTTCCCACTTGCCTTTCCTTTCCTTGGCTGGATTTATCCCCTTTTCCCTCTCTAATCACCCTTTTCCCACCTGGCTTTCCTTTCCCTGCTGGATGTATTCCCTTTTCCCTGGATAAATTCCCTTTTCCCTGGCCAAATCCCCTTTCCCCAGGCTAAATCCCCTTTTCCCGCCTGCCTTTCCTTTCCCTGGCTGGATTTATTCCCTTTTCCCTGGATAAATTCCCTTTTCCCTGGCCAAATCCCCCCTTTTCCCTGGATAAATTCCCTTTTCCCTGTCTGGATCCCCTTTTCTCTGTCTGGATTACCTTTCCCCAGGCTAAATCCCCTTTTCCCACCTGGCTTTCCTTTCCCTGGCTGGATTTATTCCCTTTTCCCTGGATTAATTCGCTTTTCCCTGGCCAAATTCCCTTTTCCCTGGATAAATTCCCTTTTCCCTGGATAAATTCCCTTTTTCCCTGTCTGGATCCCCTTTTCCCTGCCCAGATTCCCTTTTCCCCAGATAAATCCCCTTTTCCCACCTGCCTTTCCTCTCCCTGCTGCATTCATCCCTTTTCCCACCTGCCTTTCCTTTCCCTGCTGCATTCATCCCTTTTCCCACCTGCCTTTCCTTTCCCTGCTGGATTCATCCCTTTTCCCACCCGGATTTCCTTTCCCTGCTGCATTCATCCCTTTTCCCACCTGCCTTTCCTTTCCCTGCTGGATTCATCCCTTTTCCCACCCGGATTTCCTTTCCCTGCTGCATTCATCCCTTTTCCCACCTGCCTTTCCTTTCCCTGCTGCATTCATCCCTTTTCCCACCCGGATTTCCTCTCCCTGCTGCATTTACCCCTTTTCCCACCCGGATTTCCTCTCCCTGCTGCATTCATCCCTTTCCCCACCCGGATTTCCTCTCCCTGCTGCATTTACCCCTTTTCCCACCCGGATTTCCTCTCCCTGCTGGATTCATCCCCTTTCCCCGGGGTTCCCCAGGCGCCAACGTGAACGCGGCCAAGCTGCACGAGACGGCGCTGCACCACGCGGCCAAGGTCAGGAACGTGGACCTGGTGCAGCTGCTGGTGGAGTTTGGGGGCAACATCTACGCCCGGGACAACCGGGGCAAGAAACCCTCGGACTACACCTGGAGCAGCAGCCCCACGGCCAAGTGCTTCGAGTTCTACGAGAGTGAGCGGGGGCGCCACACGGCAACTGGGAACTGGGGATCAAACCCCCTTTTATTGGGAATTGGGAATCAAACCCCCCTTTTATTGGGAATTGGGAATCAAACCCCCCTTTTATTGGGAATTCGGGCATCAAATCCCCTTTTATTGGGAATTGGGAATCAAACCCCCCTTTTATTGGGAATTCAGCCATCAAACCCCCTTTTACTGGGAATTGGGAATCAAATCCCCTTTTATTGGGAATTGGGAATCAAACCCCCTTTTATTGGGAATTCGGGCATCAAACCCCCTTTATTGGGAATTGGGCCACCAAATCCCCTTTTATTGGGAATTGGGCCATCAAACCCCCTTTTATTGGGAATTTGGGAATCAAACCCCCTGTTATTGGGAATCAAACCCCCTGTTATTGGGAATTGGGAATCAAACCCCCTGTTATTGGGAATCAAACCCCCTGTTATTGGGAATTGGGAATCAAACCCCCCTTTATTGGGAACTGGGTGATCAAACCCCCTTTTATTGGGAATTGGGTCATGAAATCCTCTTTGTCCTGGGAATTGGGAATCAAACCCCCTTTTATTAGGAACTGGGACTCAAACCCCCCTTTTATTGGGAATTGGGAATCAATCCCCCTTTTATTGGGAATTCAGCCATCAAACCCCCTTTTATTGGGAGTTGGGGCATCAAACCCCCTTTTATTGGGAACTGGGCCATCAAATCCCCTTTTATTGGGAATTGGGAATCAAACCCCCTTTTATTGGGAATTGGGAATCAAATCCCCTGTTATTGGGAATTCGGGCATCAAATCCCTCTTTTATTGGGAATTGGGAATCAAACCCCCTTTTTATTGGGAATTGGGAATCAAACCCCCTTTTATTGGGAATTCAGCCATCACACCCCCTTTTACTGGGAATTGGGCCATCAAACCCCCTTTTATTGGGAATTGGGAATCAAACCCCCTTTATTGGGAATTCAGGCATCAAACCCCCTTTTACTGGGAACTGGGAATCAAACCCCCTTTATTGGGAATTGGGCCATCAAATCCCCTTTTATTGGGAATTGGGAATCAAACCCCCTTTTATTGGGAATTGGGCCACCAAACCCCCCTTTTATTGGGAATTGGGCCACCAAATCCCCTTTTATTGGGAACTGGGTGATCAAATCCCCCTGTTATTGGGAATTGGGCCATCAAATCCTCTTTGTCCTGGGAATTGGGCCATCAAACCCCCTTTATTGGGAACTGGGAATCAAACCCCCTTTTATTGGGAATTGGGAATCAAACCCCCTGTTACTGGGAATTGGGCCATCAAATCCCCTTTGTCCTGGGAACTGGGCCATCAAATCCCCTTTCTCATCCCATTTTTATCCCATTTCTGATCCCGTTTTTCCTGTTTCTGATCCCATATTCCCATTTCTGATCCCATTTCTGATCCCACATTCCCATTTCTGACCCAATTTCCAATCCCCTATTCCCATTTCTAACCCCATTTTCAATCCCCTATTCCCATTTCCAATCCCCTATTCCCATTTCTGACCCAATTTCCGATCCTCTATTCCCATTTCTGACCCCACATTCCCATTTCCAATTCCACATTCCCATTTCCAATCCCATTTTTATCCCGATTCTGACCCCACATTCCCATTTCTGACCCCCTATTCCCGTTTCCAATTCCACATTCCCATTTCTAATCCCATTTTTATCCCATTTCCAATCCGCTATTCTCGTTTCTGACCCCACATTCCCATTTCCAATCCCCTATTCCCATTTCTGACCCCTATTCCCGTTTCCAATCCCCCATTGTCCCTGTTTCTGACCCCATTTTCCCGTTTCTGACCCCATTTTTATCCCATTTCTGACCCCCTATTCCCATTTCCGATCCCCTATTCCCGTTTCCAATCCCCCATTATCCCGTTTCTGACCCCCTATTCCCGCTTCTGACCCCATTTTTATCCCGTTCTGACCCCATTTCCAATCCCCTATTATCCTGTTTCTGACCTCATTTTCCCATTTCCAATCCCCCACATTCCCATTTCTGACCCCATTATCCCATTTCTGACCCCATTATCCCGTTTCTGACCCCCTATTCCCGTTTCTGACCCATTTCTATCCCATTTCTGACCCCATTTCTCTCCCATTTCCATTCCCCCATTTCTCTCCCGTTCCTGACCCCATTTCTCTCCCGTTCCTGACCCCATTTCTCTCCCGTTCCTGACCCGTTTCTCTCCCGTTCCTGACCCGTTTCTCTCCCGTTCCTGACCCGTTTCTCTCCCGTTCCTGACCCGTTTCTCTCCCGTTCCTGACCCATTTCTCTCCGTTCCTGACCCGTTTCTCTCCCGTTCCTGACCCGTTTCTCTCCCGTTTCCATTCCCCCGTTTCTCTCCCATTCCTGACCCGTTTCTCTCCCGTTCCTGACCCGTTTCTCTCCCGTTCCTGACCCCATTTCTCTCCCGTTCCTGACCCGTTTCTCTCCCGTTCCTGACCCGTTTCTCTCCCGTTCCTGACCCGTTTCTCTCCCGTTCCTGACCCGTTTCTCTCCCGTTCCTGACCCGTTCCCCGCTCTGTGTGTGTGTGTGTGTTTCCGCAGGGACGCCGCTGAGCCTGGCGCAGCTGTGCCGGCTCTCGGTGCGCAGGGCCGCGGGCCGCCGGGGCCTGCAGGGCATCGGCCGCCTCCAGATCCCGCCGCGCCTCATCCGCTACCTCTGCTACAACTGACACGGCCGGGAGACAACCGGGAAAAACCGGGAAAAACCACCGGGAAAAACCCCCGGGAAAAACCCGGGAGAACCCCCGGCCTCGGAGGCTCCTCCTGCTCCTCTACCTCCCCACCCCAACATCCCCGTTCCGATGGAATTCCAGGCGCTGCTGTAAACGGGATTTGTCGGGAGCTCCTCCTTTCCCTGGGCTTTCCTCTCCCAGGTGGCATTCCCTGATTTCCCTGGATTTCCTCTGTGGGGCCCAGTCGGGGGGGAGAGAAATGGGATAACTGTGGAGTGGGAACCATTCCAGCCGGGAATGCCGTGCTCTGGAGCAGCTCTAATCCCACTTTGATCCCGTTTTTCCCTGCACAGACCCCTCTGATCCCATTTCTGATCCCGTTTTTCCCATTTTGATCCCATTTTTCCCTGCACAGACCCCTCTGATCCCATTTCTGATCCCGTTTTTCCCATTTTGATCCCGTTTTTCCCCGCAGGGATCATCCATCCCCTTTTGGATGATCCAGCCTGGAATGGCCCGGGCTCCCTTTCCCTGCTGGCTGCAGGGGGGCTGGGAGGGGAAATCCTTGGATTTCCAAATCCTTGGGTGTGGATGGGATCCCACCCTTGGGAATAACTCCAGTGCCGGCTGCGAGCTCTGCTGGGGGCAAATGAACTCCCTGCTCATTCCTTTAGGGAATTCCCAAAATTAACCCCAAATTAACAATTCCCTGGACGAATTCCCTAAAGGAATTCCCTCCATTAACAATTCCCCAAAGGAATTCCCCAAATTAACCAGATCAGGGCTATTTGGAGGCTCAGCACCTCGTTCATTTAGGGAATGTTCAGGGTTTTCCAGGAGCATCCAGAGGCTTTGGATCAACACCAGGGATGAGGAGAGGCCAGGCTGGGATTGGCTCTGTCCCAATCCCATTCCCAGTCCCAATCCATGTCCCAGTCCCATTTCCAGTCCCGTTCCCATTCCTGTTCCCATTCCCAATCCCATTCCCATTCCCCTTCCCAATCCCATTCCCATTCCCATCCCATTCCCAATCCCATCCCCATTCCCCTTCCCAATCCCATTCCCATTCCCATCCCATTCCCAATCCCATCCCAATCCCATCTCCAGTCCCATCCCAATCCCAACCCCTTTCCCACATCCCAGGACGTTCCCTGATCCCAGATTTGGTTTCCCCCTCCCTGGGATCCCCTGGGATACAACAGGACTGGGTTCTGCCTGGAAGTTTGGGAATTTTGGGATTGATTTTCCCCCTTTGGAGCTCTTTTCCCAATGCCAGGTTGGGGTTGGGATTCCAGGGACTGGGGTTGGGATTCCAGGCCTGAATCCCAGCTGGAATTCCTGGAATTCCTGGGGCTTTGTCCTTGCCTGTCTGAGCTGGGAATCTCCTTCCCCTTCCAGTTTTCCCTGCTTTTCCCCAAAATCCTGGAAAATCCCAGAGTTTCCCTTACAAGAGCAAATCCCTCCCAAACTCCTGGAATCCATCGGGATCCAGGCTGGGAATGCCGAATGCACTTTATGGGGCTTGGGTTTAATTTTCATTTTATTTACGCATTTATTTATTCCTCCCTTCCCTTTTCATCCTGAAAATCCCAAACCCTGCTGTTCCCATCCCGAGTTTGGGGCTGGGATTCCCAGAAATGGGAAACTGTGGAAACTCAGGGAAGCCCCAGAGGGGATTTTTGTGGGATTCATCCCTGGGAATGGCAGGAAAAGGTTTTGTGGGACAGTTGAGGGATCCCAAATCCCTTTTCAAGGATCCAAATCCCTTTTTAGGGTTCCCAAATCCCTTTTTAGGTGATTTTCCAACCCTGCCCACACCGGTACAACAATGGAATTCCCAAATCCAAGTTTCCCTTGGAAAAGCAAAAAGATTCCTTGGAGAACCAACAAGAAATTCCCCCAATCCCGTGGGTTCCATCTTCATTTTCCCTGATTTTGGAGCCTTTCTGGGGGATCCCAAAATTTGGGGGTTTTTATTTCAGATCCATTGGAGGAATTCCTGCTGCTGGGATTTAGGAGAGTTTCAGGAATTCCAGCTTGGAAAACTGGGAATGACATTTGGGCTGTGGCCACTCCTGATCCATGAATTGCTGGGAATAATCCCATTAATCCCATTATTTATCCCATTAATCCCATTTATCCCATTAATTAAATTTATCCCATTAATTCCATTTATCCCATTACTTAAATTTTTCTAATTTATCCCATTTATCCCATTTATCCCATTTATTCCATTTATTCCATTTATCCCATTTATCCCATTTATTCCAATTCCAAGCCAATCCCAGTTTCTTTGATCCCAGCTGGAATTTTTGGGGGATCTTCCCTGGTTTTTAGGAGCACCTGGATCTCCTCTGGATCTCCTCTGGATCAAGGTTTGGGATGAAAACCTCGGAAAATCCAAGGATCCAAAACCCTCTTGGATCTCAGGGCCTGGGGGTCTTTCCTGGGGATTTGTGGGATTTGGGATTTCTGGGAATGCCAGAAGCTGCTGAATCCCTGGAATAATGGGAATAAACTCCTGGATTGGGCCTCGTGGATTTTTGGGTCACTTTGGGACAATCCCTTCACCCTTTATTCCCAAATCCCACCAGGCCATTCCTGCTTGATCCTCCCCCTCCCAGGCTTCCCAAATTCCAAACCCAGCTGAAAAATCTGGGATGATTCCTCTTCCCTGGGGGTTTCCTGTGCATCCAGCAGGGCAGGGAACGATCCAGAAGAATCCCTCCCAATTCCAGCTGGGAACAGGGATTTGCCTCCATCCGTGGGGATCTTTGGGATTTCTCCTGGCTGGAATTTGGGCTGGAGAAGGGGAGCTGGATCCTGGCAGCCTTTCCCAAAAATGATGTTTATCCTGGGAAAACAGGGTGGAATTCCTTGGGAAGCTGGAAAATTTCACTCCTGGATCCCCTGGCTGAGGGAAATCCCTGGAAAATCTGGGAAAGGGACAACTCCCAGAAAAACCAGGATTGGGATTCCTGATTTTACCTTCAGGGCTCTTGGAGCGAGGGGAAAAAAATTCCCAGGAGTTTTCCAGAGCTTTGCATCCCTCAGATCCTCTGGAATGGGGCAGGAGCAAAGCTGGAATTCTGCCCCACCTCTGGATTTTGGGAATAAATCCACCCAAACACCCAAATCTGGAGGATTTTCCTGAGGTTTTCCATACCCTCCTTTTCCCAGGAAAATCCAGGGTGATCCTGCAGAGCTTTTTGGTGCCCATCCCAAATTTTTGGGTGGATTTGGGGAATGTGGAGAAAACCCCTGGAGCACCAGGTCGTGGTTTTAACCCCAAAATCGACATTTTGGGATTGCAGAGCGAAGCCCAGGGGGGATCAAACCCCACGGATTCCTTGGGATTTCTGGAAAATGGGATGAACCCTTTGGCTGTTCCTACCTCTCCTGCACGTCACAGAATCCTCCCATCCTGAAAAACCCCAAACTCCCTCGCTTTGAGATGGATCCTGAGCTTTTGGTGGTGCCCTGAAACTGAGATCCTGGATTTTCCCTGGATTCAGGAACTTGGGAAGTGCTGGAAAGGGGAGGAACTCCTCAGAGCCGGGGATTTGGGCACCTGGAATTTATTCCTGGTCAAAGGGAACCAGGGAAGGGTTGAGGTTATTCCTGATTAAAATTCACTCTGGAAAATCTCACCCGTGTCCGGCTGTTGTGGGATCTGCCCTGGAATTCTCTTCCTTCAGCAGCCTCATCCCAAATTCCAGGGCGGGGAGAGCTGGGAATGCTCCCCTGGAGAAGGGAGGGATCCAGGGAGAGCTTCCAGCACATTCCAGGGCCTGAAGGGGCTCCAGGAGAGCTGCAGAGGGGCTGGGGCCAAGGCCTGCAGGGACAGCACCCAGGGAATGGCTCCCAGTGCCAGAGGGCAGCCAGGGATGGGATCTTGGCAATGAGGAATTCCTGGCTGGGCTGGGATTGCCAGAGCAGCTGGGGCTGCCCCTGCATCCCTGGCAGTGCCCAAGGAAGGATTGGAGCAGCCTGGGATGGTGGGATTGCAATGGGATGGACATTAAGG